>NC_092045.1:110490518-110810800 GCF_003086295.3 Arachis hypogaea | reverse complement strand
CCCTATTTACTTTGGAAAAAGTTAAAAATATCTGTAACAGTAATTGTGGCGGAGGACAACACGTTGTTTTCGTGGGTTTTAGTGGTTATTGTTAGTATTGCAAGTGTGAGGAGTGTTGAAGTTAGTCTCACATCTAAAAAAGTATGGAAGAGTGAGGAGTTTATAAGATGAGAGACCCATTAACTTGATACCTTAAGGTTTTGAGTTGGATGTGGTGTCTTCTCATCTTATGTTCTCTCATTTGATTCCTTCCCGAAGTCTCCCCGGTTGTCGAGAGCTCTCCACGGTCGGCCCAACAAAATGGTATCGACGGCGTGTCTCGCGGTATTTTACGGCGGTGTGATGGACGAATACTTATGGTGGTGGAGGAGCTAGAGGGGAATTGATGCTTAGTGTGAGAAGTGTTGAAGTTAATCCCACATCTAAAAAAATCTTCTCATCTTATCGAGAGCTCTCCACAGTCTCCACAGTCGGCCCAACAGTGCTGTCTATTTAATATTTATGTGCGCACACAGACACATTGCCTACCTTCTTCTTCTTCTTCTCTGTCATTGGCTTGGTTACATTATAAGTGCGTGGAGTGTGGACCAGTCTTACAATTCATTTGTCCAATCAAACTAAAAGCAGTGGGGCAAATTCATTTCTTAGACCACAAATTGAACCTGAAACATGAACATTCAAATAAGGGATTAGGGGACAAAGTAGCATGTGGTATTATGTTTTTAATTCGTGTAACAAAATTATTTATTACAAAAATATATATATGGATCCGATAGAGGTATTTAAGATACAGTTTTTCAATTTCTGACCAAACATTTTAAATAATTTGAAAATGCACCAAATCATTTTTTTACATAGCAATTTAGTTTTAAATTAATTTATTATATGGTGATTTTTTATTTTGATTATTAATTTAACAAAATTACAAAGATAAAAAGCTATTTAACTTTTAAACACTGATTTAAACTAGTTTATATATATATAAAAAAGCAATTTTCACATGTAAAAGAAATAATTTTAAATTCTTTATATACAAAATAGTTAATTCGAACTGGTTTAGCCGACATTCCTAACACTATAAAGTTGTTAATTTTAAAATAGATCATTTAGTGTAAAATTAAGGATTAATTTAATGCATCCGCTAACACGTGAATAATGAATAATATTATGATATGTGCATAAACTAATATGTGGTCAAATAATATTGTGACACGTGATATAACTAGTCATATCAATATATTATTAAATGACTAATAATTATATTATACGTGATCAAACTATAATGTGACACATATCACTAAAAATCTACGTTATTAAGTCACGTAAGTGAATTGTTAACGAAAAATGGACTAACAACTAATGTGGTGTATTTTTACTAATTTTCTAATATAAATGGTGTAATTCTAAAATTTTTAGAATGATTTTAGTGTACAACAGATCACTTTGAGAATTTACCATATTCGAACATGTATCCCTATATAATATAGTTGATATTTATTTAACTTATATAAGTTGATGAAATATAAAATTGATAAGTTAAGCATGATTATTTAATGGAATTTGCACATAATCTAAAGGTTTTTAACTTTACATATTTATATTTTGTACTTTTTCATATTTTATTTTTATTTTTAGTTTAAAAAAAGTCAATTGACATGTCGTGCTATTTGAGTACTTGAACTTAATAGATATTTATAAGGGGCCTATTTATAATCTTCAATCTTGATGAATACTTAGTCACCAAAAAAAATCTCGATGAATACTTCAAAAAATTGAAAGTTTAATTATCCAACTTTGTTTGAATTCTTAAATAACGCGTTATTTTGTGTGACATATCATACTTCAGAAAAAGTATAAAATATTAATATATTATCTGTCAATTTATTATTAATAATAATTAATTATTATATTTTAAATATATATATATATATAAAGACACTTCTAAAAAATATATTTATAAAGATATTTTTATTAAACATAATTATAAATAAGAGTTGACAAAAATTAATAAAAATATTGTTGGTAATAGTAAGATTATATAGCTAATGACCCACATGGGTTATAACTTACTAATGAAGAGGAAGATATTTTCTGCATAAAGAAGATGGAGTGATTAATAACAATAACAAAATACTTTTAAAACATTATGTTTCATAACGACTAATTCTTTACTTAGAGACAATTTAATGTATGTTTTCGTATTCAAGTTAAAGCAGTAGTGGTGGTAATTTGTTACACTCCTATCTTTGAAAATGAAATGGATATAAATCATGTTATGAAGAATATATACGGGTTAAATTAAAATAGGACATGTCATTTCAACAGTTGAATAATTGTAGTGTTTGACTATTTGTTTTAGACCATGCAAGAAATAATGTTACTTTGTAATAAATTCACAGTAAAGAAATCAAAAGGCATGACTCATATCAATGACACGTGTTCTTTCATATGGGATATGACTGATGCACTCTTGTAATGCCATAGTGAAATTACAGGTACATACTCCATGGAAGTTTGAATATTATGCGTCTAAAGTCTAAACGAAAACAATTGTGCTTGTATTGTACGGGAGAATTCTGAATTTCACACTTTTAATTATATTCACAAAGTTTCATTAAAGAGTGTGAGGCACTTTCTTAACATTGTTAGTCAACAAATTAGAAGTTTCATCGTGTTATACATGGAAGACTATGCTCATTAATCTAATAACAAATTTGGGATAAATCATATAAACAATACCACCCGATATTACACTAAAGTCCCAAAATTCAAAACGTTACATGCATGTCCCGTTTTAAAAACAAATTTATATAAATCGAAACTAATAAATTCAAGTTACAAATGTACAATGTAAATGAAATTAAATAAGATTGATTTATCAAAAAAACAAGTAAATTAAACGAGTTAGACTCGATTTACTAATAGCATTAGTAAATCGAAATAACCTACATTGATTTATAAGAAGAAGGGATCAAAAAGTAAAACGATACATGCTGTTTTAATTTAATGTTTAAAATAATTAAAATAAATCGAGTCTACTTAATTCGAATTATTATGATACCCACTAAGTTATATAAATCGAATTCAACTAATTCGATTTACAAGAATTGGTTCCTATATAAAAACGATCAAAACGTTATGGATTCATTAGAGTAAAAGTCACAATGACTAGTGATGATTGTTATTTAGTTCTGATGCACTACAGATGGTTTATTAAAAAAAATGTGTTCTGCAATTAAATTTATTGATAAGGATCCGCTTAGTATTTTTTTCAAATCTTCAATGAGTTTCACCGAGTTTCAGAATACTATAATTCAAAAATTGGGAATGCAACGCGTGAAACGGGTGGAGAAGTTATTCTATAGAATTTTGATTTTCGTGTTGCGGGATGATGTGAAGTACGATTCCTTCGTCATAGGCAGTGACGAAGATTTGCAAGTTTTGTTCCATTGTCGTCGGCAGTTTTCCAAGGTGAGGAGCCCTAAAATATTGGCCAAGTTTATAGATGTGGTCTATAATTCAGGAGGTTTGAACCAGAATCCTCAACCTTCAGCAATGGTTGCCTGCTCTAGTTCAATGTCTGTTGGTATCTCTTCATCTGTGCCCGTGATTGTACTTGAGGCAGTTTTGGTTGCCACCTCGTCCTTAGCAGATGATCTAAACCGCAATCGTGATAGAGAAATAGGTGATACTTGACTCTTCGATGAGCTTGCGATTGCAATGGCCGGTACTCCTAATGTGGTATCAGTTTTTGAATAGGGTGGAACATTGAATGGTGTGAAAGATGTACTACAGGATGATGATGATGATTATTTGGAGCTTGCAATGATTGCTGATGATAGCGATGATGACATAGTGAGGAGTAATCCGGCTGGGGGTGGTGGAGCGGCTAGTTCAGAAACTCAACAGTACCCCCACACTTTTCAACTTTGGACTTAGATACCATGAGACAGCAGGGGGTACTTGGCGTGCCTGTTGGATTTAGGGCCAGAGATACACAGGATATAGGAGGACTAGCTGAGTTCCAAGTCGGTCAGTAATTTCAGGATAAAGAGGAGGTCGTGTTAAGCGTGAAAACTTATAGCATTCGACATGGGGTTGAGTACAAAGTGTTGGAATCCAATCATCGCAAGTACTATGGAAAGTGTAAGGAATTTGGAAATGGGTGCACACGGTTGTTTTGTATCAGTTTCCACCAGCGCAGAGGTATTTGGGAGGTAAAACGGTACAATAGACCTCATACTTGTCTGACCACGTCGATATCGAATGATCATAGGATGCTTGATTACCATGTGATCTCGACCTTCATACTGCCTAAGATTAGAGTTGATGCTGCCGTATCAATCAAGGTACTACTGAATGCAACAGAGGCACATTTCAGTTTTAGACCGACTTACAAGAGGATTTGGTTGGCTAAGCAGAAGGTCGGGGCTCAGATTTATGGAGATTGAAAAGAGTCATAAAATGCATCAATGGAACGTCGAGCCACCTCCACTCACACTGACTGGAACGTATGTCGACACGACGTCTCCACTCAACACGACGATTGTCCGGAACATCAGGCACCTGGTCCATCTGTAGAGCCTATCCTAGAACTCTCTACAATGCCTCAGCTATGATTGCGCTTGCTCTGGGGTCTCCGAGGAATAGCTCAGGCGATAAGAATCGCCTACCATACTGATGCCACCACTCTAAATACTCTTGAGACAGTCCTGGATCTGGAACAACATCAAATCGTAACAAATGTTGTGCCCTGTTGGTCCAATGAGTGCGCCAACGCTGTAAGGTAGTAGGAAACCACCAATCACCGACTCTGCCATCCTTCGACATCAAGAAATCAATGTTGAGTGCGGGTCGTGACCGATGTCGTACTCCTCCAAGCTGTGGTAGCATCTGATCCACTTGATGCCATTTTATGACAGCAAAGTAGATCAATTTCATCATGGTTCTCCATAACGCCGTGTGACGTGGCTCCAGTATCTTGGGATGCACCACTTGCATGACATCCGGCGAGCTGTATGGTATCCACACAAATTGTAAAGAGAATTAGTCCTCCAAAGACAGCATGAACAGTAAGTAGACAACATAACTGCACAATAAAAACAGGCAATATTTAACACTCACATCCGTAGCCCGAAGTAAATCTATCCTCAGTCTGCAGTGTACGACTCGAGGTCCCTTCTCGCTCGGTGTTGGCTGATAACCTGACAACCTGCGACCCAACACATATTATCCACAACAGGCATAAACCGAAAAATAATGACCCACAGAATAAGTATTAATGTTGAGTATCTCGAAGCCAATTGCCAATGAAATGCGTCAACCCATCAGGCCTAAAACCCGGAAACCGCCAAAAGATCCATGATTGGAGGAGCTACAAAGGACCGACCAACTTAACCATGTACCTGTTGGTAACCACCAGTATAATCACGATAGAGCGGCTAACTACCCATGTCCTCTAATCTCACTACGTATGGCAGCCATCTAATATGCATGCATGTACCGGACTTGTCAACGAAGAGCTGCATCGATAATAGCATCATGATGGACGCTCTCGCGTACCTCCTGACTGTCTCCTCGTTTACGCCCTCGGGAAGGTCATTGAATGCCTCCTACATCCAAGTGCACCTCATAATGATCTTGTTGATGCAGTTTGCCAGCAGCAACACACCTAGTATCTCCTCGAACCATGCCCATGCTGGACGACCACCGTTGATATACCGCTTGAAGTCCGTTAGACATCCATTGACATATTGTCCGTTGATGGAGAGCCCTAGCTGGTACGCTACATCTTGTAGCGTAATTGTGCACTTCCCGAATGACAGATGAAATGTATGCGTCTCTGGACGCCATTTCTTAACAAATGCACTCACTAATGGCTCATCCAACCTAAAACAGTAGTCGTTGAGCCTCGCAACATGGGACAGGCCAATCATCTGCATGTACGACATGATCCTATCATCTAACAGCATACTATGCTGCCTCCTCATGCTCGTGATATATTGGTGGAACTGCATGACAATGAAATAATTCTCTTAGAACCATAACACTTTAGAGAAAAAAATCACCTAGAACAGATAATTCTAATAAAAAAATACTTTAACGAAAATTACATTAAATTCTATCGGAACATAGTTAATCTAGTATTTTCGACGGAAAACTAAACCCTTTACTTTATAACTAAAGTTGTAGTGTCTCGTTAATCTAAAATTTGATAATTCAATTTTTAAAAAATTAAATCATTCTAAATTATTGCTAATATTCTACTGCCTAGTTAATCCAACACTTAAAATATAAATTAATTTAAATAAAATTAAATTAAATCAAAATTAAATTAAACTCCAATAAAATTTCTAACCTCGTTAAACTTCTAACAGTAAAAACTTACAAACTCTAACCAAACCTGTTAAATCTACAGTTTAACATACGTATTTACCCCTCATCCAACATGAAGAAATACCATGTGTTCATAACACGCAGGAAAGAAAAGAAGGTAATCCTAAAGATCTATTTTATGCTTAAATTTTATTCAAAAATAATATATAGATAAGATCTAAATACCTGTATGTACGCTAATAAAAATCACTTTCTCCTTTGATGATACGAAGGCGCTATGGGTATACACACCGAGACCAACCTTTGCTGTCAATTCCTTGACCAATGGACATATGATCTAAATTTAAAAACCTCTTGCAACTCTTTGCACACCATAAAATTCTTCTCCAAGAATTAGGTTCACATACGTTTATATGTGAGGTAAAGGAATAAAACTCTTGTGTTTGATTCTCTTCTATGATTTCTCTACGCTTGGCATACATATATATAGTATGAGATTTGTTACTGATTTCAAATCTAAATCTCAATTCAAATTTAAATCATATCTTGTTATTTTTAAGCTTGATTCTTTTAAATTTATGAATCATATTGTAACTCAATTTGAAATAGAATCAATTAGGATCTCATCCAAATTTAGAATTCAAATTTAGAAATAGAATAACTAATTATTCTCCATTTAATATTCTCAATGATCATACTATTATTATATTCTTGGCGCTAGCAAAGAATAAAATAATATTCTATTTAAATTAATTTTATTTATTTGATCAAATCAAAATAATAATTAAATAATTTTACAGCAAAAATTAGAATATTCGTTAGTGTGTGACCCCATAGGTTCAATACTAAGCGGGTAGTAAATTAGTCATACTAAATTTACTAATTAAGGTTGGCGTCTAGCAACACTTCTTAACAACCCGATAGTATGAAATAATATATTTTTACTAAGAACTCGAGAAGAACAAAGTATAATTCCTTGATCTTTCCAACTCTTGGTTAACTCTTAGAGTATGGTTTAATTGTCAAACTCTAACTTGTTATCATTATTATAATAAACTGTGAATGACTTAAGAAACTCATTTCTTCATTCATTCAATCCCCTTAGCCAATATTTTATTCATCTCAGTCATTATAATTATAGAGCTCAAACTCTTTACCGAGAGTTAACGGATTCTTTATTGAATAATCATCAATTCTACAAGTATTTAAATCATATCCAATGTCCATTCAACTAGCACCCTAGGGTATTAGATATCTGGAATCAAAGTATAATAAATACATTGTCAATTACTATGATAGTCGCAAGTCAAAAAAACTCTACTACTATATTTATTTTGAGAATATCCTATTGACAAATATCCGGTAATTATAACCATTAGAAATTCTCAAAGTGAGTCAATTCAATGGTCATATATTGCACCATATATATATATATAATTTAATAAATGAGATCTATTAATCTTCATCCAATGAAAATCATTATATATATATATATATATATATATATATATATATATATATATTTTGATCTTTTTGGATTATAATGTCCTTTTTAATAATCCTATGACCAAGAACAATTTAGATTACATTATAAAAGATTTATCTCTCAATATTATGATCACTATCACAATGATAAATCTCTAAATTTAATCAAGGACCTTTTTATATTAATATTTTAATATAATAACAATAACAAATTATTTGACGCATAATTGATTAGATTGTGGTCATACTATTTATTTCAATACAACATGCATTTGTGATTTCAATCTTCTAACATATTACTACCCCTAAATCAATATTCTAACTACTAATTGACGTTTGAAGATTCTAATAATTCTAATAATCAAGTTCTAAGCCATTTAATATCATTAACAATTCTTTATTTCTTAAAGAAAATAAAAAAATTAAATTTTATTTACTAACCTCTTCATGCACGCTACTAGCAATATAGACGACTCCGTCTAACCGATAGATTCGATTTAAGTCGTCTTCTATTTCCGTAATGTCTCCTCTGTATTTTTCGTTTTGGTGGGGTATGATATGATAAAATGTAATTCGAAACAAGTGAATTCAAATTCTATATATAGGATTTTGCATGTAAATCAAATCAAGGTGTGTAGATTTATCTTGGAAGCACGATGGGCATAAATCGAATCAGCCTTTATCGATTTACTAGTGGTGTAATTCGAATTTACCCAATTCAATTTATTATGTGCAAAAGTTATGAGCTAAATCGAATAGGGTGTATCTATTTACTATGTGCAAAATCTATGAGCTAAATTGAAATAAGGTGTATCGATTTACTATGGGTGATGTCGAATCATGTGTATTTCTTAGTAAATTAACCTTACTTATTTAAATTATTTCGATTTATATGATATCCCAATAATTTAATACAGAATAATTTGATTTATTATTATATTGTATAATTCAAATTGATTTAATTCGATTTACATAAAAATATATATAAGGATATCTACATACCGTTTTCTGTTTTGAATGATCCATGTAAAATTGAGTTTTTCTTTAGTTTATGTAAGTGTTTTACTCTATAAAAAAGATGACTCATATCAATGACACGTGTTCTTTCATATGCATATGACATGCACTCTTGTAATGCCATAATGAAATTACATGTGCGTACTCCGTGGAAGTTTGAATGTTATGCATCTAAAGTCTAAACAAAAACAATTGTGCTTGTATTGTACGGGAGAATTCTGAATTTCACACTTTTAATTATATTCACAAAGTTTCATTAAAAGAGTGTGAGGTAATTTCTTAACATTGTTAGTCAAGAAATTAGAAGTGTCATCGTGTTACACATGGAAGAGTATTCCCATTAAGCTAATAACAAATTTGTATAAGAATAAAGATTTAATTGTGCTTTTAAAATAAAACAAAAAATTTAAGTTTTTGTGTTTATTTTATTCATATTTTTAATATATAATTAAAAAAATAGATGGCTCAATATTAAAATACTGCTATATTTTAGGATAATTTACATCAATAAATTAATTGAAATGAAATTTATACAAATATTCTTAATAAAAACTAGTTACACGCCTCTTATAAATAGATCTATATAAATCGAATTGGACTAACTCGATTGAAGTATTTACATATAAATCGAATTAAGGTAATTCAATTTTCAAGTATCGAAGTAAAACAAATTCACTTAATTCAATTTACTAGAGCGAAAAAGAGAGAAAGCTTAGTCTTATATAGTAAATCGAATTAGAAAATTTAAATTTATAAGAAGGGAGAGAGTTGAAAGGTAAATCTAGGGCTGGAAGTGAGTCAAGCCAGCTCATGAGCTAGCTTGACCTCGACTCGTTAATAGCTCGATTAGCTAAGCTCGTGAGCTAGTGAGCCAAGTTTGTACTTAAAATTGAGCTCATAAATTAAATGAGTCGAGTTTAAGCTATATGCATTTAATCTATACTTTTAATATTATATATATATATATATATATATATATATATATATATTAATGATCTTAATTATTTAAAATTTTATATTTATTTTTTACATATAATTTTGATGTAGGACATAAATAAAAATTTTATAATTTATTGATAGATAACAATATATAAAATTGAGCTTTTTAAATATTTTTTAAAATATATAAGTTATAATTTATTGCTATAGAATTATAGATTATGTATTTATATTTCTATTATTTAAGCTAGCTCGTGAGCTCGAGCCAGCTTGTGTGCTTTCGGTGAGTCGAGCTTGAGCTTAAGAAATAGGCTCGATTGTTAATGAGTCGAGCCGTGAGTCAAGCTCAATTTTTGTGCGTCGAGCTTGAGCTTGGTCTAACTTGGCTCAGCTCGACTTACTTCCAGCCCTAGGTAAATCCAACTACCCTAATTTGATTTACTTATAACGTTTCTCGTTATAATTCGAATGCCTCTAATTCGATTTATTTTTGGTTTTCTTGTATAAGGATCGAATTGCTTTCATACGATTTATATGCATTCACTCCACCCTCTCCCTAAATCTATGACAAAGAGAAAATCTAGAGGACACAAAGAGACAAAGTTTAAAACTGCGGTTATAAAAGATAATCTAGATTGTATCTACTGACTAGATGGAGTTGCCCATGTTACTGATAACATCAATGAGGAGGTAAGTATGAAAAATTTTTTTTTTCGTATTAGATTATAAATGTTAGCGATTCTTAATAACTTAGATTTATTAGATTATAAATGTTAGTTAAAGCAATGATTTAGAAATTTTTTATTATAATTTTTAAATTAAAAATATTATTAGTGATAGTAGTAATTTAAAATTGTTGATCATAGCTAAATTTAAGTAGGTAGTAATTGTAGTTAAATGCAGATTTGTGAGGATTTGATTTCTATGGATAAGATTAGAGTAGCATATATAATATGACTGGACTTGAAGGTCATCAATAACTTGGAGAAAAGGGATTGAATCTAAGACTGCTTTTTAACTTAGTCACTAAAATAGATTGAATCTTAGATGCTATAATGTTAGCAAAAAACGATTATACATGAGACATTTGTAATGGTTGCATTTTGCCTTCCACTTTTTTTCCTCTTGAAATCGACTAAAGTATTGCCAATAAACATTATTCAAACTCGATTTGTTGCTATTTTCAATCCAAGCGGACTCATCTGGAATAAAATTAGCGGTTATTTTCACCGGGAGTTCTTATTGTTGTTCTTCTGCGACCACATTTTGTACCACTATATCCATATTCCCTACAAATATATACAAATGTAACATGTTCAAATATACCTTGTACAGATATACAAAATATTAATGTAACAAAAACAGAAACAGCACTTGCCAATAAACTCCTTTCTCTAATTTCTTAATGTTTAAATAAATTTTTTAGAGAAATAAAAATTTATGACAAATAATTTATATGTATATAACAGAACAACATAAAGCCATGAACTCAAATTAAAATTATCATATGTACTTAAACACCATAAAATCATGAACTCGTTCTCTACATATGTACTTAAACACCATAAAACTATGAACTCAAACTCAAATTAAAATCTGCATATGTATATAAACATCATGAACTCAAATTCAAATTAAAATCAAATTAAAATCGCATATAAACTTAAATAGCATAAAACCATGAATACAAATTAAAACCAAATTAAATAATTACTAATCAAATTAAATAATAACTGATCTAATATGCATATGTACTTCAACAAATCTTAGTTTTGAAGGCAGATAAGTATACTTTCAGAATTTCAGCACGACGAGTAGTGCTGAACGGAGGAACGAAGCACAGGGTAGGATGTAGCAGAGGAACAAAGGAACGCGAGGAACCGAGGAACACGATGCGGGCAAGCTGAACGGAGGAACACGACGCGGGCAAGCTGAACAGAGGAACGAAGCATGCGAGCAAGCTGGCGACACAGGTACAGTGCAGCAAAGCCGGCAACGAGAGTGAGGGGACACTGCAACACCGCTGGTGACGTGAGTTAAGATAGCCGCGAGTAAGGTGAGTAGCGCCGGCGACAGGAGTAGGGGTAGACGCTGTCAGAGTGCAGCAACGCTAGGGTGCAGAGAGATTTGGATTTGAGAGAAGAGAATTAGCGTTCATTGTGTATTTGTGTTCTTGAGGCCTGAGGGGATGAACTCTGAGGGCTGTCAAATAGGGTTTGCAACATGATATGACTAAGGCCAAGTATGATTGTCAAAGTTGTATTTATATCTCATTAAATAAGAAATAAGTTTTATAGGAATAAAAGTGTTAATATTATAAATTGATAAACTTTGTTTAGTGGCTAAAGTTTTTTGCACATGCTGAAGGTCATTGGTTCAACTCCCATATGTAACATTTTTAAACATACACATAACACATATATATGGGGGTGCGGGTAGAGTTGAGACTGAACCCGCACCCCGAATCTGGTTGGATCGGATTTGGTATCCACGAATAGAGTCCATGCTGCCAGGCCTAATCAACACCCTTGATCTTTCTTTTGATTCTAAGTTTTGATCTTTTCCCTCTATCTCAAAATGATATAAAGAATTTCGTGCCAAAGAAGAAAAAGAACCACTTTTTCTTCTTACTTTTGTACTATATGTAACCACCCTACCCCACGAGACTTATATATATATATATATATATATATATATATATATATATATATATATATATATATATATATATATATATATATATGTATGTATGTATGTATGTATATATATATATATATATATATATATAATGAATTAAAATTTAAAACAGGTAGCGCTAAAACTTTGTTTTTTAGTGTTTCTGAGTGACGAATCTTGGTAATTAGATAATTACTGCTATAGTTAATTTAATTCTTTTAAAATTAACTACCTCTTACTAATTCATCAGTAATGAATTAGTAGAGGAGTTACCCTAAATGTGTTACCAACTATTAACCCGATTTTTCCTTCCTCCCTTTTACAGTTATGATTTTCTTATCCTTTTTTCGGTTCAACCGAACCAAACTCCTCTTAATTAAACCAAACCCAAGGGAACTTTGATTAAACCCATCTTCTCTACTTCTCTCACAACTGAATGTGTTCAGAGGAAACCATGGTCACCACTTTGTGAAATCAATTATGTGATGTGGTGTTGCAAGGGATGGAAGCCACGAAACCATATATATATATATATATATAGCAGAGCCACACCTTTCAATTCCCCTGGAAACCACACGAAGAAAAGAAAGGAACCACACGAAGAAAAGAAAGGAAGCAAAAGTGGCGTTTGATCAAGGAAGGGAAGGAGGAAGATGTCAACAGTGTACATCACCATCAAGGAGAAAGAAGAAGACCATCAAAGAAGTTACAACCCAAAGCCAAAAAAAAACCCTACCCTTTCTTCTTTCTGATTCCTTTGGAGTTTTTCTCATTAGGTAAGAATCAGTAACTTCGTTCCTTGTTGTTCTTTGTAATTCAGAGGCTCTATCCTTGTTAAACTTCAATTTCTTTAAATGAGGACCAACCCAATCAAATTCATCCCATCACAAGAATAAGAATCCTTCTCTTGCTCTGTGTGCAGCTCGGCCAATTGGCCCTGTGGACTGATAAAATTTTTTTAATTATGTTTTTTAGGTTTTTCTGATTTAAGGTAGGAAGGAACTGACCTTGGTTGGTGAATTCTCGAAGAAAGGTAAGGGATAGGATAGATAGAATGCTTCTTTTGTTACTACGCTTGCTGTTATGGATTGATGAATTGTTGTATGTTTGATGAATTAATGTATGTTTGAACAATGATGGTTGCTGGTTTATCATGGGTATGCTTGATGATGAGTCTCTATAAAAAATTCTGTTTAAGATATTGCAGAAAAAAATATGTACAACTAAGTAGGTGAGCATTTGTAAAAAGTGAATTGATGAGTTCGAACTCCTAGGGCTGTGTTAATCACTTTAGCAATTTTGGTTAGTTAAAAAGGAAATAGAATTATAGTTCTAAGTGAATTTTAGGCATGACTATAAATTTTGGTACGAAGGGTTGGTAAATTACTTAATGCGGAATTTTTTGCATAATTGGCAGCAACTTAAAATAAAAATTGGGAGCCATTTAGACATAATTTTTGAACCAAACTATTTTTCTATCAAATTTCAAGAAGTCAAGATTACTCCATAAAAATTTCAAATAATTTGGCCAAATGGTTTGAAAGATATGAATTTTTGAAGTTTAGTTGTTGCTACAGAATTTTCTGGTTTTATGATTCTGCAGTATCAACTTCCATCTGCTATAACTTTTGATTTATTTGAAATTTTGAGTTGCTTTCAAAATGATTTTAAAGACCTATCCATATGTTTTAAGTGAGTATAAAATTCACATCCATTTCTATTTTTTAGAGTTAGTTATGTCTCTTAGAAATTGGGCTGCTCACAAGAAACTCGGAACCAATTTAAAGAAACAAGACAACACTTCTAATTGACATTTAATTAACCCAACAAGGTGCTATGTATCTGGAATTTGTTTGTCCTAAAACTTGGAAATGTTAGGTATATTCTCACCAAAATCTGAAAGTATCGAATTAGAATTAGATTTATCATAAATTTTTCAAAAACAGAGCTTCTTGCTGTATTTTTCTAAATCTTCTTAGGGCAGCAGTAGATTTTCATTAAGTTTGCCACCAAATCCAATTAAAATTCAAATACGATAAAACTATAATGTCAATTCAAAGGATCATGTCCAAATTTGGCAGCATACATGTCCTTAGTTAAAGAAAAAGGAAAGGATAAGTTTTATATTAAAAGAGTTGATGTTAAATGATGATGCGGATGGTTGTGTAATTAAATGGTGATGCGGAGGTATGTATGATGAAACGGTGATGCGGAGGTGCGTATAAGTAAATGGTAATGTGGAGGTATAAAGAAAAGAAAAGAAAATGAGAAACAATGAATGAAATGAAAGTTGAGAATTGTATATTGAATGGGCCTTGTGCCAAATTGCTAATGCGGAAGTGCCCGCCTAACTGATAGCCTGAGATTGCTAATGCGGGAATATTCGCCTAACTGATAGCCCGCCTCTTACCATGATGCCAAGATATTTTAACTGACATGGGTTCACCCATGATGATAATTGTGCCTAACTGACACGGTAAAGAGATCATATTTGAGGTTTGCCCTGAGTAACGTCGGGTTGCGAGTAGACAACCGACACAAGGGCTCATGGCCTACGATAGGAATAGGCATGCATCATCTTTTTTGCGCATATGAATTTTTTGTGAATTATTTATTGCCATTTCTTGATTGTTTATTCTATTTACTTGTTGTATATATTTTGTGCCTTGTGTTTCTGTGCTTGTTCCATTTTTATGATTCACGATAACTTAGAGACAAAGATCTTAGGTTCCCTTTTTTACCTTGCTGAGAACTCTAGGTTCTCACCCTTCTTCTCTTTCTTTCTCCCCCTCTCCAGATGGGATTGACAGAGAAGTCCATTGAGTTTCAGGTTTCGGTACATCGCTTACGTTTCGATCCCGACATGCCGTACGTGTTCACTCTAGCCGAAGACCATTCTAGAGATTGACCTAGCTGATTTTTTACTCCTTTTGACGATTAGTAGTATTACTTTCCACTCGCTTTTGTAGTACTTTTAGAGGGGTAGGATCTTAGTAGCTGGTTCCAGTTTAAGAAACTCGTGCAAGGGTTGGGACTTGACTTTTGATAGATGACATATATCTCTAAGTTTAATCCCTGTGTATATTTGTATATATGTATATATGTTATTTTCTATTACTAAGTATTTATTTGTGATATGACTTTGAATATTAACCTTGCGAGTAATTAGACGATTTTTTCATGATAAATAAGTTAATTATGCTAAATCGATCAAGACTTATATTAATATTTACTTATAAAATCTGAATTTAAAGTCAAGTAGATTCATGTGATAAGTAACACCTAAATAATTGATATTAGTTATGACGTGTCAAAAATTGAAATGTTATACTATACCCAAATAAAAATGGTGGACCATATGATGCAGAGAATATCTTGCTGTCCTTGTCCAATTATAGTTGTAATATCCATTTGTTTGACTATGCACTTCTTATATAAACCTGCACAAACAACACTCATCAAGTAACAATGAAGCTTTCAAATCCGAACACGTATATGTTTGTCATCATCCAACTAATGTTATTGTTTCTTAAGCTGATTAATTTTTTTTTTATGACAAACATAACAATATATATGAGTTAATGAGCAAAATAAATTGAAAGAGATAAAGATTAAATTTTTTTTTAATGATTTCATTTTAATTTGATGAACTTTTCCTTTCTTTCATAAGAATTACTCCCTCTAAATATGAATTTTTTCATATAACCTGGAAACACAATCAACAAGAGTACAAGGCCAACCATACTAGCAATGCATATATACAAAGAACATCATCATATGGTAACAACCAATATTAAAAACAAGTTCAAGTGGCCTTAAAAGTTCATATATAAGCCATAAGATCCTAATAAAATATTAA
The DNA here is from genome assembly GCF_003086295.3 of Arachis hypogaea. NCBI lineage: Eukaryota > Viridiplantae > Streptophyta > Magnoliopsida > Fabales > Fabaceae > Arachis > Arachis hypogaea. Next base: position 110,794,488 of record NC_092045.1, on the reverse strand, counting down.
TAAATCTCATTTTCATATCATATATATGTCATTTTTATTCTCCCTTTTGACATAAAAAAAAAGTGTAAAAATGATCCAAAACTTGCACAAAAATATTAGAGACATAAAAAATATTTTTTTAAATATCAGAGTGCATTAATAGTTAATTACAGTCATCCAAACAGAAAGAATCAAACAAAATAGGAAATAAAAATAAAAAGTCTCATAAAAACTAAAATGGCAGAAACAAAAATAGATCAGCAACAAGAGTATCAAATTCATTGGGCATTCGAGGTGAGCTTTCTCCAAATGTAGATGAGAATACCGTAAGGAGATATATATGCGCGGACATATATTATGATGTTGCTTTCGACTCAGTTGTGTGTTAACAATTCTAGGATACATCTTCAAATCTGGTGGCTACCTTATGTAGCTAGGCTAGTCGAATTGGGTAGATATAGTTGGGATTCTGCTTCTCTTGTATGGTTGTATCGATGCATGTGCTGTGTTACTAGTGCAGAATTTATAACCCACAAACTAACCGGCAACTGCACCGGGTCGTACCAAGTAATATCTCAGGTGAGTGAGGGTCGATCCCACGAGGATTGAAAAACTAAACAACAATGGTTAAATGATTTACTTAGTTAGGCAAGCAGAAAAGAGTGTTTGGATCTTCAAGAGCATTAAACAATAAATTCAGAAAATTGGAAGACAGGTATGTAAATAAGTTGAAAACCAAATATGGAGAAACAGTTAAGGTTTCAGAGATATCTATTTTCTGGATTGACTTTTTTACTAACTATTTTAATCATGCAAGATTTAATTCATGGCAAACCATATGTGACTAGACTCTAATTCCTTAGACCTTCCTAGTCTCCTCTAACTTTCATCAATCGCCAATTCCTTGGTCAATTAATTCCAATTAGAGGGTAAAGATCAAATTTCAGTTTATATGCCACAAAAATCCTAATTACCCAAATATAAGAGGAGTATATGTCACGTATCCCGTTATGTCCAGATAATTAGAATTTAGGAGAAATTATTTTCAAGTTGTTGTTCAAGTAAAGAGCTTTTCCAAATTATACAAGAACTCAATTAGAAAGAGGGTCATACTTCCGTTCCACCCAAATTCATAAGATAAAGAATGAAAATAATTCTTGGAATATAAATCAAAACATGAATTAAAATAGAAAAATAACAGTATCAATCCATACAATAGACAGAGCTCCTAACCTTAATAGTGGATGTTTAGTTGCTCATGATTCAGAGAAGAAAACTAGGATTGTCAATTGGGCTGAAGTGGAATGAAAAGTTAACTAATGGAATCCCCCCTTAATAGAAGAAAGTTTCTCCTTTTTATAACTAATCCTAATTAATTTTAAAATCTAATTTCTAAAATTAAAATAATATCTTTAAAACTAGGATTGTCAATTGGGCTGTCGTGGATCTTTTGACCTTTCCGCACTTTTAGACCCGTTGGGTTTGACGTATTTCATTGCCCGTTGGCACCGAGGTATATATGTTTGTTATGTCATTTACTAGTTATTCTATTCTTTGCAATTATTGATCTAACGTGTCGAATTGCAGGTGGCCGAGATATCAACCATCTTCAAGCGAGAAAGAGCCCAAAGTGATGCAATGAAGGTTATGGCTAGACTTGTTGCAGCCCAGTGATGTGAGTGTTACTATAGCTTCATTAACTGCGTATTTTATTCACATGGTGTAGTTCTTTGATGCGATTATTGTTAACTAATAAACTTTAAAATTATTTTCCTTTTACATTTCACATGGAAAATTCTGTTGTGCCATGGCCTCAAAGTTTAAAGTCGAAAAGTGCGGTAAATATTGCTATGTTATAAAACTCGAGAGCGCATCTTGACCAACTAAAATACTCCTCTCTAAATCCTCATTGCTATTCATAGCTATCATGGCGAGCTCCACAACATCATTATCTCGTAGTACATCTCTCATGGGATCTGGTTCTTTACCCCCCCCCCCCCCGCGCTGAAGCTAGTATCATCCCAGGTGAAGTAGTCATCGTAATCGCAAGCTCACCAAAAGAATGATTATCACCAATTTCTCCATCATTAACGCGATTTAGATCAATTGCGAATGACAGAGATGCCATCAACACTGCTTTAGGTGCAACTGCAGCCACAGATGTAGAGGCAACAATAGGCATTAAGCTAGAGGCTCTTGACATTACTACAGATTGAGAATTCTGACTCCATCCTCCTGAACTAACGACACATCTCCAAACTTGATTAACAATTCATGGGTTCTTAATTACCTTGGAAAGCTGACAACGACGTTGAAAAAAAAACTGGAAAATCTTCACTCTCTATTACAAAAGAGTCGTATTTCACAAAATCTCGCACAACAAAAATCAAAATCCTAAAAATTAATTTCTCCACATGTTTGATCCATAGACTCCCAATTTCTGTATTATAGTACTTTGCAGCTCAACAAAACTCGTAGACTGTTTGATAAAGACATTTATTGAATTAGTAAATTTTATTCTCTCGTATTTTTTTAATCATTTCTCTATAGTATACAATAATTAAAAAATGGAAAAAGGACAAATTAGTCCCTGAGCTTTTAAATCGTTGACAAATGGATCCCTTAAGATCTAAAAATACTAAAACGCCCCTAACTATTCAAAACGTGTGACGGATCGATCCTTCCGTGCAAAATGATGTGCCAGACGTAACGGAGAGGGGTGATCTATCGCTTAGTTGGCATGTGTTAGGCCTAGGTGGCAAGACGGGACCGTTGAGGAAGCTTGGTGTGCCCGTTGGGAAAAAGTCTTGGACAAATAGGTCCTTATGATTGAAAACGGCAACGTTTTGAGAACGTTGGCTGTAGTCACAATTCCAAAGAAGCCCATATCAATCACACACAATTCCAAAGAAGCCCTAGCACACATATGTATGATCTTTTCCCTAAAAAAAAAAACGATTGATCTTCTTCCCGTCGTCGTCTTCGTGTAAGGTTGCGCTAGTGAAGCTTCGTTGGTGGAGTTGCAGGTGTCATCGGTAGTGGTAAGTATCCTTAATGTGAAACTGAATGTGACTGTTACTTTCGAACGTTATCTGCTGTGCATGTTGTGGGTTGGGGTTTAGGTGTAATGTAGTGTTGGGAGGGGCATGGAAGATGACTTGTGTGTGGTTTATGGCTTAGGTAGAGTTTATTTGCTAATGCTTAGTGGTAATCGTTGAGTCAAACAATGATGCAGATGGTAGATATTTTTGTGATTCCTGTTTTCCATCACGGGGGCTACTTTCAACGAGCTCCGAATGGTGAGTTAGTTTATCTCGATGGTAAGGTTGAGAGGTTCCCCCCTATGGACCTGGATTTTGTAAATTTCGGTGATTTGATAACACTGTTCAAAGGATTGGGATATCAATCATACAAGGAGGCATACTGGTATGATCCAAAGAGCAAGGATATGGAGTCAGGGCTGCATGTTCTAAGGGGAGATGCAGGCATCAACCAGATGCGGCAAGCAAAGATGACAAACAAAGATACTGGTGAGTTCTATATATTCTTTAATCATCCTATTGATGACCCAGAACCTGTAGATTGTGCTGGAAAGGAAAACGTTGAGGCAGAGGAAGATGATGTTGGTGTCGAGGTGGATGAATTGGGTGAGTCGTCGACGGAGCACGATAGTTACGAGAGCGCAGAAGATGAGCCGTATGCACCTCCATCTCCCGGTGATGAAAGTAACAGTGATAGTGGGGAAGATGTTGTCAGTGGGTCTATGTCTGGCAGAGGGAAGAGGAAACAAGTGCCTCATTCCTCTAAGAGAACCCCTCAGCCAAGTAAGCAACCCAGGAAGCAAGCGCGACGTGTGTCTCAAAGAACAAGGTCTGCTGCAAGAAAGAAAGGGCCTGTCCATGAGCCCGAGGCAGGTGGGCCTGGTGGACAACCCAGTGGATGTAGGCCTGCAGGGGAGCCCAATATATATAGGCCTACAACGGAGCCCAATAGGGCCAGAGGACCAAGGCCAGCACTAGTAGACTACGTGAGTGATGTAGACACGGATGGTGATGATATTGTATGGGAGTATGAATCTGAGGAGCTGCATACACATGTCTCTTTTGATGATGAGGGAAACGAACATCATTGGCCTGAGTTCAATGACCAATATAGTTTCGGAGAGGGAAGATTTGAGCTTGGAACAAGGTTTGCAACAATTGAGAAGTTCAAAGAGGTGGTAAAGGACACCTTTATTGCTGAAGGCCGAGAGTTGGTGTGGATAAAGAATGATAGGGAAAGAGTTAGGGTTGGATGCAAGGACGAAGAGTGTGGTTGGATTGCCCACTTGTCTTACAATCGGCAACTACAATGCTTTCAAGTCAAGACGTATAGAAACAAGCACACTTGTGCAAGAGACCTTGGAAGCAACGCCGCTGATCAACACTGGATCAGTAAAAAGGTGGAGAAGAGGATGGCAACGCACCCGCATATGACAACCCATGAAGCCATTGATTTTCTAAGAGAGGACTTTGACCTTACTGCACACCCAAAGATGGTGTATAGAGCTGTGAAGGAGGCAAGGGAGAGGATGATGGGTAACGAAAGGCAACAGTATGAGAAATTGAGGGATTACTTATTAGAGATACATAGAAGTAACCCTGGGTCTTTTGCATTGCTAGACCTGATCCCTCAGCCTCAAGCAGCCCCTATGTTTGACAAGTTATATGTTTGTTTTGAGGCTTGCAAGCAGGGATTCAAGAGGGGCTGCAAACCATTGATCCACCTAGATGGGGCATTTCTTAAAACATACCATGGGGGACAACTACTTTCTGCCATTGCACAGGATGCCAACAATCAGTTTTACGTGGTTGCATACGCAGTTGCAAGATCCGAGAACAAAGAATCTTGGAAGTGGTTCCTAACATGCTTACAGGAGGATATTGGTGATGTAGGCAACCACGGTTGGAATTTTATGTCGGATCAACAGAAGGTTAGTACCCTTTTTGTCATTTGGTGTTTGTTGTCTTACTCATTTACTGTATATTGTTGTAAACAATATTATATATTGTTGTCTTAGTCATTTACTGTATTATATATTGTTGTAAACATGGCTTCATGCCTTCATTGTTGTTAGGGACTGCTACCTGCACTGAAGGAGGTAATGCCTGGTGCACATGTTAGAAACTGCGTCATGCATATGTGGAAAAATTTCATAAACTGATTCAAGGATCTGTATATAAGAGAAATTGTGTGGGAATGTGCTACATGCACAACCATCTCAGAGTTCAAGACAACCATGGAAAGACTCAAAGTAGTGAACAAGGATGCTTGGGCTTATCTTATGAAATTTGAACCTGCTACCTAGGTTAGAGCATACTTTAGCCATGGTCCCAAGGTCGACAACCTAACAAACAACATGTGCGAGTCGTTTAACGCAAAGGTGGTGAAGTACAGAAGCAAGCCTATACTTACAATGTGCGAGGAGTTACGGTGCTACGTGATGCGGCGAATGGTTCAACACAAGAAACTTCTGGAGACTCATGAGGGAAAACTGGCACCAGTGCAAGAGAAAAGGCTACAGAGGCTTATCAAACCAAGCAACAAATGGACAGCGAATTGGATTGGTGATAATGAGCGCAAACGGTTTGAAGTCACTCACAAGGGATCCAAAGTTGATGTGGATCTGATCAAACACAGCTGCTCGTGTAACAAATGGCAACTCACAGGTTAGTCAGGTTCCTGAATTTCAATATAACCATGCTGTGTATTTTTTTAATTTAAGCCAGCTGTGAATTCATAGTTGATGTGAATTTCAATTTTACTCATAGACGATGTTAACCATGCTGTGAATTTGGACATGCTTGGTGTGAATCTAATTAACATGCTGTGATTGTGTTGATATTACCTAAGATGTGATTGTGTTGATATTAACTATGCTGTGAACCTGTTAGCCATGCTGTGAATTTATATTAGTTCATTCAACTTTTAGTCATGTTTATGCCATTTTGTTGTTGTGAAATCGTTGTCCTGCTGTGAAGGGATGCCGTGCATTCATGCTGTAGCAGCAATCAGAAAACGGCACGATAATCCCGACGATTATGTTCATCCATGGCTATGTATGGAATCCATTAGAAAGACATACGAGCACTTCATCCAGCCGGTAACGAGTGAGGAATACTGGACAAGATCTGAGTTTACTAAGCTTGCTCCACCTGTGTTAAAAAGGCCAATTGGACGTCCCAAGGTGCATAATAGACAGAAAGACCCAGCTGAGGATGTTATTGATGGGGACAAATTGAAGAGGAGTTTCTATGTCACATGTAGCAAGTGTGGTGAAAGGGGACACAACTACAAGACTTGCAAAGGGGCCCCATCCAACCCAAACTAGAAGCCAAAGACGAAAAAACCAAGAACAAAGGCCAATGACTCTCAATCACTTGTGGTTCTACCTTTGTCACAGTCAGCCCCCGAGAAAGAGGTAGTACTTACTTTCCCAGGGATGTAATTGTCCCCCCGACAATAAACTCAGGGATTTAAGTGTCTATTTTAGTTTTAGTTAGGGAGTTATTTGTCTATATTTTCAGACTTCAAGATATTAAATGTCTTATGATATAATGTGCTTTACTGGGACTGTTTAAACTAACTAGATACATTTTACACAATGCCTCATCTCAGAGTGTGGAACAGAGTCCCCCTGCTGCTACGAACCCTCCTCATGTTGAACAAGATTCTGCTAATCAGTCAGTTGCTAACGAGGTAACAATTTTGGTGACATTTCGTTGTTGTTGCTTGCTGGTTTAATTGCATTTCACACTTGTTTTGACCTTCATGCAGGGTAATTCCAATGCAAACACTACACCGATGAATGAGCAAGAATCTGGTCCCTCAGTAGTAGCGGTTGAGACACAATCAATGCCTCCAAAAGCACTATTCAAGCCCCAGCCCAGTCTACATCACGCCCGATACGAGGGACATTTAGGCCTAAGCAACCAGTTAGGAGGAAGCCTATGACAAATAAACCCTCGCAGCCTATGCCACCTGCCCAGAGTGAGCAGCATTTCCCCTCTCCACAACAACCAACTGCATCAGGAGCATCTCCACAGACTTTGGCAGCAGCAGGCAGAGCAACTCAACGGCTGTTTAAGTTCATCCCCACTCCAGGACTACCTCAACCCCTTTTTAAGAAACACTGTTATTTTACTAAGCAACTTTTTTTGGAAACAATGTGATTAGCTATAGCTGGCAGGCTTAAGTTATGCCTTACTTTGGCAGTAGACATGTACTTGACTTCTTTTGTCAATATTAACAACTCTTTCATGAGATTAAATTATGCTTTACATATATAATGATGTCTCTAAATAATTATGCCACTCACTTGCTTAGGGCAATGACTTTGCTGAACATATCATAATTTACCTTACAACATTGTTTGTTCGAATAACATACAACAAAATGAAAACTCATCCCATACTACATTACAGGATTTTTTTTTCCTACTTTTCAGCCAAGATTGACAATGAGAGAAGCAAAAATTACACAAACCACTGCTAGAATAACCAAATACAGATTAACATTCTTCTTCCTCTCTAGATACAACACTTTCTTCTCCAAATCAATCAGCTTCTATTCCACTACCTTCTTCCCAAGATACACTTTCAGATCATCAACCTCGTCCTCCGTAGTAAACTTTTCGAGGACTCTTATTGTTGAAAGATGGTCATCCAGCCATAAGAAGAACTTGCAGTGACTGGGATTTTTCAGCTGCATGTTCATCGTTCCAAAACAAACAGAACTTAATCAACTCCCCTATAATCAAACTGACCAAATAAAATCACTAACATACCTTAAAGAATGGACACCCAAAGAACAATCTATTGGGGTTCGTCGTCGTCCTTGATTTGTACAATATGGCGTACATACGGCATTTACACATCGGAGCAATCTCGTCCTTCTCCTCTGAAGCTTCCACGCATTTCACGGTTGGCGGCAGTCGAACTCGTTGTGAGCTGGAGGAGGCTCCGTCACTGGCCATTTAAGCTTGCACAATATCCCCACACTCAACCACTCACAGAAATGAACAACGGTAATGGCGAACGAGTTCCATTTGAACAAATAGGGCAAACAGAAAAGCAACATCGTTTTCAATCATAAGGACCTATTTGTCCAAGACTTTTTCCCAACGGGCATACCAAGCTTCCTCAACGGTCCCGTCTTGCCACCTAGGCCCAACACACGCCAACTAAGCGACAGATCACCCCTCTCCGTTACGTCTGGCACATCATTTTGCACGGAAGGATCGATCCGTCACACGTTTTGAATAGTTAGGGGCGTTTTAGTATTTTTAGATCTTAAGGGATCCATTTGTCCACGATTTAAAAGTTCAGGGACTAATTTGTCTTTTTCCCTTAAAAAATTATTTTCACTAACCATTGTGAGTGTCACTCTGATGAGGAGCAAATGTTTTGGTTGTATTTTTAGAATATACCTCTTACTAAATTGAAATTATTTATCTCAAAATATGTATACAATAAATCAAGTTGATCTGATCTCTAATTAATTTATTGATGTAAATTACCACATATTTTACCAATTAAGAATTTGTCAAAATTGAATGATTTTTATTTTTATTTTTTTTTTTGTCTTTTCTATTTGTGTCCGTCAAAATTTGAATGGTTTGAAAGAACGACAACTTCTCTAAAATTTTATTTGATCGTTTTCTTATTTTTAACTATTCCTTTGACCTTCTAAACCACTATGAATCCCTCAACATCAAGCCATATGTATTCATAAATATATATTACATCAAGCAAAGTTCAACAACATCCACTTTCAAAAGCAATCAAGTCGAGAACAAGCAAATATATATATTATAATAATCCAAGCTTTCAAACAAGTTTTAAATGTTTTACATTATAAATTCTAAGCAACTTCAAATGTTGAACAAGAATAAGGTGTGTAGTTCTTGCAAGCTTAGGCTGCCTCCCTTTCTTCTCTTCCTTGTTCGAACTTGGCCTTCACATTCTTGGAAAATACGGCGAAGATGCTTCTTGCTTCTTAAGTAGAGAATTGTGTGTGATGTTTATCTTCCTTGAGAGCGAGATTGAGAGAATGAACAATGAATGAAAGAGTGGAGTGAGGAGAAGGAGTTAATGAGAGATTGATGGAAGCAAGGGGGAGAAGATGTGGTAAGCAATAGAGGATTAGAGAATAGGGTAAAAATTAAAGGTGGCAAAGGTGGTGAAGGAGAAACTGGCAAAACAAGGTGGCGATGACATAAGGAAGTAGGAAAGAGGAGCTGCCATAAGTTCTAGTTATATGTAAATGGAATTCTTTTTACTTTTTCATAAAAATTGTTACTTGTATAATTATAAGGTGATTGCTATATTACCTTGCAAATGGTATTTAATTTGCTAAAATAAGTAATTAATTAATATTTAATTTTTTACTTTAAAAAATAATTTAGATAATTTAGGCATCGAAACAAAAGGCACTATCAAATTATAAATGGCATTTTTCATCGTGTCAAGGAGATCTAGAGGTGATTACCGTATCTATTTAGCTATATGCTATATAGTGAAGGAAAAAAATAATAAATAAATAATAAATAAATTTTAATAATACATATCAAATAAAATATGTTATTTTATTCTTAGTAATTTGTTAAGATAAACTATACACCAGTACACTTATTCTCTACACAGAAAACTCCTTTCATTGGAGTACTGAGCTCCATTTAAGGGTTTGTCGCTGGCCAATGGGTTGCTGCATGCACAAGGCGGGATTCGAACCCCCGACACTTGTTTAAGCGGACTAGTGAGCTAACCACTAGACCAACCCAACTTGGTTACTACCATCAATTTATTCTCTGTGGAAAAGTCATATAAGTACTTATCACTACAATACAGCCATAGGAAACAAGGGCCCGTCGATAAAGTGTGTGTTGCTACTTGCTAAAGGCCCACTAGAAACTAATCACTTATTTATTAAAAATAATGATTGCACCATGACCAAAAAGAAAGATAATGATTATATATTAGTCTTTCTACAATCTACATAATTGTTTTTACAGTATAAAAAATTATTTTTTATTTTTTATCAATTTGCTTTTTTTTTTTTACAAAAAACGAAGAGTGTAAAAAAAAGTATAAACAAAAATAAGTGCATATAACATTATTCATATAAAACAATAAAAAATAATTCAAAGTAGCTTAGACTTTATCCCGACTTATATAATGAGATGTGTGTTGCCCCAAAGTTTGTGGAACTGTATTGATTCAATGATTAATCAGTTTTGGTGGGGAAGCAAAACTAGAAAAAAGGAAGATTCATAGTATTAGTTGGAACAAAATGCTCACAAGTCACAAGAAAGAAGGAAGCAAAGGTTTTAGAAATTTAGAAGCTTGAGGGCATTTTAACTTGGCTGCTCTTCTTTAACGAGAGGTCACACTGAGTGGAGAATACCAAATCATGCAATAGCTTTATGGTATTTGGGGCTAGCAAGAAACAAGGAAAATCAACTTGGTCATTCAGATAATGTTCTCATTCAAAGAGTCTATGACTTCTTACATTGCCATATGTCTATGGTCAGAGTTTTAAGCCAGCCACATCTGTTTTTTATACCAAAACAAAATAAAACAAAAGCAAATTCCAGCATTTACACATTGATTGTGAAACACCAAGAGGCATTTTTGTCTTTTACACCTAAGGTGTTTGTTTTTATGTAGGCACCTAAATATATTTTGATTTGATATGAGCCTTAGCTCAAAGCATCCATCCAGGAACAAATCCATTCACTTGTTGAGCCTGAGTTGTAGCTGTTATCTGATCTGAAGCTACAGGGTTGTACCTGTAATCAGGACTGAATCAAAGTACTACGTGTTAAATTTCGAGCTAACGTTCTTTATGGTCTTCAAAAATAGAAAGTGTTTTAGGTTACCCTATCTGCAATGTGGGATTGCATTCCAGAGGCTGGAAAAAGCCTTGAGAGTGAGCATTCTGTGTACCATATTGCATGCTTTGTTCGCCGGCCTCCCACGGTTGCCGATACTGGTTTCTTGAATTGATTTCCTCCAGCTGCCAACAAAGATTTTTGTGCCATGCATGAATCAAACCATTATATCAGCACTTAGCAGAGAAGCCTTAATGGGATGAGAATAACAACAAAGAAGAACAAAGATTGAAGATGCATTAACCAATGAATTATGCGTTATATGTATTTTTTCATTCTTTGGATTGAGCTGGATGAGTTCAATTAGGGAGTCAATTTTTTCTATAAGACCAATATTAACTAAATTTGTAAATTATTTTTTATTCTACATTTTAAATCTTAAATTATATATCTTAGACCTCTAAAAAAATTTAAAAATAATTTTATAATAAAAAATTAGTTAATATTAGATAATTAAAAATTAATTTCCCATACTTAAACAATTCAAAATTAGGCACACAAATTACTTGTTATAAAGATAAATGATTGCAAAGAGTGATGAGACTGAAAATACAGCAAATGCAGAGGGGCATTAGGCAACAGGACAATCAGATCAGTAGTATCAAATAATAATTTTTTTTATTTAATTATTTATTTTTACCACATTCACTCATGCTCTTATGAAACCAATTTAAGGGCCATATGCAAGATATTTCAAGTTTCAAATATCCAACCTGTTTTGGCCTAGAGCAATCTAAGTTATTTATGCAGAAACAGAGAAGCAAAATCAGTATTGGTACAATATTACCTTCATGGTTAAAGATCTGTTTGCTTCCACCAGAATCTGTTCCTGTAAATTAAGAAAGGGGTTGGAACTTGGAAGTATTATGCAATAGCACATAAAGTGAGCTTCATATTATTGCATTTAATTAAAAGGAAAATCTTGTTGTACCTTGTTTTGCAGATCAGCTAACTGATCCAGCATGAATTGAGTCTGAAATTAATTGAAGATAGTGACAAAAAGAATTAGAAAAGAAAGAAACGAAATAAATAATAAATAGGTAAAAGGTCAGATAATTGTTAGAAATATTATTCTACTATTGGTTTGTTAGTTGTATTCAATGCTTAATAAAATTTATGTTTTATGCATTTTCTTTTTTTAATTCCTTACCAGTCCTTACTATTTGATTACTATGATTTTCAAAAAGAACTGCTTGAACTTTGAATTCCCCTATCTAATAAAGATGTTAGAGAACTGTTAAAATCTTTCATATGGAAAGCAACATTTTTTATTTGTGGTTCTAATTGAACTACCGACATCCGACTTGGCTAAAGTCCTATAAAGGGGAAGACTAATAGAGATTTTGAGGAATTTTCCATTGCTATAACTCGATTCTAATATCACTAATTAATGAATTAAAATATTTATCATCTTGACCAATTTTGCATTAACAAAAGACAACAATTTATTGTGGCTTAAAACTTTATAATTTTGACTGAACAATTTTTGTTTTGGGGGGGCGGGGGCGGTTTAAACAAGACCGATAACGAGTGGCAAATAAAACATGAAAAGGTCCAATTTTATTTTTTTTTTTTTTTTTAAACCAAAGATAGGAGACTCGAACCGCAACCTCTTAATTGAGTATGAAGAGATTATGTCATTTGAGCTATTACTCATTGACCAAAGTTCCAACTGAACCATTGGAATTGGAATTGTGAATTTAGCAAATTAAACCATGTCATACAAGCATAAAATTTAGCCAAGTATATAACTTTTTGCTTTTTAATAGAGACCTCCCCCTCCTCTACATGGAGCAAAACCGCATTATTCATGACATCAAAATCTATTTAATATAATAAACGAGGTATGTTGTATTAATTAGCTATTCATATAAAATATACAAAATGATCCACAATAAAATAAACAGAAACAAAGCGCTATTTTTTTCTTTGTATATTAATATAAAAATTTATTGAATTTAATTTAAGAAGTATATCATATATATTAATTAGAAAGTTGAGTAAATAGCGGTTAATTTATGGTTTAAATATTGCATTATTACCTTAGTAGACCTGACTTGCCTGAGAGATGTATCAAGTTGACGCTCAAGCTGCTCAAGCTCTTTGGTGCCTAATGGACCTAAGTCTTCACCAAGAAGGTTCCTGCAAATTAAGAGACAAAAATGCCATGGTCTTAGTATGAAACCGTACATGAATATGATGAAAAACATCATAAAGAGTAAATAGAGAAAAGGACATGCAAAAGAATAGAATATAGACTAAACAAAAGTAAACCTAAACCATTTTGAATTGTTTTGGTAAGTCAAAACTTCCCTTTTCTTATATAACATTTTATTGGTCTAATATAAAGTTACAATCATATACTTTATAATTTCCTAAATGTCGATACAACAGATCAAAAACTCATTTTCTGTTTGTTTTTATCTTTCTTTGAATTTGCATATGCAACTAAAATAACTGTTTTGACTTGTCTAATCAATCTTTGATCTTTGGGGATATCAAGTTATTTTTAAAATTTTTAGATATATTTTTATTCTATCTCTATTTTCTTTTGTGTGTATTTTAATTTTGACCATTTATTGAATAGTAAATCACTTTTGTTTAAAAAAAATGCAATAAATTAAATATTTGACTAATAGAAAATATTTTCGTTTATTTATACAAATTTATTATAGCTTAAAATTATGTATTAGGAAATAATAAGTTATAAAAGTTTAGTATGTTGTTGGCTGAATTTAAATTATATATAGATACATTAAATAAAAAAATGTACTAAATTTTTAAATTAACCTCTAAGCAAAAAAGGTAGTTCTGTATATAAAATATAAAATACCTCTGAGTCCTTTGAAGAGATTCAAATCTTGCTTTCAGTTTTAGATACTCACGGTAACTGTTCTGCTACAAAAGAATACAGCAAAACAAATGAAAACTAACAAAATCCCACTTGATGTGTAATGAAATACATATATACTAAATTACATGAGAAAAATTTTACATTATAAATATAATAGAATACATTATTATTTTTATTTATAAAAGTTTAAAATGTTGACAAATATATTTATGAATAAAAAATTAATTTTATATTCACAAAAAAAATATTATTATATATAAAAATTTAAATATTAATAAATTTATATATAAATAAAATTAATATTTAAATATTTTTTATCATATAAAAATTATCTTTTATAAATATAAAATTAATTTTATTTATTTATAGTCAAATTTGTCTATATTTTAAAATTTAATGATTAAAAATACTAGTTTATTCTTACGATAAATTTGTCAGAGTTCTAGCATTTATTAGTTTAAACTTTTTGAGATGTTATAAACTTATAATAATAACAATAAATCAAGTTGTATGAACAATGAAGTGATTACCTCAAGCTCTTTGGCAGGTTTGTTGACTTCCACCGCACCATAGCTACATTTTTGGTACCTTTCAAGTGTTTTGAGCATGCTAATTCACACAAGATAAAAGAAAGAATTGTTAAATTGATTATGGTGCATATATGGTGTTATATCACATATACGATAAGAATAGCACACTAGTTACTCAAAGAACAACACCCTTTAAATTAATGTTGAAAATGACCTTATCATATTCATATCTCTAATTTTGATCTTTCATACTTTTAGTACTCTTTTAATTTGAAGATATAATATATTTTCAATGAGAGTGTCTTTTTAGATTTTTATAGTGCACATAGATTATGACGCATAATGATTAATATTAATATACATTATCAGTTCAGATAAGTTTGATTATATATTAATTTATACATATCACTTTTACCTTCACATTTTAAGGTGAATAATAATAAGACGAGTAGAAATATAGCCATAATAATAATATTGTTTCTCAAAGTGGTGAAGTTAAGAGATACACTTATGATCCTTTATAAGCTCTCTAAAGAGACTAGAGAAAGTCATTAAAAAATTTATTTCTTCTTTCAGAAAAAAAAAAGAGACTCACAATTTTTTAATTCAACATATTTTAGGATGCTCGTTACAATTTGAAAAAAGAACTTAATGCCTTAATAACATGTTTTCTTTTTCTTCTTAAAAACTTGATTTTGGTAAACCAAACAAACTATAAGCAAATTATGTGGACAATATATCTATCTTCATGTATGGGAAACCTTATGAATTTTATTGTAAAAAAGTATGGCTAAATATTTTTTAATCAGCCAACTTTAAATAATTATAATTAATAATCATTAATTTTATATTTTTTAAAAAATGAAATTTAATAAATTATTAATTAATAATAATTAATTAGTATGGAGTGTAGTTTAAAAACACTTATTAATTTATTATGGACTAAATTTCGATTAATTACTTAGTAGAATTATTCTATTATATGACATCTAGTATTTAGTAGTTAAGATAATACATATATATGAAGATAAAGGAACAAACGATATGTATCTCTTTTATTTTTATTTTTCAAAAAATTAAGAAAATACCAAAAAATCTATTTCCTATTCTTATTTTTAACTTATCCAAACGCATTTCTTTTCTTTTTTTTTCCCTTCTAAATTTATGTCTTATTTTTGTTACCATGCAAGCACTATCTAAATGTATAGCTACCGTAGTCCAAACTGTAAAATTCATCAACAAATCAATGATTTACAACCTGAAATAAGAAACAGAAATTTAGTAGTTTCAATCAAGAACAAGTTCATGCATCATGCATTATATTCTTAGCCTTGGCTATATCAACTCGAATAACATACATAAAGAGAATATGCATCTAACATTATCCTAAAATATAGACAAATAATATTCATACTTAATGATGTCATGTTTCCTTGAAAGATAACTCATCACCACAGAAGGAAGAGGACCAGAATGTAGGGAAATTATTGCATGAAGGTTTGTGTGACCTATTTAACTTCTTGACCTTTGATATTCTAAGCAGAAACATCTTGATTTACATAGAAAATTTAAGAATTAATTAAACTAAAGAGTATAACTTCTAAAAAGACTGAAAAAATCTTAAAGGATTCTGTTAACAAATAAGACGTTCGTTAAGGTTAAACTTTACAATTATTCAATAAATTAGCAGTTAAACTTCTTAACTTTTAATTTCTTAAAGAATGCTTTTAGTAAAACACAATTAAAATAAATACTAATAAAATCATATATCTACCATAAAGCAAAGTATCTTGTGAAAATTAAACTTTAATACCTTAGTTAAAAGAACTCCTTTTTTTATGTCATTTCAATTTATTTTGAAGTACCCATAAATTCATCACCACCTAGCTAGGTAGCTCTAATAGTGAGAGATAGTAAAGTCGATTTGAACTCATCATAAAAATGTAACAGAATATTAACATGACCTAGGGAAGGAGAAAATACAACTGCATGGGAGCTCAAAAATGATATTATGAATTTGTAATCCTTCTTTTTATTTTATTTTTTTATTTTCCCCTCTTCTTATGACTTAGAAAGCAAGAATCAACCACTCTATGTTACTTAAATTTATATAAAACTTTTTTTTTATCTTTTGGTACAAAAACTCTGATGGATTTTCACATCCCTGACCTGCTTCATTTGGAAGATGTGTTAATTAATATACCAACATCTATCATTCCAATATTTCAATATAATCTAGTATGTATATATCAGCATCACGTTCACATACATATTGAAGATTTCAAAGGAAAATCAAGAAATGAAAAGAATAAACAATCAAGCATGTCTTTACAAGAAAATTAAAGATAGATTGGCCTCTGTGTTGATTATTTAAAATTACACACGAAATTAAGCAAAATCCCCAAAAAGCAGGAGGAGGGAGAAAAGCTAGGCTACAGTGATCTAACAAATTACTAGAACCTACAGACAACAGAAAATTTCAGATATTGAGCGAATCATGCAACTCCATAACCAGATCTCGCAAATCAAGCTTCACTAACAACTATCCGTACATTCAAAAAGATCAAACACAAACACAACACTTGCCTTCTTCCATTATTATCATTTCAGTGCAGCTCATACGCAATACAACCATCAAACCTAGCTTCTATCATATCAATCAAAGAATCATCCAGAAATTCATGTAATAAAGGAGATCGATCGATCGATCTCGATCGAGTATTCAACGCAAGCACGTCGAGCCAAAAAAAAGAAGTAATTAATATTTTAAAAATAAATAAATAAAAAGACAACAAAAAAAAGGGGAAAAAAAGGAATAAAAGAAGGAACTCATGGATGATTATTAGTTATTAACGTACCTATTGCTGCTACAAAACTCATAAAGCTTTCCGCGGTTAGAGAAGATGATAAGAGCAACTTCAGCATCACACAGAACAGAAAGCTCATAAGCTTTCTTGAGAAGTCCATTCCTCCTCTTTGCAAACGTCACCTGCCTGTTTATCTTGTTCTCTATTCTTTTCAGTTCCACTCTTCCCCTTCCCATTCCCCAACTAACTAAAACTTCCTAATTTAATTTAATATACTTATTTTTATTTCTTATTTATTATTTATATTCAATTTTATTTTATATATACCTTCCGATTCTGCTTTTCTGGGTTAGTACACAAGTGCAGCCCCAATTTTGTGAAAACTGAAAACACAACTCAAACAATTTCCTTTTTTTTGGAAAATAATTAAACGTTACTTACTTGGATTTAAGAGTTTAAGTTATCAAGACTTTCAAGCCCTAGAGCGAGAGAGAAAGTAAAAAAATATATATATAAAAGAGAAGAAGGAAGAGATAGAATTAGAAATAGAAAATAAATGAACGAAGAAAGGTCACAACTCACAAACACACCCTAAAGAAGAAGCTTGTTGCGTTAAACTTAAATCACAAATGACATAAATCCTCTCTACCTTGGATTTTTATCCTCTCTCGGCTCTTTTTCTTTTTCATTATTTTATTTTATTTTTTATATATTATTTGGCACTGTTGATGAGAAAGGGCTGGTGTTAGTGTTACTGTGTTAGTTACCGGTTTCGTATAAGTTTCTTTTCATCGTGCTTTACTCGGCTATGGTATTTTTGGAAAGTTTTGCTTTCCCCATTTTCAGGATTCTTACGTGGAACGCACGCTCCTTTCTTTCACGAAGAATTTGGGGATACGCGTGTACCGCACTGGCGCGTGGTGACAGCTGGCTTATATGTCTTAATGTTACTAATAAAAATCTAGGGCATTCTTTTGATGCTTTTTACAAGTGTTTCTTTTTAAAAAATTATTATGTATATATTAAACTTAATTATTAAAATTAGTTATTGAATATTTTGGTATAAATATATATTATTTAATTTATTTTTAATACATATTTTATATTTTAATATATATTTTATATTAATAATTAATTTTAATATACATATAATATTATTATCTTTTTATATAATTATTAATTAAAATTTAAAATATAATTATTGTACAAGTGTTTTTTTAACTAAATTTTAGTATGATTAATTATGATTGTGCATTTTATTTTTTATGCACGCACGTTTTTTTAAACCAAAAAAATTGTCTTGTACACATTTTTTATGGTATTTTTTATTTAACAAGACAAATATTAATATGTTAGGAATCTAAATTTTATTTAAAAATTTGTTTTGATCAATAGATTATTATTTATACTTGACAGAATTCGAATCTCGCTCATTTAATTAAGCGAAAAAGTGACATCTAAATTAGTTGACTTACACACATTTAGTTAGATTTTTTTTTTACGCCTTAATTTTCCTCTTTCAAATAAACCTGTTATTACTTATTCTAATATTCAAAATTTCGCCCTCGAGATTCTTCCTTCAATTTCATCTTTTATCCTTGTGATTCATCGATCATCGATCTTCTTCAATTTTCCCTTTTAACAATAGATGGATTTCAAGTTTAATCTGGATATTGATTTGATAATTATAATCTATTTTATTTAAGTTCGTAAATGCTTGCTTTCTCTATTTGGATAAATTTATGAACAATTATTTGTTGTTTATTTTTGTTAAATATTCTATGTTATATGTACCATATATTTATGTGATGCTTGCTTCCACATTCTATGTTCATACTTAGTTTCAAACTTCTTCATTTCTATGATTTCAAATGAGGATGCAAAGGTCGTCTGAGAGGTTACATCAGAGAGGTGATCCATCAAAGAAAGGCTTAATTATTTAATTATTAGATAAAGTATATTTTTTATCTCTAAAATTTAACAAAAAAAATTTAAAAATACTTTTAAATTTTGTTTTGTTTTAATTTTATCTCAAAAATATTCTATTTGCATCAACTGTACCGTGGCCGCTAATTTTTAAAAAAGTTTTAAGACCAATGCAACGATAATTTCATAAAAACAATCTTCTACACAAGTAAATCAAGCATAATTTTCATACATTTTTGTTGAATTAATCTTAAATTTTTTGAAAATTTAACTATCATAGGGTATATATATTTGATACTAATCAAAAACTGTTGGGACAAAATTTTTTTGGTGTCTAAACATGAAAAGAAACAAAGCAAACACTATCCTATATCGAGTGAATGATTTGCTGGAGATCAACACAAAGCTCAGACCAAATAACATGATTAGACTCTTGGCACCATATCTAGCCATCCAATCCGCAACTCTATTTGCTTCTCAGGGCACCCACTCAACGTGAATAAGCCAAAGACGAGATAAAAGCTCTTGAATCTTGTGAACCAAATATGGTACTTCAGATGAATAGTATTGAATACCCACTTGTAAGCTCATGCATGATGGGCGGAATGTCAAGACAATTCGTTTCACATATAATATCTCTCAAACCGCAATCCCAAGCTAAAACAAACCCTCTCCAAACAGCAAATAATATACTTTTAAAACTTTTTTCTAAACTTCAAGAACAAAAAATATATTTTATCCTTATTTTTTTTACTTTATAATTTTATCAAATTTTCAATTAAATTTTTATAATTTAAAAATTTATAATTAAGCCCTATATTAGATAAAAAAAAGTTTAATTTAATTTTTTCTAATTGTTTTATAAGAATACAAAATATTCTTGAAATATTTGTTTTTTGTGTTTGAAGTAAAGTGAACTATAAAATATTTTAAAAAATAAATATTTTATTGTATTTTTTCTTAAAAATAACAATTAATAAAAATTTAATTACACATTTAGTTTAATATAAAAATTTAATTATATTTTTAAATAATAAAAATTTAATTAAAAATTTAATAAAATATCAGAGACTAATTAAAAAAAAAACAATATATAGTGATGTGAGTCATCTAACTGTACAAGTACAACTTAAGAACGAATTCACATATTTGATCCTTTTTGGATCACTCTTAGGCTATTGATGAAATGAAAGACCACTAATGGGGAAAAAAATATAGAGGGATTTAATTTTGGACAAAGAAGAGAAATAATCAACTAATGAAGCACCTACATCAAATGAGCCAATGAGGTAGAAGTCAACCTTTGGGTTAAGAAATCCGATATAGAAGCAATACTAAACGTAATTATAATTATGAGAAAGTTTTCTTTAAAAATGATTATATTGTGATTCCGTGAAATGTTAGAGGAAGGGGCCGGGGAAGAATATTGTTGTTGCAAGTTAGCTCTCTGACTAAGTCCGGTAAGATGGTCACCGGCCTAACAACGTTATTTCTAGGGTGCAGCGCAGTAGTCTATACACAAACTTCTTCTTATATTCATATTCGAATACTAAGAACACTAATCGAGAAATTCTAGATTTTCTCAATCTGAAATCTAAATACTCTAAATAATAAAGAATTTAACACACGCCTAAAGTATTTTATCTAATCTTAATTATTATACATGATCTCTTAGAATATTACTAACGGTTCTGCTACGTTACCAACAGCATATCTGCCAACTTCTGTCAACTCTTATTTATAATTATGTTTTATGGAAGTGTGATCGTGGATGTGTCTAATAAAAATGTTTTTTTATAACTGTGTTTAATAGAAGTGTCTTTATAGAAATATTTTCTGGATGTGTCTCTTTATATATGTATTTAAAATATATTAATTATTAGACACATCTAGAACACACTTCTAAAAAACACAAATATAAATAAGAGTTGACAGAAATTGACAGATAATATGTTGGTACCCTATACTTTTTCTATTACTAATTTAAACGTTAAAATCTCTTACCAACATCCCACCATTAGTTTGTTGGATGACTGCCAATTAAAAATTTATAATCTTTTTTTTTCTAACTAACCTAACTTAGGATCTAAGTTAGTCCGATCCTGATACATATAGAGTAAATTAAAATGATAATTAGATCTTTGAGAATTTTAATTTTAGATTACGTAATCTTTCAAAAAAAATATTAATTAGATTTTTCACAATAATTAACAGTGAATATATATCCTTTTGTTAATAAATAGTGTAAAATAAAATGAAATTGTATGTCTATATATTTTATTATATACTGTGGTAAGTATTTTGTTATTGTCATATAAATATAGAAATAATATAGTTTTGGACAGTAAAATATTTATTATCTTTTAAATTTATATATAATATTTATCAATTACTCTCTATTTATTATGAATCCTATCAAAATAAGTAAATTTTACTCTAAAAATTATTATTTACATAACGATCTTTTATAAATAAATACATTTAGTAGATAAAAATACATATAAACACCACCATTAAATTTTACGTGATAAATTGATAGAAAGATATCACATGTCTATCATTTATTATCGTTAAAAACTAAATTAATAATTTTTTCAATGACTAATTAATCGTTTGAAGTCAAAATTTTTAGAGACTTAGGCTGGGTTTGGTAAAGCTTTTTCAGGAGGTGCTTGTGCTTTTAAAAAGCACAAGCACGTCATTTTGCGTTTGGTAAATTAAAAAGCTCAAGTGCTTGTGCTTGCGGCTTTTAAAAGTTAGGGGTGCTTTTGAAAGCACCTAGGAGGGATCTTTTCAAAGCTAGCTTATACTTACCAAATTTTTTTCATTTTCCCGCACATATTTCCTGCTATTATATTGCCATTAAAATCTTCATATATTTCTAACTTCTCTTCCTAACCTTCATAAAATCTAACACAATCTTCATATATTTTTTATTTTTCAACCTAATCTTCACAAATTTCAACACAAATACATCTCTATCACATATTAAAGTTAAAAAATAGAAGAATTTATTTATTATATTTATGTTTATTATGAATTTTTTATTTTAACATTATTTTATTTTAAAATATTATATAAAATTTTAAAGAATTTGAAAAAAAAAATTATTTTTTTGTTATAAACATGTTTATTATAATTTTTTCAACTTTTAAAAGCTGTTTTACCAAACACAATTATGGTGCTTGTACTTATTAAAAGCCATTTTTAATTTGATTTTACCAAACGTAAGTGCTGCAGCTTTTAAAAAGCTGTCTTTTAAAAGACAGCTTTCATAAGCTACTTTTAAAAAGCAAAAGTTTTACCAAACCAAGCCTTAATTATCACTTTATTCATAAATATATTTTCTTTTGATAAGTAAAGTATTAGGTTACGCCCAAAATAATAAGGAGATACTGGAATTCTTAAAAAGATAAACTAATTATATAATCAAAACAAAATAATTTATGTATACAACAATCACATAATTTTTTTTTTAAAAAAAAAATAAGTTGATAAGAAAAATATTATGAATGACTGCATCTCTACATGTTTCTTTAAGAATTTTTTGAATGTATTTAAATTTTTATATAATTTTTTTATTATTTATCTTATGCTATTTTTATACTTTTAAAGAATAATAAAAATCAAATTTTAAATTTTTTTATTATAAAAATTTTAATTTCATGTCATAAAATAAATTTTTTAAATACTTAAGTTGATTAAAAAAAATAACATAAATAATTATATCTCGACATGCAACCAAATGCCCTTGATTTACCATAAACAACCACTAAATCAATCTAATCTATGCATATCCAAAGGAAACAAAACCTCCCACCAATCACCCTATTCTAATTCAACACAAATCACTATATTTTGTTAAACAATATGTAACTTATTTGATTTATTAATAATAAAATGTTGAAGAATAATGAGAAACAAAAAGAAAAAATAAAAAATATCTCTATTCATTACAAGAAAAATATTAAATAGTATCAAATTTATTGTCAAATTTAACGTTAAACGTTAGTGACAGATTTACCGATAAATTTACTGTCAGATTTATTTTTCTGACAATAAATTCTATGGTAATATTTGAAAGAAAAAAATTGGCGCGGAATTACCAAATTTACTGGTAAAGCTCAATTAATAGAACGCTTCGTTTTGCTCATGCACAATGGTTTACCGTGAAATTTTATCTGCCAATAAAGCTCAATTAATAAAACGTTGCATTTTGGGTACGCTCAATGCATTATCGTCGGATTTATCCGCCGGTAAATCCGACGAAAAATTTTTCCTAAATTGGAATCGCACGTCATCTCCCTTCATTTTAAAATACCCACTCTCTCTCTCTCTCTCAACCTCCTTTTCCTCTCTCTCCCCCAAACTACCTCCAACAACCCCCCTTTGCTAGCGCCGGCGCCACCAACAATCTCCGAAGAGTGCATGGACTCTTTGCGTCGCGTTGGTCTCTCTGTCGCAGTCGTTTTCATCACTACTACCGTTGCTGCCGCTACCAGGCCACTGCTGCTGCTGCCCATTCCCTCATTCCTCCCTCCATGTAGGTTAGTCATCGCTGCCGTCATTGCGCTGCTGTCCGTTCTGCCACTACGCTAGAAAAGTTTTATGCACCACTACTATTTCTGGATAACTTACTCACTAGTTAGTTTAGTGTAGTTAAACCCTAAACTCTCATTTATGATGTATGTCTATATTCGTGATTATTTTGATTTTGTTTTATTTTTATTAGATTATAGGATTTCTTCTGATTTTATTTTTTTGTTTCTATTCTAATTTTGATTTTAAGATTTATTTTAGGTTCATTACTTTATTTTAATTTTGAAATTTTTTTATTTTTAAATTCATTATTTTTTTATGATTTTTTTTTTGTGTTTTTTTATTTTTGTTATGATTTTTAGTTTGTTCTTGATTCTTGGTTGAGATTTTTTGTTATATTTTTATTTTGTAAATTTGAGTTCAGAAAATAGTACAAAAAAGAACATCCAAATAACAAATCTGTTATGGTTGTGAGTGTTTATTTATGTGAAATAATATTATTCAGTACTTGTTTTAAAAAAAATTGAATTAGTTTTTAAATTAATTTTAACTTGTTTGAATTTTAACTTCTTTTGTTATTTCAATTTTAGAATAATTAGGTTAGCAAGGCTGGTGGTAGGAGGTAAAAAATAATTATTTATTTTTAACTTGTTTTATAATTAATGATTGCTTTTGTTGTTATTTTCATAATTATTTTTTTATTGGTCTATTGAAACTTAAAATTCAATCACACATTAGTTATATCTCCACGTTTACTTTATTTCTAGTTTTGTGCTTATTCTTTGTTCATTTTATTGGTTATTATGCCTATAAAGTTAATGTTCAATTGTTCATATCTTATTTTTAGATAAAATTAAAGTCACTACGAAATGAAAATTTAAAGAGTACGATGATACCAAACATTAATAAGGTGAACATTCTCTGCAAATTTTATAGTTTATTTTCAATTCTTTCAAAATCTTAATGCTTGAAAGAAGTGAACAAAGTTATATGTTAATTTGGTTGGTAATAGGTGAAATTTTAATTTAGATTAAACTTACTAAATTAATTGCATAGGCAAAGAGTAATAAGATATAATATATGAATTATCTTTTATTGAACATAAAGATTCATAATTGGCTTTAATTTTTTTATAAATGTCCAAACAATTTTTTAAGATAAGTTTATAGTCATAATGTGCATATATACTTAATTGTTTTTTCTATTTATAGAATATGGAGGTTATTGTCCTATAATTCTTTTTCTTTTTGTACTTTAGTTTTATCTTTTTTACTTGTTTGATTGATTGGTATTAGTTATATATGCTTTTATTCTCTTCTATTGTAGGAAGAGAATGGTGATGAGTAAATTTATAAAAAAAAATAAAATTTAAATTTACCAGCAGATTTACTGACAAAATTTAAGTTTACCGGCAGATTTACTGACAAATTAATTTGTTGGTAATTATTAATTTAGTTATTAGTAAAAATATATTACTTTCGAATTTATCGAGTGATAAATCCGACGATAAAAGTTATCGGCGAAAAATTTTCGACAGTAATTAGCAATGAATAAGAAAATTTGCCGATAAATAATTATGGCGAGATTTATACCATTGAATTTATTTCGACAGTAAATTTGTCAATAAATCTGACGGTATCCGACAATTTTTTTTATAGTAATCTTAGCTTGATTTTACTGAAATTTTTTAAAGGATAATTTATTATTATTATTATTATTAGAAGTTTAGAACCACTAATACCAAAGCTAGATTTGGTTAATATAAAGTAAGCTGAGAATTTCCTTGGTGATCCTAAATATGACAACAATATCTCGTAGTCTATTTATTTCGTGATTATTATTATTTAGTGGTCACATACCTATTTATTTGTCACATTCTTCTAAGTTCTAACTTCTAACCGTATAAAGAAATGTGAAGGATTTGGGTTTGAGCAGAACCCATAAATGATATGTGACTAAGGTAAACTTAGTTGCAAAAACACTCTCATGTCAAATTTTAAGATTAAATGTACACAACAACTATAGCCTACGTACAAATAATGTCATCCACTTGTTGTATTATATGTCTAAAGAGACAAATTATGTAGGACCCTGTATTCCAAATAAGGAATATAATTTTATGTATCTATCTCTCATTAAAATCCACTTTGGTTTCACTACTTTACCGGGTGCTGCATTTTTTGTGGCCAAGAAAAGAGCACAACTTTGCTCATCTCTTCTTTGAATTTTGCTATGATTTTAATTTCAAAAGCTAAGGTACTATGTACGTTTTCGTTTCGGTTGCCTCATCTTCCTTTCATCACATGGTGTGATTGCTACTATTGGGAAGTTATAAGGAGAAATGATATACGTAATTGTTTGATTATTTATGGCGTTACTTTTTTTTCATAGTTAGATGTTTTATTTTTCAAAATAAATTATAAAAAAAGTTAGAGTACCGTCAGAATTTAGTATTTTGGTTATCATTTAGTCATTTATATTTAAAAGTATGCGATAACGTATATTATTAAATTATTAGAGTAAAAAAATAATACTAAAAAAATTGAATTAATAACTAAATAAAAATAAAAAATAATAAATTTTGATGACCCTTCATTATTTTTTTAAATTATTATAATTGGCCTAATGGACACAACACACAAACAAGTGAAAACACCTAAAGTTAGGACCTAAAGACAGTGTTAAAAAACCCTAGCAAAGGAGGCTAAGTTTGGTCCTCTTAATAATGTTACGTATCACAATAATTGGATTTTTTTTTTTTACTTAAATAGACAAAAAAAAAATAACTAATAAAGCAAATTCCCTTATCCAATATTATTTACACATATGTTTTTATTTAGTATAAAACTATAAATCATAATAGGTTATTGCTATTTAAAAATATATACATAATGCGCATTGGATTAGAACATGTTATTGTTTTAAAAGTTTTTCTTAAATTCCATTATTAAGGTATTTGTATTTTTCAAAGACATAAATACTTACTTTTAAAATGATTTTTATTTTAATTTACTAAAACTAGCTAATATAATTTTCGAAAAACCATGATTCAAAAATTGCCTTTATTAGTAAATTACTTTTGAAAAATACAAGTTTAACTGAATTGTCTTGTTTCCTGAATTTATCCTTACATAAGACTGTACACATTAAATTTAATAAATTGATTAAATGAAATTATTGTAAAATCCTAGTATTTAATACAACTAGAAATAAATAAATTAGTTTCGTTATACATCTAAATATTTTTATTAATAAAGTCTAATTAAATTTATCTAATTTCTACAAAAATTATTCATATATGTGTAAATCATACGTTTTTTTTTCATATAAAAAATAACACTAAAACTTTTTAATTATAGTATAAATTTTTTTAAATTTAGATACTAAAATTTTTAAAATTTTAAATTTGATATATTATTTAAATTTGATTTGACTGGATCAAATAAAAAAATTGTATTGGAAGGTTTTTGTTAAATAAATAAAATAAGTGAAGTATATATTTATAAGGGAGTAAGTACATTGGTTAATTAAATGTGTGCATTAATATAGTCCAACCTAGAGGTCAACAATTTCCAAGAGTGAGATAGCTAATTAGGTTGTAGCACTGTTGAGTGGGGAGCACTACGTGTACTCTTCTTATAGGCTACTGTGTACAGTACCAGGTGACGCAGAGGCAGATGGAAAGAGAAAACAATTTCCTCTGCTTACGTGGACACGTGTCGAATTAAGATAGGAGGACTACGTACAGGGCCATTCTTGGATTTTCACACTGGTGAGTCTACTGTTTTAGCACTGTGCAATCAATGTGCATTCTATTCTATTCTATAATACGAGGCAGCTGAAAAACTGGGTAGATTCGAGTATTCGACCCCTGACAACAGCTCCAATAATCATATCAAAACTATTGCTTTTCAATATATATATATATATATATATATATATATATATATATATATATATATATATATATATATATATATATATATATATATATATATAAGTAAAATAGGATAATTAACGCAAATAAATTATTTTAATCTCAAAATTATATCAATATTTTCGTTTGATTTTTGTTACTTATACATTCTAAATGATTCTATATAAATCGAAATAATTAAATTTAATTTATATTTTTTTTAATATAAATTAAATTAATTAGTGTCGATTTATGATGGTATATCAAATGAATTAGATTCGATTTACTATTGGAATAATTCATATACAATGTAAATCGATACAACTAAATTGAATTTTTTTAAATGAATCAAATTTAATTTATTCGATTTACTATTTGCACTGAGAGATTATAATTAATTAATTAATTATTTTTTATTGACTTTAAAACATAATTATCAATAAAAAATATCTCTGTTTAAATTTAAATAAAATATAAAAAAATTAAAACGAATAATAATAGAAATTTAAATTTTGTATTTTAGTTCAAATTAAAAAAATTATATTTTTATAAACTTATAAATTTAAAATAGAACAATAAATAATTTTTTAAAATTTATTAAAAATTATCCTTTAATTCATTAGCATCTAAAGAATTATTATTGAAATTTTTGAAATTGAAAATGTTAATACAAAATGTAGCCCTCCAATTAGTATACCAGTTAAAATTTGAATTTTTAAAAATTTAAAATAATAAATAGTTATATAATATAAACTAATTAACTATATTGATACAATATGTAATTTGAATAATTGATATAATATAAAAATGATTTTACTTAATAAAAAACTAGTTTTATCATGAAATGAAAATTGAGAGACGAATTTGATTATTATTTCTATTTAACTATCAACTTGAAAAATATTTTATATTATTAAATAATTTTTGATGTAATATTATGGCAACTCGTAATTTGAAATCTTTTGTTTAAAAAAAATTATAATTTCAGTTAAATATATTTGTTTTTGGAGTTACAAAATCCACACATTATTTTATTTTAGTAACAACTATTCATCTGAGTGTTTTGGTTGCATATGGTTAATTAGTTAGTGGTTACCCTTTTGAATTTTCTTTGTTATTGGCTTCCAACACAATTTATTAATAACAAATGTAAGAAGTTCTAAATGATACTTTACCACAATTTTTTACTCTTTTTCTTTTACATAATAAGGTTATATTGTTTTACTCTAAATTTCTTTTAATTTTAAGTAATTAGATTAGATAAAATTAGGATTCACTCTATTATCTTTTAATAAAAAAATCATAAACTTAAAAATTATTCCGTGAAAATACCTGAGAGTAGGTATAAGAATTCATGATAATAACTTAAAAGTAAACAAAACATTTAGATACTATGAGAATATACGATACTAAAAAGTATTTTATTCATAAATTAAAAATACAATCTAATAATAATAATAAAATTAATTTAATATCAAACTAAATAAATATATAATATACATGCATCATGAATGCAGTAATTTGCAAATAAAGTCAAATTTGCCATATTAGAGACTACATAAAATTTTAAACCCAAAAAAAGCATGTGATTTCAGTAATTATGAACTCATATTTTTAGACTAAATTCTTAAGATGATTTCTGAAATTGATGTGGTGCATAAAAATTATTTTTAAGATTTTAATTGTATTAATTAAGTTTTTGAGATTGAAAAAATTACATCATATTAGTCTTTAATCCATTTTTTGTTAATGACGCGCTGAATTAACTTAATGACTTAGACCTTTGGTGACGCGTGTTATCTCATAGTTTGGACACGCATAACGATATAATGATATATCGGTCATTGTTGTCAAACTCACGAGTTAACTCATAAACTCGTACGAATTTACGAGTTTAGGTAGTGAAATTGAGTTACACAAACTCGTTTTGGAGTAAACTCGGATAGACTCGCATAAATTTAGTCAAACTCGCGAGTTTGAAAGCGAGTTAATGAGTTTGCGTTGGGTGCCCATTTTGCCCAAAAACAATGTCATTTTTGGCATTTTGACAAAAAAACCGAAAAAATGCTACCCACTTATCCTAAATTCCTAATTGGCTCGGTGACTCCCTCTTCTCTCACTCTCCGATGTTCTCTCTCTCTCTCTCTCTCTCACTCATTCATTGTTCTGACTTCACTCGTTTGTCATTCATCGCCGTTCTCCATCGATTGGCGCTGTTGCTCCTTTGTCTGCTCAGCTTTGTGCACAACCCCGCGTCTCACTCTCTGCTCTACTTCTCGTCTTCTCCTTATCTCACTCTCTGTTCTCTTTTACACATCAAGCCTTTGTTGTGTCCGTCGCGCTGCCGTCGAGCCTCTACCGTCACGCATAGTTGCATACGTTCGTCAAGCTTCTACCGCCTTTGTTTATCTGCTCTGTTTTACTGTCATCGTTCACCATTTCTCTACCTGCACTGCTACACAACCTTTGCGGCTTCTCTTCCTGCATGACCGTGTCACTTTACTGCCTTCATTCAGGTATGTTTTTCTAAAAAGGTTTCTAGTTGTTACTTATTACTAATTTAATTTTTTAGTTGTTCTGATCTCTGGGATGGTATAAATTATGAATGTTTAAATTATGATCATTGTTAATTCATTTTTTTGAATATCTAAATTTTGATCATTGAAAGCTATTGCAGTTACAAATTTAGTAAATTACAATAACACACTGTGTGTCTATGTTAGTATATGATATGGTTCAATGTTCATAGTTGATTATTTGATTTAGAGGAAGAATTTTTATTTAAGGACAAACTTACTAATTTGATTATTTATTGTTGATTTAAGGATAAAAATGTTTGAAAATATTGGTTTAAGGACAAGATGGTGAAGATGAAGATATTGATGTCATGGAAGATGAAGATATTGAAGGTCGATTTTTAGTTTATTACGCCGTTTACTTGTTATTTTGTTATTTTTTTTTTGATTGTGTTATTTGAAGCTTTGATTGTGTGTGGATTCTATGTTAAACTAAATGCATATTTATGAAGGATTTAAATATGTGTTCTAAAGTACCTGTTATAATTATGATACTATTTTAATTTATTATATGTTTTGAAGTTGAATTTATTAATTTTGAATGCCTAAATTTGAGTAAATATATATCGTATATTTATATTTAAAAAATTTATAACAGGTAAACTTGTACGAGTCTACGAGTCGAGTTTAGGTCAACTCCACGAGTTTACTTAGACTCGCGAGTTTGACAACCTTAGTATCGGTCAACGACACATAGCATGATGATGTGGATGGTTAATATTATTTGTCTACGTGTCATTCACATTGTCATCGTTACATATGTACCAATTGGTCCATGACTCATTTTAGTCATTGAAATTGAATGTTGTGAACCAAATTAGTCTCTTCATCAGTTTTTTCTCCTTTTTTTTTTATAAATTTAAAATTTTTAATGTCTTTGAATATACTAATTTTAATTTTATCTTTTTACAAGTTATTTAAATACAAGTGTTTTTATAAAATATTTTTAAAATTTTAGTTTTAATTATACAATTTTTTATAATATTTTATTAAGAGAATTATGTGAGATATTGATAATGATTTAGTAAAGAGTGAAGTTAAGAATACAATAATATTTATTAATACAAATTTTTTAATATTTAACACCTTAAGAAATATTTTAAGAATACTTGATAAGATACTTGTTAACTAATATAAATTTATTATTCCCATCTGTTTTAAGAATGTCTGATTCCCCCATATAATTGACTTCTTACTAAATTAATAAGATAGATTTATACTATCGATTATAATAATTTATTTTATCTATAACTTAGCTAAGCTGTCTTTTCATATCTTACATTATTAACTTAGGCACTTATTGTAACCATGGCTTGAACAGTATTAAAACAGTTACAAATAAACACAAGAGGTAATAATAAAATTTTGAATTTAGCTAACATGTACTCTAATAATACAAATTAAAATTATTAATTAAAAAATTTATTATAAAAATTGTATAATAAAAAATATAATTAAAATTAGTGTATAAAAAATATTGAGAATTTTAAATTTATAAAAAAAATTGTGAAAAAAACTGATGAAAAATTAATTTGTTGTACAATATTCAATTTAGGGACTAAAACGAGTCATTTGATATAAAGTAAGGGACTAATTTATTGTATACGTAATGATGACATAGTGGATGACATGTGGACAAATAATATTATGACATGTAGCAAAATAGTATTGTGAAATATAGCATAACCATCCACGTCAGCATGTCATGTATCGCTGACCAACACGTCATTATACCATTATACATGGCTAAACCATGAGGTGACACGTATCACCAAAGATCCACATTATCTATCTACCCACGTCAGTATGTAGTTAACGAAAAATAAATCAAAAATTAATATAATACAATTTTATTTATCTCAAGAATGTAATTAATACAATTAAAATTTTAAAGATAATTTTTGTATACAGCGTCAATCTCAAAAATCATTTTTGGAATTTAGTCCATATTCTCTATGTGCCTAAACATTTCCAAATTTTGAAATGCATGACTTACTCTATAAATCTATATGCATTAAACTGACAAATTAATTGTGCATTTCCGCCCAAAGAAACGTGATTCATCTTCCAAACTGTGCATTCTTATTTATAGGCGTATGCGTGTTTGTGTGTGTGATATAAACCTCTTAAGATTAAGAACAACCAATTTTAGGTTAATTCTGAGGAGGGATTCTTATCCCAGACACATTGGACATATACTGTTTCTTCTTTTGCAATTATGGCACTATTATACGGAATAGCTAATGACTCATTCCCTATAGATCTAGGGGGTAAAGGAACAGTAAACATTCACAAAAGTCACCTCCTTATTAGGTTCATAGCATAGTCTTCAATTTAACCAACTGACAACCCAGACCGAATTTGAGAGTTGAGACAACTGGTTGGTTCTAAATTATTTTGGATTCCAGTGACACTAAAGTCTTGCATATTAGCATCAAGGATTCTTTCCTTGTTTTTTACCATTAACAATCATCTAAATATAAGTCTCTTTAATCATGCTAAACAACTTTACTATTTCTCTTAAAATCATAGTCCAACTTTCACTCTTTTTCATTATACTTATTACTAGTGTTTCTTGTAATTATTATTTTGAATTAATTTCATATTTTATTCTTTTATCAATTTCAAAATTTTATAAAAATCTATCAAATTTACAAATCAATCAATATTCAATTTCAATTTCAATTCCAATTCCCTCTCTAACAATAGTGTACTTTTACCATATTTTTTATTTTTTAAAAAGTTGAAGTTAAAATATCCAATATGTCAAAATCCAAAACTCTTATTTTTTTTTTCAACTATGAAACTTATACCAATTACACATTCAAAAATTCATGAATATCAAAATTTAGATTTCCAAAATTTTTATTTTCTTTTTTTTAATGATCTTCTAGCATTCCTAATGTTTAAAGATTAAATAACAAGGATTTAATGTCCCAACCAAAGTTCTAAAAATCGAACCGGTCATCAAACTGCTTTAGTTACTGGTCCAAACGATTCAACCGAAAAAACTGTTTTATAATAAAATAATAAATAAATTTAAAACATATTCCAAATTTAAAGCGCTACATGAAATGCCATCGACCAAAATCTTATAATATTATCAAAATACAATCGCAAAAGTTAAATAACAATAGGAAATATCCAAATATGAAATATCAACATGAAAATGTCATCCATCATCAAAATCTGCAAAAACTTGCTACAGATTTGTAGATAATTAACATAGTTATACTTCCATTCAAAATGACTGGATTGAATCTCAGTGCACAAGTCAAAGACAGAGAACATTGCCTTATATAGCTGAGTCAAAAAATAAAACAAAAAATAATAGTGTTGCACAACAAACACAAAATAGAGCCTGAAACAAAAAAATCCAACACGGCAGAGGCAGCGAGTGGCGGAGATTGAGAGCAGGGCAATAACAGAACAATGAAACAGATTTTTTTTAAATAACAATCAAAACATAATCATATAATCACCAATTGCAAAATTTTTTGTTCATACAAACAGAACAATGAAAACATTCAGCATATAATGACTGAGGCAGAAAACAGTCTGAACAGAGTATATTGGAAGAGAAAAATTGGAAGATAGTCACAATCTAAGCAAATGCTACTTGATTGGCAGAAAACATTATTATGAGCAAATGCTTCTTGATGTATATTATCATCCATAATTGAAATTAAGAAACTACCTCCTATAAGAATTAAGAAACCTGTAATTCAATTCCAAAGATTTGTGAACGGAAATAACATGTTGATAGCAAAATCGCTAATCAAATACCAAAGTGACATTCATTTTTGTTTTCAACAATGATTAATTACAAAACTTCTTTTGTGATTTTGCAAAGGAATCACCACAAAATCCCACATAACATATGCCATTGGCATACTGGCCACTGGGGCATGTAGGACCTCATCTTGGCATACCGAAAATATTAAGATTCCAAACAACTTTCGAGTCCATAGCTATTGTTGTAAAGTTCAGCTCAGAGGAGCTACAATACCCAGAGGAAAATAACATCCGCAACCTGAAAGAGAGAGCTGATTTTTCTGTCTAGTTTGTCTAATTCATTTATCCTTTTTGTTTTAATTATAATCATTTCCGCAGATACATGGGACATTTCCCTTAAAGGTTTTCAGAATAGAAAAATCTCAATATCATGAACACATAGAGGAAAATACTGTTTGAAATGAGCCTAACAATTGATGACTGACTAATAAACATTGAAAATCAACTGTGAATGAAAAACTCAATATGTATATGCAGAACAGCAAAGGCAAGTAATGAAATGTGCTTCTCATACCCGAACCTCCCTCACAGGGATACGAGGCTAATCTAGTAATTTACTTATTGCTGCCCCAAAGCAGGAAGAACATAATTCAAAACCCTAGAAAGTAGATGCAGCAGTCAAATGAGCTTGAAAGGGAGAGGCCAAGGAGTGGACCTGGGGACTTCCACTTTGTCCTTGATCCGTTCTATCATCTTCTCCTTCTTCGGCCTAGCGTTACCGTACGATCCCTTGAATCTCTTCCCCTTCTTCGTCTTCTTGTCACCTCGCCCGCACACCGTAGGTAAACCTCCTCCTCCACACGCCGTCGAGGACGCCGTCAACCACCTTGCAGTGGCTGCTATGCCGCACCGCTGCATCGCACTGCTCGCCATTCAGATACAGATACCTTCCACTGAGGATGCGGAAAGCTCATGGTAGACAGACCTTGTGCACGATATTATGGGCTAGGCCCAATCACCATAACTTGGGCTGTCTTTCAACTGTCTCTCACGGCCCTATAAATACTAAGTATACGATGAATGTGAGTTGGAAGATATGAATACGGCAATACGCTAAACAAATTGTTGGACTAAATCTCCGTTTTGGTCTCAAATTTAAATTTATCTATATTGGTCATTTATATTTAAGTTTGGGCACCAATATGGTTCTTCAACTTTTTCGATGATTAGGCAAATGGAGTGCTCAGATGACACCCTTCCTGTCACGTTGAACGCTATAACGGCTAGTTGATGTGACGAGAGTTATATTTGTATTCAATTTAGTCCCTCAAACCCTAATTATCTTATTATTTATCTGAGTTATAATGGTCATCTCAGCACTCCATTTGCCTAATCATCGCCAAAAATGGTCGAGGGATCACATTGGTGCCTGAACTTAAATCTGGAAGACCAGTATAGATAATTTTAAATTTTAGAGACCAAAATGAGTGATCGCGTGAATTTTAAGGACCAAATTGCTGGTATAAATTAAAGCATAGCCAAACGAGGAAGTATTTGCTTGTGTGGTCTTAGATCTTTATCATTAGCTAGATTTTAAATTGGAATTAAGTCATTAACCAAATTAAGTTAATCTAATTAAGAGAGTATCAGTAAATCAAGAAAATTAGAGAATATTAGATATTACAAACATGAAACATTGGATGAGATTAATCTTAACATTTATCTCATTCATTACATTCTCATCTTTTTATTTGTTTTTTAGATTTTAGATTTTATTTATTTATTCATTCTATTATTTGAATGATCAAATAGTGAATTTTTTTAAATTGAATTTGCTAACTGATGGATAATCTTCGAAGAAAATATAATTCTTTTACTATTTTTTATTACTTGTGAGTTGTGATCGGTGCACTTGTCCTAACTGAGATTTTATAATTCAGTTACAAAAATAATAAAGGGGCACTTATTGGCTATTTTGGCCTAAACATTTTAATGAATTATTTTTGAGAAGATAATTCCACGTTTATATGATGTCGATGTTGACTTTGTTGGCCATAACACTTCTTTTTCCAGCCTTTTGTCCTTTAAAAACAAATAGTCATTCACTCGGTGGAATCAATTATGTTGATTAGGAAAGAGCATCTATCATCATAAACCAAATTTATTCTAAATGATAGGGGTCACCTCAATGGAATCTTCACATCTATTAACTTTGTTTTAAAGTAGCATCCATCTAGCTTTTCTTTTCTTTTTTTTTTGAATAGTATTCTCCAATCCGATAAGTTTAAAGACTAATCTGCTGCAAATCAAAACTCTATTTAAAGATCTGCTACTACTGGCAAATGAATTGCTATATACACAAAGCAAAATTCAAATCTCCGACACTTGTTTAAGCGAACAGTAAACTGATCACTTGACAAGGGCGAAGCTACATACATAAAAAGGGGGCAATGATCCCCCTAATTTTAATTTTTTACATGTAAATTATATGTAAATTTCAGTTTAGCCCCCCTTATTTAGTCTTATTTTATTGTGTAAATATTTTTGGTCTCCCTCTAATATTTCACCTAGGTCCGCCCCTGTCACTTGACTCTAGCTTTATTCTTGTAAGAATATCATTTCCAATTTGACATGTGGCCCAATGACAGAACAAATTAATCAATATAATGGTGTGTTCCCTAAAAAGCAAGAAAGTGAAAAGGATAGACTATTGCAATGCTTACCTTATCAGTCAAGGACAATAATGGAATCAAAATATTACAAACCAACACATACCGCTAATCCTGATTAACAAGCAGCATCTTGATCATGCATCTGTTCTTGCAACAAGGTATAAAGGATAAAACTGCTGTTACATATCACCATCTGTGAGGTTTTCTTGCCACAATATAAATAAAATCACATTGATTATTGTTTAGAACATTCAGGACATGAAAAGTAACCTCTGGCTTGACATTTTACACAAGATATCTGCTTGACCTTTGATTGATAACCAAGATTTTCATACAAGTCATCTATGAGGTTACTACCGAGTCTTAGTATTCCACCTTCTTTGACTGAGCCAGTTCCTTTACATCTAGAACAAGCTAATCTCCTCAGATTGCCACATCGCCTGCACATCCCCAGTGCACTGCAATCAAGGGGATATATGTTAAAACTTGAAAGAACAATTGAAAAATTTTAACAAATAAAAGTCTCAGTAAGTGTTTGTTTACAATGTCATTTGCATTATAGTTTCACATAATCTATGTTGTTATATTTATCTTAATATAATTAATTCTTGTGCTGCAGGTGCCAAAGTGTGAGTAGCATTAAAAATCTGTCACCAGAATTCACTTGAAACATTAGTGCACGAGAAAAATCCAAGGGTCTGAAAGATTCAACACCATGACACTGAATCAGATTATAGAACCGGCCAAAAGGCAATGGAAAATTGATGCCAGATAAAGACTCCCACAATTAGAAAGCAGCAACAATGACTTCAAACATTCTTGGGAGTGTGAAAAACTTCAAGACTGACTCAAAGTGAATCTTTTCATGATCCAATAACACTATGTGAAGATGTTATAAAGCAGACCTACAATGGACCCAAAAATACTAGATTCTGGGATGATTTAGCACTATTTAATTTTTAATATGGTTAACGCTCCAAGTCCTTATCTACTTCTGAGCATGAGGGGTGTATCAAGTCTCATATTGGATTGGGCTAATCACATTTGGCAGAGGTAATACCAAGGTTTCCTTTCAAGACTTCTAGCAACCATTGGTAATGGGATGGAGAGGGAATTGGCCCATTTTTGTGGGACTCTCCTTCACCATCGGTTTGTACCATTGTTGTGACAAGACTTGGTAGCTCCAAAGGTTATGGAGGCGGTGGTAGTGTTGCTGCGTTCGGAGGGCCAGGGAATCTAGGGTGCAAGACTTTGTGGATGCGCCACATCCTCCACCATAGTGCCCAACTTAAGAAGTGTTTTCAAATAATAAAAAAATTGACCTTAATTTAAAGTATTACAGTCAACATAAAATACAACTTATGAATATACTGCCCAAGTGAAAATTTTAAAGATAGAACTTATATACCTGAAATCTTTAGCAAAATCATGGGAAACATGTTCATAATTATCATAATTGACTAGTATTGTTCCTGTTCGTTGTTGACTTGGGACACTCATGCATGTAACTCTTGCTGGCCGTGAAATTTTGTTTGTTATGCATAAATTTGTCTCATTCATAATTTCATAGGAAAATTTTCTAGCAAGCATTTGAAACAAGAAAGTTGAACTACAAATGCAGCTCTTAACAAACGCAAATGTGATCATGGAAGCCTCCAAATAGGCACAGAAATGAAAAAGCATAGTGTCTGCCTATTACATAGCTTGGTTAATCAATTTCCTGATGATTGGTATGATACATTGAATAATACTTCCCAAAAGGAGAAAGTGAATAAGTAGGTTTTGAGCATTTTATGGCTTCTTTCAAGTTTTGATGATAGAGTTTAGCTAATGAATACTCTTACGACACTCGTTCGCATAATCCTATAAAAAAGGCCAGGCTACTTCAAATACTAAGAAATGGTAAGATATGTATCATGCAACAAGTTTGAATTCTTGGAAGGTGTGCTAAGAGCCCCAAAAAAGGGTTAAGAACATTGAGGGGAAAACGATAAATTCAATTTCACCATTGAGGAAAACTGTTATGATACAAGTCTATCACTACATGATCATATATAAGAGTATAATAACTATTAACTAACTAATGAATCATCAAACTCACTCAACTAGTACACATGCAAGATTAGCTTATTGTCACACACCCAGTAGCAGAGATGTTCAAGGGAAGCATCATTATAAATTGACATTTTATTATAATTATAAATTGTGTGGTCTGTTCTGTCTAACTTATCAAACAAAATGTAAAATGTCAATGTACTCTATGTACTCTTGTGTATTTATGTCTATGTCTCTCTCTGTTAAATTGACACAGCAACCAAACACCGCCTAACTGTGATTTTAGGGGTTAGTTAGAAGAGAATGAGAAATATAAAAAGAAAAATAAAGTATACTTGGAAATAGGAAAAAAATTGAGTGGGAATTTGTGGAGAGATTGGCCTTTCTAAAGCCAATTGATCATTTCTTGTAATTGTTTACACACATACATTCTTTACTCAATACATTTTTCCACCCATTTGGGAACTATCTCATTGATATTCCCTCATCTGTGATTTGAGCATTCTTCACCTATCTCTATCTGCTATTTCTCTACTGCCACTTCCTATACTATTTACTCTATTTCTGTTCTGTCTTCCTCTTACACTCATACAACTACTAACACAGAATAAATAGAAATGAAGTTGAAAGACCAAATTAAAATACAGTTAGAGAAGAGAAGAGTAAGTTAACCTGCGCTGAGAAGAAGAGAAGAAAGCATCGATTTTGGGGGCAGCAATGGTGGCACAAAGGAGAAGCGTGCCAACTCCCAAACCTGCAACTTCGCTTGCTGTGATGTTATCCATTTTCTCTTGTTATCAAGCTTCTCAAAATATTTTAATATCGTGGTTCAAGGCCTTTTGGGCCTAGGCCCATTATTTATTGATATTACTTCCCTTCCTTTATAACAAGCATAAAAGCTCAACTATAAAACACGGACCACCCCTTACCCAAAAAAAAAAAAAAAAAAAACACGGACCACCATAATATTCTTTTTTCTTTGAAAGCAGGAGGAACAACGTTATTAGAGGCAAAGAGGTATGTGTAATTAACATCCCAAAATTGTATAGGATATTAATTCTAATTAATTTAGGATTAATCTCATTTATCTAGGAATTGATATATATATATATATATATATATATATATATATATATATATATATATATATATATATATATATATATATATATTCGCCACTGTCGCTGCTTAATTGCCATTTCGCCCACTCAATTTTGTTCCTTATACACAAATGAGACACTTGATAATCTTGAAACAAGTAAATCTTAAATGTTGGTGTGATTTATTTGATAATTGAACAATAAAAAAAATAATTAACTGACCAAGATAATTAAGCATTTTAATTTTTTACTTTAATAAATTAGTTATCGTAGTGTCTAAAGTTATGTAAAATGAAATAATATTAATTTGAAATTAGAAATAAATACAATATTCTGAAATGTGAATATTCTTGTGTAACGATGACGTAGCATGTAGGCAAGTGATGAGAGTGAATCATTTGTACATTATTTAAATAAATTCGTGATTCTAGCTTGGTACTTGATCTATATGGGTGTAAAGATAATTACAACACGAGTCTTGTTAGAGAGCTAATGAGATATTTATATAATATGTATAATAGATTGTTTATTTGGCTCAATATAAATTAAAAATAAAAATTATCTACGAAATAATAAATTTAAAAATTTTTATTCAATTATTTTACATCAAATTTTAAATTTTAAATTTTTAAAAAATCAAATTAATTATTTTAAAAAAAATAACCATATGAAATCTTTTAATATTCTCCTTTTTTTTTAATCGGCAGCCACCTCATCTTCATCAATAATCATCCCATTTCACTGTTGCTACTTAGCTCGTCACACGCCACTCACCCTTAATAAAAATAACCATCCACTTAAGAATAAAAATAATCATCCACATACCTAATGATTTAAACATCTAATATATTTTAATTATATATAATTAAACTCAATCCAATCAAAATAATCATCTACATAAAAATAAAATAACTATATGCATACATACTAAAATGACCATCCTAAATTGACCATTAAAATAGAAGAAGATGAATAAACAGAAGAAACTATTATTGTGCTGAAATATAATTTTGAATGACTAGTCATGACAAAAGCGGCACTGTTGTGAAGCATAGGGTTCAAATCATGAAAAAAGCTAACCATGCTTCGATCCGAAAAAGAAGAAGAGTATGGTGGTATCATGAGTGAGAAGAGGCTTGAAGGAATAGGAGAAAGCGAAGCCGGTTCAGAAGAGAGGCACGAAAATAGCTGCAGCAACGTTAGGCTGAGCGTCGGAGGACGAGGATGCGGCGGCCTCGATATGGCCAGCGAAAAATTCAATGACGCGAAGTGAGAATCGGAGAAGATGACGGTGAGTTTTGGACGTATATTAGAAGTTACGGTAAAATTAAAAATAATTGTACATAGTGTGAATGAATTTAAATACTAATCTTAATTTTTAAATTTTTAAATTTAAAATTAAATAATTAATTAATAATCTAATTTTTAATTTTAATTTTACTTTTTTTTATTCATTATACACATACATTATACACAATTAATATTGTTCCTAATACTTTCTCTTACAACATTATTCCAAGTATGAAAGTGAGTTTATCTGTTAATTAGTGGTTAACTTCTTATACTAATTAAAGAATTGCGTGCATTAGTTATTATCATCCAAATTGATTAAAAGGGTGCATGACAATGAAATGTGATGATAATGATCATGAAAATCCAGACCACACTGAATGTACATAAATCAAAATAGCACACTACTTTTTCTTAATGAGCTTCTAATGAAATGGAGAAAGCTTGAATTAAGTTCTTATCCGATCCTGTAACTTAAGAAAAAAGGAAATGTATTCTAAAATTAACGGCTAAAACAATTTAGTTCAAATTTATTCGTATACATTTTGATATATATAGTTATGATTTAAATTAATTTATGTTAATCTAGTAGTTATTTTATTAATATATTTAAATAAGTGTTAAAAATTTGAATCCTATCTTATTAATCAAGTAATTTATTAGTTAATAACCAACTCTTAAATAAAATTATAATTTGCGACGAATTAATTTTTTATTTGTCGAACCGAAAAATATTATGAAATATATATATATATATATAATTAATTTTGATGGGAGCATATTACATAATAGTGATAAATTTACATGTAGAATTAAATATATTAGTAATAGCAGTACGAAACGTAAAAAAAAATTATAAAAAATTACTCTGATTTTTTTTTAGAAAGATAAAAAACTATTGACCACCAAAAGTCATTTTGTTTTGCAAAGAAACAAAAAAATCTAAGCAATGTGTGATGTACGAATTAAAGCTAACGGTTGTAATATTAAAAGGTTTATTAAATATAATTCTGTTTGTATTATAAATATAAATTATTTTATTATCAAATGTCACACACTATAATTGGTTGGAAGAATAAGCAAGATCCTGGTCCATTAAACTAGGGACTCATTCTTTCACTATTCATTTAACATTTTTTTTCTAATTGAACCGGTTAAGGATTAATTAAATTTAAAATTTAAATTTTATTTAAGAATTTATCACAGTTTAATAAATTATTATATATACAAAGTATGATTCAAATTCATAATATTTAAATAAAAAAATAACTCAATCAAAATTAGTTACTTATTATTTAACTGGCTGGTAACTAGCTAATTTTTTTCGATGCTATAAAACAATATTCTTACTTAATAAAGTAAGATAGAGAGCGAATATTAAGTATCAATATATTTTAAAATAATAATTTTAATGATAATTATTAATTTATTATTTTATTTATTTTTCTTACTTTGAAATATTTTCTTTAAATTTTTACTCTACGGGAACTGTTCATATTAAACAGTTCTGCATTTCAAAAAAAGATAAAGAAAGAAAAAATCATACCGTAATTGAGATAAAAACCACCCCTCCGAGCCCCCTTCCCTTTTTTCTTTTGGGTAATTAAGAAGATCATTGAGATTGAATAATAGATTTGAAAATGGATAAACGCTAAAATGCATGACAAAGGTAGAAAGGGTTTTATTTTGGGTCTTGCTTGGTGGGAGAAAGAGAATTCTGACACATTATTTGAACATTTTACTTTTATAGATGCTCAAATCAAATGAGGTTATACTTATTTATAGGCAATTATTCTTATGAAAATGTTAAAAATATTTTTTTATAATAATTTTTGTTTAAAAAATATAATATATTTATTTAGTCATATTTTAAATAAAAATAATATTTTTTTGATATATAAAAATTAAATTTTATAATTTATCATCTAATAATTAAAATAAAATATCTTTACATAATAATCATAAAATTTTTATTAAAATAGCTACCTTAATTATATACGAACTCTCTTGTTTTTTTAAGTATCATTTTAAAGAGAGACAACTATATACGAATTATTTTTCCCACTTCCACCAAAGCGGAATATTTTTTATGTTATTTTTGTTCAATCTTTTGACAAACTATAAATTAATATTACTTCTTTTATTTTAAAAATAAAAAATAGATAGATTAAGAAAATAAATAAATAATTTCTAATTAATCGTCTTTGATTTTTTTTAATTCATTAAAAATCAATGTAGTTGGAAATAATGGTATCTAAATTAAAAAAATTAATTGGGTAATTTAAAATGAAAAAACATAAAATCATAAAGTGAATAAATTAATTAATCATCATTGAATTTGTAGCTCTTATTAAATATGTGTCTTATTAATATCTTAAGAATAATTAATTTTTTGTTTTATTATTTACTAAATTCTTTATTTTAGAAAATTTTAATTTTTAAAAGTAAAGATAATTAATACTAAAAAACATTGTTAAATTTCAATACTGTTCAGTAAATTAGAGGAGCACGCAATAAGCTAAGTTGTGAAATTAAAGTGAATCATTTATTAGCATATCTTTTTCTGAATAAATTTCTGATGTGTACTTGGTCTATGACTATAATTATTGCATTCCATATTTGAAAATGAGATTACTGTATTTGATAGTGTTTCAGTTCTTTTCGGTCACTTCTAATATACTAATTAAAGAATTAAGTGCATCATCACACAATTTGATTAAATAGATGCATGATAGCTAGTTAGATGGCCAATTTGATAATAATGACCGAAATTAAAAGAAAATCTAGCTCAAACCGAAAATTACGTAAATCAAAATGGAATAAATTTATGGATTTAGCTAATATACAGGGAACAAATTAAGATGGTTAGTAATAAAAAGTTTTAAATAGATAGATTTAATAAATATATTAAAATTTAAATTGAAATAAAAATGTTTAATAATAAAAAAATAAAAAACAACTAAAATTTGACTAACTTATTTAGTTTTTACTATTGAAAAATTTTGACTTTTTTTTTCTCTTTCTAATATTATCGCTACTAATAATAAATTTAAGGATGAAAATTCAGGTGCAGTCGACTTCACGTGAAGTTGATAACTGAGAGCTGTTAGATGATTTAACTGATTTGACTAAATTTTTATCTAACGGCTCTCAACTATCAACTTCACGTGAAGTCGATTGCACCTGAATTTTCACCAAATTTAAGACATATATTAGCTAAAATTATAATTTTATCATGTTTTATAAAGACATACGTTAACCCTAAATTTATGTGTTTAATGAGCTGATGAGGTTCTTTATTTGTATTTCTATGGAAAATTCCACCTTTATTTGGTTTTTAGATTTTAGATAGGTATCGCTCCTAAAAACTCAATATGGAAATAGATAGGGACCAATAAACCATTAATGTGTCTTTCAACACAAATGTCCTCTAAACAGCAAAATGGACAGACAAATCTCATTTATATTTAAATACTATCACAGCAAAAATGGAGAACAAATAAAACTCATTCAAACTAATTTAACCATAGTTTACATGAAATATCAGAACCAACCCCAGAACAGTTTACTTTAATTCCAAAATTTGGTCAATATTAAAATTTTATATCATTTAAAAATAAGGTATTGATTATTGATATATTTTAAAATTATAATTATACAAAATTACTTATTATAAAAGTATAAAATAATAAAAAATATATATAAATAATTATATATATTTAACATGTTTTTTATGCAATCTTTTTTAAACTTACTAGCTAGTGTGACTATGTATAAATCTTTTTTTAGTTTTATATATTTATTTTTTTAGATTACAATTA
This sequence comes from Arachis hypogaea, assembly GCF_003086295.3. Lineage (NCBI taxonomy): Eukaryota > Viridiplantae > Streptophyta > Magnoliopsida > Fabales > Fabaceae > Arachis > Arachis hypogaea. The sequence goes on along the minus strand of NC_092045.1, from coordinate 110,749,758 downwards.
TCGAATTTCAGATTTTTTAATCATAAGTTTTGATAATATATTATAAAATTATTTAATTCAAAAATTTAAATTAATATAAAATATTAATAAATAATTATATTTTTAATAAAAATAAATCTTATTTATTAAATTAGTTTTAAAATTAAGGTATAATTCATCCTTATTGAGCTGCATATTTTAATTTACATAATCTATATCATGATGAATTGTCATTTCTCAAATTTTTTCCCTCGTCAATCCAATTACCATTTAATAATAATTTCCTCTCTTACTGCAATGCAAATAAGATGGAGAGATTAAGACATTGTTCTATATTTACGAATAAGTATTGTTTCTGATTCTTAATGTTTAGACACAAAATTAAATTTATTTTTTATTTTTTTATTTAAAATCGTTTTTTACGTTTTATTTAATATTAAAATTATTATTTTAATTTTTTTATAGATAAATTTTTTTGTATTTGTTTAATCTCCAATCTTATCATCTATCATTACTACCCTTATCACTACCACTATTTCCTCTACTTATTCCTATCACATATCAACAATTAAATTTAAGAATATAACATTCAACAACAATAGTATATTTAAATTTAAACAATTATCAATTTCATCCATCTCCAATAATAACGTATTATTTAAATTCAACAACAACAATATTAAATTCAGCAACAAAAACAACGCACAACATTCATATATTTTTTTTTTGAAAAAAAAACAAATTAAGACAAAAAGAGAAAAGAAAGTGAGTAACGGAAGAGAAGAAAAAGAAAGAAGAAGAAGGAGAAGGATAGCACGGCACCATCATAGAGAGGAGTCGTCGTCGTCATTGGAGAGAAAGACGAGAACGAGAGGCAGAGAAAGAGAGCACGCGAGGCAGAGAGAGATAATTCGCTTCCTCTTTTCTTTTCCTGATGGCTTTAGTGATGACGCTGATCGTGAAGGAGGTGTTGCCTTCAAACTATACTATGACGACGGCAACGAAAGCAATTCACGGTCTTTGAAAGTTTCTATTAAATTCATGATTTGTTCGACTTTTGGAGCAGTTATCGCAAATCGAGACAAACGCGTTTTGGTGTTTGAGCAGTTTTTTGCTGACGACCTCTTCTTTTTACACCAAATTTTTATTCATCTTTTTATTTTTTATCTGAATGTGTATATAATGGTTAATCTAATTAGATTTATAGATATAAAAATAGAATTGAAATCAGATAGATGAGAAGAGCGAAATTGAAAAAAGAAATGAGAAAGACGTGATTTGAGATAATGAAAGATGATAAAAACTAATGATTGAAGATGATAGATAATAGTGACCGTGAGAAAGAAAATGAAAACTTTTATCTAATAATAATAGTAGAAAAATTGATAATAAATGATGAAGACTTTTATCTAATTGAAGATGATAATATATTTTTTTAATTATCAAATTTTATAAAGATAAATTTATCAAAGAATAATTTTAATATTAAATATAATGTAGGAGACTATTTTAAACCAAAAAAAAATTTAATTTTAATCCAAAATGTTAAAAAACAAACCAATACTTATCTCTTATATTTATTGTCATTGTACATCCTCGTGACTGCCCATTCTTTTGGGCATTATTGTGAATTTATATCCGAAAAAAGAAAATTGTTTCAGTCGGTAATTTTAAGAAATTGCACTTTTATTTTCTTAACTTATATCATGTTTTATTGATAAACGTTTTTTACGTAAATTTATTTTTAAAAAATTTTATCAATTAAATTGATCTTTTAAAGATATTATAAATTAATTATATATATCATTCAGTTATTTCATTAATAATTTTTATCAATAATTGATAATGTAAAATATTAACTTAAGGCATATATGATATTTAATATGTTCAATTAAATGTTAACAAAATATATCTATAAAAATTTATCAATTTAGTCACGAAGTAATATTAAGAATAGAGTTTATGTAATTGAAAAAAGAGACCAAATAAGTATACTTTTATAATATATCTAATCAGCGTTTAATTAGATATGTTAGGTATTATGTATGTTGTTAATTAATACTCTACATCATCATTATTTATTAAAGAAAATTGTTAATAGAATAATTAAAAAATAAATATATTTAATTTGTAATTTTTAAAAAATTAATTTAATTAAAAAAATCTTTTTAAAAATAAATTTAATTTTTCAGAAACTAGTCCAAAATTTTCATGAATAAATTTTTAAAACAAAAGTGCTATATAAGAAGAGGCATTGAGTGCTTCATTTCTCACATCATCACTATAGAGTAGTAATAGTGTGACAATGGAGACTATGAATAATAATAATGGTGATAATAGTGAGATGAAGTTGTTGGCAAATAGGCTTGACATTCATCGTTTTTCAGAAGTGCCTAAATATTATGTGCAACCAGCAGAATCGAGAGCTGATAAAGTGATGATGGTGAAGAATGATAGCATACCCATCATTAATCTTGGAGGACATGATCGTGCTCATATCATCAACCAAATTTTGAAAGCCTCTCAAGAATATGGCCTTTTTCAGGCAATAATTTTATATGTTAAATCTTGTTCATATTTAAGTGCTCTCATTTCCTCACAATTTTTGCCTTCAAATCATGTCTCACTATGCCCCATGAGCCCATCATCTTCAACTCTTCCAATACTCTCTCTCTCTCTCTCTCTCTCTCTCTCTCTCTCTCTCTCTCTCTCTCTCTCTCTCTCTCTCTCTCTCTCTCTCTCTCTCTCTCTCTCTCTCTCTCTCTCTCTCTCTCTCTCTCTCTTATCTGTTTTTTTTTTTTTTTTTTATTTTTTGCCAAGTGACTTGAATTCATTTTTTTAGTAATATTTTTTAATATAATTTGATCCTTCCCTTTATATAAAAAGAAAAAAAAAAGTTATGAGTAATATGTAAAATCAGTTTTTGAAAAATATTTAATAGGCCATTTTAATTCTCAATTAATTTTAATTATCAAATTGTTGTCCATATAAGAGGAATTTATCTAAGAATTTTAAAAATTATTAGGTATTTTTATGTTTTTATTAAATAATAATAAAAAATTTAATGTGTCTAATTTTTTAGTAAAATTTAATGTAGAAATTAATTTGTCTAACAAAATAAAAGAGTATGAATTAATTTGGTGATTAAAGTTTGTTGAAGATTAAATTATTTGATTAAAATTTTTTTGAAGGTAATTTGAAATATTACTAAAAAATTATTCATAACGGGTCAAGCTTTAATCACTTTGAGAAGTTGATCTTAAACTAACAGTAGAAAAAATATGATATTTTTTAACCTATAAATGAAAAACTATATATTATATTGATAAGATAAACAAATTTGATTCCTATTACATATAACTATCACAAAATTAACTAAGGAAAAGAGAAAATAGTAAAAATATATCTTTATTTTTATTTTTTATATAAAATTTTGAAAACAGAAACATTAAAAATGAAAATAAAAAAGCAAACTAAATGCATGCTAATAAGATTTTAATCGAAAAAAAAAATTATATGTTAAGAATCATATAATTATGAAGAGAAATAGTTATAATTTTCAAGTTGATTTAGTTAAAATCGCATCTATACTTATTCATATTTAGATATGGAGAAAACTTGGACACTTGGTTTAATCTTTTTGGCCTCTCTTTAATTTTTTCCTTAAAATAAATTGGTTCCTTAATATTATTGAGCTCAGTCATATATGTTTTTTTTTCTCTTGCAATGCAACTATAGAGTTTGAGAAATTAACCACAAATATTATGAATTAGGTGATTAACCACGGAGTTTCCAAAAAACTAATGGACGAAACAATGAACGTTTTTAAAGAATTTCATGGCATGCCAGCTGAAGAAAAGAAAATTCAGTGCTCTAAGGATCCTGATGGAAAATTCAAGGTCTATACAAGTACTAATTATTTTCCAAATAAAACAAGAAAAGATGGTCAAGTTGAATGTTGGAAGGACACATTCTTACATCCTTGTCCTACTTCGGCAGAAAACATGAACTACTGGCCTGACAAACCACACAAATACCGGTAAAATAGATTTGCGTCTATTATAATTTCATCAAATTTATAATTATGTCTTTATGTTTTTTTAATTAGAGTTTTATAATAATATATTTAATTTAAACATGATAATAATAAATATTATATAAATGTTTTCCTTTTAACATAAAATTTTTTAAAAAGACGGTTATTTAAAAGAGAAAAAAATTAACTAAATTAATAATCTTGATTTTATATATTACCAAAATTAATTTATTATTCTCCATAATACCTATATATTCTTTTATTTTGTGATAGTTATTTTGTTTTTAATTTTTTTTCAATTTCAAGAACTACTTAAATCATCAATTTGCATCAAAATGATCTTCACTCAGTTTTTATTGTGCAACTTTGTCAAAGTTACTTGATTTACTAAATACATAATACACTACAACACTATTGGTAGAAAGCGGCGGTTCTAAAATAATATTGCGATGGTTTTTTATTGTTGCTAAACATATTGCGACGGTTAAATATCCATTAAAAAATATACTATAATCATTAGATCTATATTTATCTTTATTTTATTTTATTTTGTTTTGATATTATTTGTAGTGAAATTGTTGGTGAGTACACTAGAGAATTGCATGCACTAGCCCACAAAATCCTAGAGATGCTTGGTGAAGGTTTAGGAGTAGCCCCAAAATATATCTATAATAAAATGGGTGAGACTCCAACAATTGTAGCACAACACTACCCAGCTTGCCCTGATCCAAGTGTCACTTTGGGGATTCCTAAGCACCGTGATCCTTCTCTTGTTACAATTCTGCTTCAAGAAGAACAGGTTCAAGGGCTTCACCTTGAGAAAGATGGTCAATGGATTGCCGTTGACCCTATTCCCAATGTTTTTGTGGTTAACATTGGTTTCATCTTGCAGGTAATAATAATAATTATAAATTTATTATAATAACTTCAAAAAGTGTTAGACAAATTTAATGTTAAGGTTTCGCTATCAAGAGAATTATATATATGGTCACTTGATAAAAGTACAAGAAGAATATATATAAGATATTGTGAAATTATATATTTTATTAGATAATGATTATATTTAATTAATATAAAATTTTTATAGGAGGAGTTTTTATGCATTTAATATTACTGAAAATTTTAGACTCTTATTTTCTATGTAAACATTTTATTTTTGTATTCTTAGCAAGTGATCTTAGTCCTAAATATATGAAATGCTCCATAATGCATCTTAATTATTGGACAAGTAAATAATTAAATATGATATATACTTAATAGATAAGGGTATAAATAGAAAAGAAGTCTTAAAATCTCTTTGATATAATCAAATAACTTATACGGTTGAAAACAATAAATAAAAAATAACATATATAGATATTATTTAAGAATGGGGTATTGGATGAGTAAGTGATTTTTTATCTACAATTTTGTCTAGTATTATTGATCATTTTACTAGTTTAAAATATTTTAACATCTTAATTTATCACTTATAAGTTATAACCTAATTCATTCTAAATATTTTAATTTTTTTGTTAATAATAATAATAATAATAATAATAATAATAATAATAATAATAATGGTATACTTTCTCGTAATTTTGTCTGAAGCTATATGTTAAATTAGTTATATAGCTAAGGCAAAGTAGTCGATCTAGATGTATAAAATAAGTTGTATTACTTTTTTAACCTATAAATTACTAATCGTATGACAATTTTTTTTAATCCATTTATAACTAGCTAGTGATATACTTCTTTCTGTTTTTTGGCGTGTAGTCGTGATATTTTTATTCAAACCACTTTTTCAATGCAAAAGATAGCTAGATAATTGAGATAAAATAATAATACATTAGAAAACAAATTATGAAGGACATGCAACATATAGGTAGAAATATCTATCACTTACTAAAACCGAAAGGAATATTCCTATACATGCATGTTATGGGATTTTGCCAATGTTGTTTTATATATGTATGTATGTCCGACCTTTTGAAAAATAGTAAAGTAACAATGACTTCCAAAATTAAACTACGTATATAAAAAGAAGGACTTCCAAAAGAATAAAAGCACATATATAGATTAAGAAAATTAATTAATAGATTAATTTTGATCACATATACTAATAGTTATTTAATTATTATAAGTAAATTTCTTAATCTTTCGAAATAATCTTGCACATATCTCTTTTACAGTGTAAACGAAATAATATATGTGACACGTGTTTATTTTGTTCACAGTGAGGATGAAATTTTTTTCTCTAATTTTTTTTTTTTTTGCTCTTGTAGCTAATGACTAATGGAAAGGTTGTTGGTGGAATTCACCGTGCTGTGACAAATTCAAAAACTGCACGAACAAGTGTTGTTTATCTAATCTACCCATCACCTAAAGCTATTATTAAACCTGCTGAAGAATTTGTGAATGAAAAAACTCCAACACTTGGTAAGTTTATGAACTTTGAAGATTTCCATGCTTATTACGTTAAGAACGGTATGAAAACTGAAGAGGAGTACTTCAAGATCAAGCCATAATATGTTCCACAAATTAAATGATCTATGTAGTGTTGGTATAATGACATTATGTTATTAATTAATAAATGTGCTGTGTGCACAAATATATATATATATATATATATATATATATATATATATATATATATATATATATATATATATATCATCGTATGTATGTATGTTTTTATTATTAGTGAGTTGTTTTATTTCTCCTAAAAGTTCACCTTCATGTAGAGGTGCTTGGGTTGTTTTATCTTATTGTGAATATATGTACATATGCGTAAATTAAATAAGCTAGTACTGCTTTATGAAATAAATATCCAAATCTGAATTTGCATGCAAGTTTATATCAAATTAATTTGTCTAATGGTATTATAGCAATGTGGTATTTTCAGTAGGACTGTTCATAAAAAATATAAAATGGTTAATTGGTTTAAAAAATTAACCACATTTTAAATAACTGATTTTTAAAATAGTCCATAAACTATAACTAATTTTAAAAAGTGGTTGACTAAATTCGTAAAAAACCAGTTTGTAAATAAATCAACAGATTAACAAAACTAAAATGGGTTAGATCGTTTGAAATTTTAAAATTAATTTTTTAATATAAATGTGTTACAAATTTAAGTTGATTTTATAATAGATAAACATGACTAATTGATTTTTTTAAATTGCTAAAAATTGTTTTATAAGTTAAAATTAATTTTGTATAAAAATGGTTAATAATCATACATTAATCGTCAAGTAAATTGTTTTACAAATCTATTTAGATAAAAAAAAATATTTGATAATTTTACATTGGAATTTTTTCCTATTTTGTATAAAAAAATTTATAAGAATGAAAAAAATGAAAAATAAAAAAATTTAATAAAGATGAATTTTTGCCCCCTTTTTTTTATAATTTTAAATAATTATTTAAATATTATTTAAAAAAATCACGTAAAAAAATATAATTATTTGTTATATAACTTAATTTATAATAGACATAAAAAATTAGTCACTATATATGTAAAATATATATTTGATGTTTAATTATTAAAAAAATTAATTATTTTACTAAAATATATATTAAATATATAATAAAATTAACTATGAGAATAAAATATATATATTAAAATGAATTAAATTATATATATAATGATTGTAAAATAAAATATTTTATATTATATATATGCAGGCTTGATGAGTGAGTTTTGTTTGTGATATAATCTATTTAATATATAATACTTATGCAGTTCAGTCCCCGAAGCAAAGAACAGTATTCCCTCCAATTTAGCATCATCCGTGGTAACGACAGGTGGCAGGCAAAGAACAGTGTTTCTTCCAGTATGCCTTGAAGCGAGAATTTTTCCGCGCAAATCCATCTCAAATTCAAATTCCCTCTCTTCCCTTTTACTTTTGGTGATTGAACATTAAGAAGCAACAAAAGCAAAGAAAACAAAACTTCAGGGATCTTCATCATCGCGAAGATCATCTTTTATGAGGGAGATTTGCTACTTGCAACTGAAGAAGAGGCTATTTTAGGACGAGATATCTCCACCATTTCAAATTCATTCCCTTTCTCCTCTTTACTCTCAAGTCTCACCAGATTTCAACTCCCCAAAACGTACTTTCCACTTCAAAACAAACCCTAAACCCCTTGATACTCCAATTCTTGCTCCGCCATTTCACTCGGCACCTACAAGCTCAACATCTTGCTCCGCCCTTTATCTTCGTGTGACCTTGATTGGTGACTCTATTCATGCTATGTAGCCAAACATGGGTCAAGGAGAAGCTGTACCTATATCTCATTGTTGCATAAAAATCTAATATAGGATCTGTACTCTGAGACTCCTACGAAGAAATCTGACTTTGGAGATCACTGGAAGCTTGGAATCGAGGATGGTGTGAAGCCTCAGGTGTACAATGAAAAGCATGAGAAGCTGTTATCTGCTGTGGCTGGGGTGGGAGACGGTCGTGGTGGTTCATAGTGGTGCCACAGATTGTGTACATCCTGAGCGGCACAAACAGGGACGCGTGGAGTGGGTTCTCAACATAGGCCTTTGAGAATCTCTGGGGATTCGTTCGTCTCTCCCTTACATCTGCGGTTATGCTCTGGTATCAAAATTTAAATTAATTTATTTTTTGTTTTTTGTTTTTTATTTGTATCGTTTGAAAAAAAACTCTCTTGGTGATCTGCTGCATGAAGCATATGAGAGACAACACTCATGTTTTGTATTAGTAGATCAGAGCCAAATTCTTTAAGAGGAGATAGTATTGTCTCTTCCTTAAGAAATTATGCTTTCTATATGTTAAGGAGATGCAAAAGGATTCGGATCTTCTGATGTTTTAAGTTGTGTTGCAATCTTTACCATTAAAAGATAAACATTCAATTTTAATGGCAAAAGTTGAAACATGACCAACAACATGGAAAGAGAATAGCATGAGAAGATCCAAATGCAGCAACAAAGAAAGGAAAGGAAACAATAATGTGTACTAGAGTGTTCTGAGTGTAGCACCTGTGATGCACGAACATGATAGTTGCAAAATCATTGAAAACTTTTGAAATGGTTATCTGGTCGTCTTTGACATTTGCTTGATTTCCATCATTTTGATTATTATTCCACCCACAAATTAGGACTAAAGAGGTGCCTTTTAGTGTTATTTTAATTATTACTCCAATGCATGTTGGCATGTGTGGTTTAGGATGAAAAAAATAAGATACTGTAATGGGGAAAATGGTAAACCCATAACCATTTATAAAATTTTTAACTGAAGGTTTGTTCTTTGCTTTGGAAATTAATGTACAGTGTTGTTGTCAAATATATCACCCCCTATTCCAATTTGTTCTTTGTTATTTTTTTCGGTTTCATGTTAATGAATTTGAATTCTAAAACAATTTAGAGCATAAAAAACTTCATCTTTTATGAGCAGCAAGTGGAACATTGACTGTGCGACTTGAACTATTTGTAGTTGCCAAGACGAATAGAGATAGAGCTTCTTTGATTACTTGCTTCTTGGTGTTACTTTTAGTGCTAAGGTTTCACATGGATTAAGGGCTACTTTACCTGTTTGCTTACTCATTTACTCCCTCTGGAATGTTAGTTTCCTAACCGAGGTTTAACTTTATTCTAAATTTGATGGAAAAGTTTTCTTTTTATTTTTTTGAAAGTTAGGCTTGACAATGGGATTATCTGCAAAGACATCTATGAAGATGTGAAAAAGTGACAATGTTTCGGATGACTACTGTGATATGGAGCTTGACGAGGTAAGTATTGGTGATGCAAGATTTCTAAAATATTTTACAAGTATAGTGGTTTATTATTTTCTATTTGTGATTGACTGTTGTTTTTGTGATGCAGATGGAGCATGCAAAAGATGATTTTGATGTCAATGATTATGGTGAGGAGGATGAGAAAGAACAAGGAGAAGAGGAAGAAGATGGAGAGGAAAGAACAATTGAGGAAGACCAAAGTGGATGGAATAATGATGAGATGGAACAACTTGAGATACAAATGTCCCAAATCAGGTTAGATGCAAATGTCTGTCTATCCTATATTTGGGTTGAAATACCAATATAATTTTCTAACTTGCTTTAATGATTCTGTAGCTCATTATTTAATGTGAAATAGTTCATGTCAATTTACAGAGAGAGAAAGAGATGTATATGACAAGTTTGGCTACACCTATCAGAATAGAGAACAGAATAATGAATATATAGGTAAACTTTGATTTTTGCTATTATCTGAATTTGGTGGTTTATGGAAGGACTTAAAGCCAAGATCTATCTAATTGATTTCACCTCCAGGGATTCACCCTCGACTTAAAGCTAAGATCAAAGGTGTATTTGTGCTGAAGTTTAATGACAAGACTATTTTATGTTGTATTATCTGGCAAGGGTTTACACTATTGACACAATCTTAAAGGTGACTTTTCTATCTTTATTCTTTAATCTCTGATTCATTTTTAAATCTGTCTATAGGATTTGACTGAGAAACAAGGAAGAAGAAAAGGGTAGAACTAAAAATCTATAACAATAACGATTAATTATTAGTCACACTTTGAGCTTAGAAGAGATGCATTTTCCAAGTAATTGATAGATTGGATAGTTGTGTTAAATAAGAAGTTTCTTCTATCCATAGATTGGTCCATGTGATAGTGTCAATGCTGTCGAATTTGGAAAAGTTACAACCAAAGACAAATGTGATGGCAAAGCTAAATGAGTTTGATATGTTCAGTAGATTAGATAAACATTAAGAGCATTCTTGGGTTTCAATTTCAGTCGGATATACTTTTCATGCTCTGAATATAATGTGAATGAGACAAGTTAAAGCATGTTAATATTTTCTTTTCCTAACTGTTGAACTGTTAAAAAAAAATGTGGCAGATTACATAACCATTTTTTTTCATATTTGGAGACTTACGTGGCATCAAGTAGCTCATTGGACTTCAATCAATTCCATTAATCTGTTAATCCTTTTAAATACTAATTGTATTTCTTGGTTATCTTTAGATGAAAATATAATTGGAGATGAACTGTATTCAATCATCCTTATGCTTTGTGCCGCTATTATGCTTTAGAAGAGGTGGATCTCTGCTCAGATAATTTATCTGTATACTTTGTTCCAAGTGTCATAATATCATCCATTTTTTTCCTTTCATAAATCTTAAATAAGAAGAGACAAAGAAACAATAGATCTGTTTCTCTTGGTTTTATTAAAAGCAATTAGGAAAAAAAAATTTACTTTTGTTAATGAATGTTTTTGCATTCTTTAGAGTGAGTCGACCTTATGGAAGTTGAAAATGAGGCTTCAGAAAATCAAAGGAAGAACTCAAGAGGCACAGGTGGCAATGAAAACCATAACAACAAAAGCAAGTATAATGCATAAAAAAAGAGGTAAATAAATGAAAATTTTATTTATTAAGAGATAGTATATAGAATTAATCAGGTATAAGCTCTTTTGGTTGAATTTTATATAATGATAGAACTATTCACTTTTTTATGATAATTTTTGCTGCATTTTTCAAGGAAAATCAATTGGGTGTTCATTATTTGAATGCAAATTAAGATTTTAAAGATCAATGATTTGCTTATACATTTCTAGAATAATTTAGTAAAAATTAAATATGCTCTTTTGCAGCAAAATATAGGCTCTTATTTTATTTTACTTTACTTTTTATTCTGTAGCTTAATCAGCACTTTATTGCTGAGGCTACAAATGTGAATGCTAAATGTGCATAGTTCATCATTTTTGTCATGCATAACACTTCTAAATATGGGCGGCACTCTTGCATGTATTTTAGCATTCAACTCATTTGTACTACCTCATAATTGATTTAACAAATATTCTCTTACTTGATGAACCCAACTATTTTCTTGCTTGATGAACCAACCAATTACGTTGGTAATCCTACCCTCCCTTATGAAAAGCCTTTTCTTTGTTTAGATGCTGTTTTATTTGATGGATTTTTCTATTGGCTCACCTATAATTTTGACTTAAAAGATACGTGGATCAATTATTAGGAAATCAAAGTTGAAATTGACCTCAAAGACCACAGGGTTCATTTATATTGCCTATTTGACCTTTATCTTATGTGGTTGATGTTCTGATGGATGAGTTATTCTTATAAAATAGTTGAACTTGAAATATTGTAATCTAAGTTTAATTTTCTTTCAATGATTGATGTGGTTATGCTCTTAGTTGAACTATATTGTTATAAAATTAGTTCGCTATGGTGTTATTAGATTTCATTTGGTTGCTAAAGCTCATTGTTTTGTTTTAATGAAACATTAGATCAGAACTTTCACATTTAAGTATTTAACCGGCCAAGAAAGCTAACCAAATGAGCAGAATAATGATCACAACTTTCACATTTAAGCATTCTCTAACTCATGATTGACAATAATGTTTTCATGTTCTTTTAAATATTTTTTTTTCAAGCTTTTCAATATTAATTTTCTGGATGAAATTGTCCTTTTTCATTCCTTCTTTGTGTTTATGTTCATTTGAAGCATTAAAAGATTCAGTAGCAGTGTAGTGTGACTAATTGTAGAGCTAAGATGTGATTTTTTTATTAATATTTTTAATTAAGGCCGATATCATAAGAATAGTTATTATTTGAAGCTTTTAAGATTTTTCAAAAAGGATGCACATAAATGGAAGCTTTTTAGATCCTTTATGCATACAATTTTATTAATAACATGATCGGGGTCATGAACTATGTGTTAAAGTAATTGTAGAGATTTTTTTAATTTTGCTATAAAATACAAATTATTTGTTAAAGTAATAGAAATTTAAGTAATTATAATAATTTATTAGGTTTATAATTAAAAATATATATTTTAAAATATAGAATTTTATCTTTAGTTGGCCAAATCTATAAAGAAGTAGGAATAGTTAGCATTTTATTTATGAGTTCTAGCATTTATTTTCTATTGTAATTCATTAGACATATTAGTCGGATGAGTTTAGTTGCAAGTCATACTATCTTTACATCAATGGATATTTTTTGTCAATTTTAAAGACTTTAGGAAATGTTACAATAGACTCTAAGTCAAAGTTGATAGGAGGGATTAATTCGATAGTCACGTAGATTCTTGATTGATCTGTTTTTTTCATGTTAGACCAAGAAAAAATTTTTATTTAAGTAACATGATTGTTTACAAATTGCAAATATGAACTATTGGTTATTTACAGGACTAAATTTATTAATAGAAAGTTATTGTTTAACTAAATCTTTTTAAAGTTAGGACCTTAAGTGATAGTCACAAATTTTTTTGTGAATTATGTACATGAACCAATTCTTTGATATACTCTAATTAATGAAATCATTATTTTATTACTTTTTTTAATCTTTGAAGTCTATATTACTATTACTTTAATTGATATCCACATCATGAAAGAACATACCACTAAACCCAGTTTAATTCAATCTAACCATGGTTGTTTTTTCTAATTTTGATTATTTTATATAAGAGAGGTTGGTGAAAAATACTTTACTTTTCAAAATTATCAGAACTCAACAAAGATGTTTATAAGGTACAAATATCATTATATAATTTTGTCTTTGAATGAATAATTCTTAGTTCTTTGGTTTCATTTAGTGATTTTATAAAAGAATTTAGGACAAATATTTAATTCTAATTATCTCACTAAATTTTTAAGATTTTATTATTTTTGTTTTAACAGTGTTTACCATAGATGTATTCTTATTAAATTGTGGGTTTATATTCTTATTAAGCTTCATGCTTTGCTGTTTATGACAACAAATGAGTCATAGAGTATAGTTGCGAGAAATTGTGTTCTTGAACTCCTAAAGTTGTCGATATTTTTGAGAAAGCTAAAGAGTTTTTTGTTTCTAATTCATCACATTGCATGTATGAGTTTTATGTGCTGATTTTAGATTATTGTCAAGTCATTTCTTTTTCTTTTTGATGTATTGATGAAAATTGTGAACAATTTAGAAGGAAAAACTTTAGAAGTATGATCTCTCTCAAGCATGAAAAATACCTGCGCGACTTAGCTGAAGGAAATGTAACACATGAGCATTTTTTTTTTCAAAGAAGATGAAAAGTGAAAAAAAATTGTTACTCTAGATTGGCTTTCTCTACACTTCTTTTTTCTCAAGTTAATATTTGTTTAGTGCAAAGTTCATTAACAAAATATTTTTGCATATTATGAGTTAAATTCTAAATGCCATTACTTGATTCATGTAGTGAGTTTTATATACTAAAAAAGTTGTGTTATGAATAAGATTGTGCTTACATTGCTTACTTACTTTTATTTAATAGCATATTTTAAAAAATTCGTAGATTTTTAGTTTCCAGATTTGTAATTCTCATTTTCTCTATTGATTTGTTCGCTTATTTTAAAATTATCTGTATTGACTTTGACAATGTTTAGTATGATAGTGAAACTGTGAAAGTTATTAGCCAATTAAAGGATAGACATCTGAATTTAAGTTTTTTAAAAGTAAAGAAGGATATAGCAGATAAACAGACATATACATATTCATTTTTATGGAAATATATCAACAAATACAGGAAAGACAAATATTCCTGTACAAGAGCATTGTAATTCCTCTATATATTAGTAAAGGAGATTTTTCAAAGGCTATAATTTCGGAGAAAGTCCAAGGAGAAATGTTCTTTTAATGTTGAAATGTTTAGCTGTTGCAGCATATGACACCAAAAGAAAATATACGAACAATACTACTAAAAATAGGTCTTTTAAACAAAAAAATGTAAATGGATAGATATATCTTTTTATTAGTAGCTATAATTTTTCTTACTTTTAATTTAAATTTATTCTCTAGATAATGTATTTGTTTGAGGTTATGGAAACACTTGATTTACTCTGGCCAAATCCAAATCCTATTTCAAAAACAACAATAATTGTCAATTTGATAATGAAGTAATTAAGGTTTTTTCTTTCCTTTTTCAATTTAATAAAGTTGTTTTTTGTTTTAAATATTCTGTGTATTATAGTTCTATTTAATTATTTAAATTTCATACAAGTTACTAATTACTCAATACTTCATGATACAAATATAAAAGAAAAAGTATTGTATATTTTCTATTTTAAAGTAAAAGTTTTTAATAACAGACATAACATGTTACTTCTGAATTGGTCATTTTTATTACTTTTATTATTATTGATACTTTTTTTTTGAATGTGTTAGTTTTTTCTATCTATATTTACAATTTATCTTCGTGTCTTCTTGAGTAAAACAAAAGAAAAATACAATTATGAAGTGAATATAAACTATATTTAAATTGTTAATTGGTGTGAAAAATAGAGCACTATTAGTGTTTAGAAAAATAATATAATGTAATTTAATATAAATTACGTACTATGTTAATTTCTAATATTTGAGTTAAATAGCAGAAAATTTAGAACATCATTTATATTTTGATTGAATCACTTATAAATAACAACGTAACACAATATTTTATAGCATTTTTTTAATAGTTATCTTTTTTGCTTTCTTAAGAATTTTCATATACTTTTTCGAACAACATCAATGCTTTTTTATTTTTTATAACAAATAATATCCCAAATATATTTTATATTTACGTTATTATAGTCTTCATTTGTTTTGCCCGCGCATTGCGCGGGTATCTTGCTAGTTGTATGTAACAGTTTTAGATAAGAATTGAAAAATATGACGTGGAAGAAAGAAAAGAAGAGGGAAAAGGCAAACGTGTCATGAAAGCCAGAAATGGGTTTTCATGCAGCGGCTGCATGAGAAGCACCTCAACACGTGCCACGACACCCACCTTGTGAATTGTGAACATGCTGCCACCCGGAGACACCTATCTCCTCCTCTCCCCAATTTAAAACCCACATTTTCCGCTCTCTATTCATGAGCATTACCATTTCACTTCATAATTCATTAATAACATGGCTGAAGCTCTCTACTACGGCGGCCGCCAACGCCAAGACCAACCAAGGTCCACCCAGCTTGTCAAGGCCACCACCGCTGTTGTCGCCGGAGGCTCCCTCTTGATCCTTGCCGGCCTTGTGCTGGCCGCCACCGTCATTGGCCTCACAACGATCACACCGCTCTTCGTGATCTTCAGCCCCGTGCTTGTGCCAGCTGTCATCACTGTGGCACTCTTAGGCTTGGGGTTCTTGGCTTCTGGAGGCTTCGGCGTGGCGGCAATAACAGTGCTGACGTGGATCTATAGGTACGTAACAGGTAAGCATCCACCTGGCGCCAACCAATTGGACACTGCCCGCCACAAGCTGATGAGCAAGGCGCGTGAGATTAAGGACTATGGTCAACAGCAAACCAGTGGGGCCCAGGCTTCTTGAGCATACCATCTTCGTTTCCACCTACGCATCCACGCACGCCCACGCCATCATTTATCTTTTTCGAATTGTTATGGTTTATTTTATTTTATTTAATTTTTTATGAGTCTGGGTTGCTTGTATTACCGTTGTTTATATATTTCCTGTGTTTAGCATCCATCCATTTTAATCCTGCCTACTCATATTGACATAAATTCAATATATATAGCTAGGGTTATTGTCACATCCTAAAATTAAGAATACGCGTTTATTGAATAATGAAAGAAAATGAATGAGATTGTATCAGTTTCATAGACATACAGCAGATTCTGTTTTAAAAGAATTGAATCCTTGCACACTAAGCAACTGAATTAACCGTTTTGATACTGCATAGCTGAAAGAGGTTAGCATATGGTGTGTATAATAATAGTTAGATCTTGCATTTAACAACACAATGATCATCATGAAATTCAAAAAAAAATTTATTGTCTTTTAGCAAATTGATAAAATTTTATTGTCTTTTAGCAAATTGATATACACAGGAGATTTTTCAAAATTTGAGGCACTAGAAGAAGCTTTGTGAAAAAAAACTTTCTTATTCAAATCTGAAATAAAAATAAAATTTTCAACATGGCTAATTAACAAATCTGTACCATTTTCAATAATGACACGTTCTAATTCAGCATATTAAGACTTTTCAGCATATTAAGACTTTTCAATGAAGTTCATTGCGTTCTAATTCAGCATATTAAGACTTTTCAGCATATTAAGACTTTTCAATGAAGTTCATTGCATCCGCAGTCATATGATGCGTGGTGTCAGTCATATGCGTGGTGCCAGAGTCTGGATATCAATTTGGGTCTTAAAGAGTTAAAAGATTTGGATACTAATTTGGATCTTGAAGAGTTAAAGATGTAGCATAATTAGTTTCATTTTGCATTAAGCCACTGGAGTAAAAAAGATTGGCACCAGAATTTTGAAAAACTAAGGATTTTTCTGGGTGTAAACCTTTTTCAGAGTCAGAATTGTATTTGTACCAGTAAGTAAGAGTAGAATGTTCAAATTTATTGTACACTTGACATTATATTATTCTGGAATTTGTTCTTTCATATCTTTGAGCCTGAAGATGTATAGACTTTAATCTTCCATATCTTTGATGCTAGAACTGCATGTGTCTTTTTTCTCTGTCAAATTTTAAACCGCCTCGTCTACAAAATGAAACCTTCCTTTACGAAAACCTCCTCCAAAATTGTGATTAAGGTTATGGATGTGTGTGACATGTGTTTGTATAAAGTTGTTAAATCTCTTATACTTGTTTAACAACTCTTTATGCGCCATTAACAAAGCTTTTAACTTTCCAATTGACATTGGAGGAGACTTAGCAATTATAGTGGTGATGAATGAGGTGTACTCTTTTGATAGTCCATTTAAAATAGTGTCATTTATCGTTGCTCCAACACAAATTAAAGAATCTACTACTTTCTTTATCTTTAGCAATTTATCGTCGCTCCAACACAAATTAAAGAATCTACTACTTTCTTTATCTTTAGCAAGTAATCGCAAGTCAAATCTTCTTTCTTCGTGTTTATTAGTTTGTTTTTGAGTTGCCTAATCTTCACAGTGATCTGTGATGCAAAGAAAGTCTCCAATCTTTTCTAGATCTGGTGAAAAAATATACATCCAACCATGTGTGTATTGAATCTCTTGCTCATTGATGCAAGAAGCCAAGTCTTGAATAGTGCATCCTGTTTCTTTCACATTGTGTATTCTGGATTCACTGTGCCTGAAGCTTCATCTTCGATTGAAAGATGCTTCTTTGGAATTGACTCACCTGTGATGTGATTCAACATTTTGTAACCTTCTATCATAGATTCTACTTGATCTTTTCATAGCAAAAAGTTTTCTTCATCCAGTTTCATTGCAATCGGACTTGAAAAAGCTTGAGCAATTTGTACAATAGTGAGTGATGCAGAAGTCATGGTCACAGGGATTTGATGCTCTGATACCATATAGGTATCAGGCCAGAACTCAATAGAGAGAGAGAGAAGAAGAGAGAAAGAGCGTTAGAAAAAGAATGATCTGAATTAGAAAATGTATGGTTAGTTTACAATGGTGTGTGTGTTGATTTATATACCCACTAGTGTGACTAATCCTTCTAACAAATTATCTACATAACACACACTCACAGGCTAACAAATAGCTAACTGTATTAGAGTGAAGTACCAACTCGACCCTTGTCTATTTTCAAGAATGACAACGCGATCCCTCAAAATAAAATCGATTCACTTCAGTCCCTGTCCCCTGATTCCGTCACACAACGCGGTCCCTGTGGGTATTTTTCCGTCAACTCTAAACGAAAAATGCTGACGTGTCAGGTTCAGAAATGGACAATGGTCTAATTGTCTCTAAATTTAAATTGGTTAGGGGTTTATTTGTCCTTATAAATTTTTAAACAATATTTTTTTAGATTATTTTTTATTTATTATATTAATATTTTTTTTTCAATAAATTATTAAATATATGGTATAATAAGTACAAACTAATTAATAAATTATTCAAATTTAAAAATATCATTTATTATGAAACTAAATAAATAATTCTCAAATATAATTTTTAAATACATAAATAATAAACATTAAAATTCAGTTAATACATTAATAATAATAACCCTATGATATACTATTGGTATTATGATCTAGATAATTTTTCACAATAGAGTGAAAACTAATGAACACATTACTTGATATATAGTAAAATATTTTTGAGTAGTAACAAATTTAATTTTTTATCTCTTTAAACTAAATTAATAATTCTATTTGATATTTTTGTACTAAAATACACTATGAGCAAGCTACTAATACTAAATAAAATAATTAAAATATATAACCTTTAATGAAATAATTAAATACTAATCGAAATAATTCTATTTTTTATCTCTCCAATTGAATTTTAATATACTTAAAATTTTAATTAATATATATTATTTTATATTGATAAATCTTTATCAATCTATAACCTTATGATCATATGTATTATTAATAGATTAATAATATTATTGATACTTTAAATTTATTGAGTTTATAAATAGTCTCCATCATATATTAATTATATTTTAATTATTTTATTTAGTATTAATAGTTTACTCATAGTGTATTTTAGTATAAAGATATCAAATAGAATTATTAATTTAGTTTAAAGAGATAAAAAATTAAATTTGTTATTACTAAAAAATATTTTACTATATATCAAATAATGTGTTCATTAGTTTTCACTTTATTGTGAAAAATTATCTAGATCATAATACTAATAGTATATCATAGGGTTATTATTATTAATGTACTAACTGAATTTTAATGTTTATTATTTATGTATTTTAAAATTATATTTGAGAATGATTTATTTAGTTTCATAATAAATGATTTTTTTAAATTTGAATAATTTATTAATTAGTTTGTACTTATTATACTATATATTTAATAATTTATTGAAAAAAGAATATTAATATAATAAATAAAAAAATAATCTAAAAAAATATTATTTAAAAAATTATAAGTACAAATACCAATTTAAATTTAGAGACAATTAGATCCTGTCCATTTCTGAACCCGACATGTTAGCATTTTCCGTTCAGAGTTGACGGAAAAATACTCACAAAGACCGCGTTGTATGACAAAATTAGGAAATATGATCGAAGTAGATCGATTTTATTTTAAAGAATCACATTGTCATTCTTAAAAATTGACACAGCCGAATTGGTACTTCACTCAACTACATTACAAAAAGGGTTTAACTAACTATTATTATACACACCATATATTAACCTTCTTCAATAGCCTCTATTATACCAGTTGATTTGACGATCAATGAATAATGCATGACTTATCTCAACTACTTGAATGACTCCGTCACCTATTAATTATAGTCCTGATTCTTCATGCAACTCTGAATAGCAGAAATGATATCTTACAATCTATTGATGCACCTTAAAGTTTCCAAGATGCTTTGAAGATTGGAGAGACACATTGGAACACCATTTATTGACGCAAACTTGTAGGAGAATTAAGGAACAAACTATGAAAAATCATAAATACATAAATAAAACTTGTTCTCGACAGAATAGTTAAAGGTAATATATACATAAATCTTAAAATATAATTAATGATAAACTTATCATACCATCGTATAAGTTAGACTAGATTAATATTACAAATAAAACCTTTTAGAAACTAAATTGATATTACGCATAATTTTGAAGGACTAAATTTCTGTTTTGTAATTATATTTTCTACTGTATTTCTTTATATCGGTATGAAAAACCAAAAAGAAAAATTGCGTCTTTGCCTATGTTAGATATACAAATCATTTAAAATTTAAATACTTCTTATCTAATAGCTTTAATTTTTTTTTGGTTAACTATCTAATAGCTTAGAAAGTATTTGTTCCGAGGCTTACTTAGAACCGGACGGTGGTTGAGCTTGTTTGTGAGGCCCAAGCGTTGGAGGAGTGTGGTCTCCGACTTGATTTACGTCTGGGAGCCGGCTCCGAGTTGTGTATGTGAAAGAATAGGGGGTGGTACCTGCAAAGACACTCCGATGCCCAAGTCAGCAAGGGTGTAAGTAGGTCTAGAGAGTATTGGGTTTAGAGATACCTGAGGGGTGTCAGGGTATTTATAGTGGTGATCCAATAACCACCGTTGGAGTAGTGCCACCTTTTTAGGTGGATAACCGTCCCTTTATCTAGGGATTGTTGGGATATGGCTTCTAGAAGTGAGTTGAGAGATTTTAGGGGCAGTTACTTATTTGAATAAGTGTAATCTACCAGCTATCTGTTGGGCCCGATTTCTTTGGAAAGAAGTCTGTGTTGAGTCCGACCTCTTCTGAAGAGGTCGGTGAATAACGAAGGCCAATCTTTGGATTGGGCCTTTCGGTGTATTTGGATCTGGGCCTTAGTGTTAGGCCAGGGTATGAACAGTGCCCCTACTCGAGTTCAATTTCTTTTTCTTAAGAGTTGGATTCGAGTATTTGAACTCGGACTTGTAGGCTCTGTATGATTGGTTTTAACACATCTTACTTAACCAAAGAATATTTTTTGTCCTAGTTTCGTACAACTCGTTCAATTCGAGTTGTTTTGAGGATACATGACTTGTTTTAATACAAATCACTTTTTTGAAACTTATTCTGATTTCTTACGACTTGTTTTGATACAAATCGTTTATTTCAAAACTCGTAATTATTTTTTAGTATAACTTCATCTAGCTCGTTCGATGCGAGTAGTTTTAAGGTCTTACGATTTGTTTCATTTCAAATCGTTTAATTAAAACGTGGCTATTTCTTGATCTAATTTCATACGACTCATTTAAATTCGAGCTATTTTTAGGACTTCACAACTTGTTTCAAGTACAAATTGTTTATTTTGAGTCCTTTTAAAATATTAGATCATCTTTATAACCATCAGACTTTGTTGCTTTATCCATTGTGCCCCTGCTCGAGGTTGAGTTTTATGAAGTCGCATTCGAGCAATCAAGTAGAAAGGATTTTCGAATGAAGCCTTTTTTTGTTGAACTCATTCATTCTGAGTTTTTTATAAATGACTTGTTTTTTATACAAGTCACTTTTTTGAAGCACAACTCGTTATATATCAAGTTGTTTTGCGCGATTTGTTTTAATACAAATTGCTTAGATCATATTGTTATTTTTTACTCGATTTTGTTCAACTCACGAGTTCGAGTTGTTTTTAAATCATCAAGCCGTATTATAACCATTGGACACCAATTTGTACCTCGTCGCTTTATCCGAGCGACCGTTGAAAAGGTCAGCTCGTGATTTTTGCGCTTTGTCGAGCATAAATTGGCGCCTTAGGTGAAGGGATTATATGCTTATTCCCTCCCCCTTTCTAGTTTTTACAAGGTTGTCATCCTTGTGTATGATACAACTTGTTTTACCCAAGTTGTTTTTTAGGATAGTTTTTACGTTTCGATTTTGTTCAAAAACGTTTACAATCCTTTCTTTCCTTTTTAACTCATTTCTATACGAGTTATTTGGTCGAAGGATTTTTGTTTTGATTTTGCTTTAGTGATTTTGATACAAATCACTTTTTAATGCTTTGCTTTAATGATTTGTTTTTATACAAATCACTTTTAAAGCTTTGGTTTTAGGTTGATACAACTTGACACAAGTTCGTTGAAAATATGGTTGACTTTTGGTCCTTTAACAAAGGACTTCAATAATTTTCGCATTACTTGATATTGGTCTCTTTAGGTGGGTTTTACCAACTTTCTTTATTTGCTGCATTGCTAAAATTATTTCAAAGGGATTTGAGCCTTTGTTTGAACCTTTTTCTCAAGATTTTACTGTGTTTTATCCTTCGTCTTTAGGTTTTTGTTAGGCTTGCCTTTATAACCTAGGTCAACCCATCTGTTGTTGAGCCGTGAGGTTTTGGCATGAGCCTTTACTAGGAACCTTTGACTTTTAGGATTTAGAGGAGGGATTTTCCATTACTTAGTTCGGACGATCAATTTGACTTATCATTGAATCGTTTTCTTAACTTAGGTTATTTTTGCGATACATTTTGCTCTGCTTGGGGGCTTTTCCGACTTACTAGTCGTTTGCCATCTTATTGCCGAGTTCTTATGATCGTCTTTTATAACCTCTTTACACCGACTTGTACCTCGTCGCTTTATCTTGCCAACCTTGTAGGTCAGGCAGCAGATTTTTGTGGTTTTTCGAGTTTAAGTTGGTGTGTGTCGTAGAAATACTAATGGAAATTTCTCTTCAAATTGCAAGCATGTCACGACTTTGGGAGCTCAGCTCCATTCAAGTTGGACATTTTGTAGTAATCCCTCTCTTAAGACTTCTAGGGTCCTATCCAGTTTGCTATCAGCTTTTCTTTGCTCGACCTCTATAGCCCAATATTATTTCCTATCAAGATGAGGTCTTTTGCGGCGAATCTTGTAGCCATCCTTTGTCTCAAATGCTCTTTTCTTATTTGAGTTCAAATTTCTAGAAGGAGGTCAAGCTTTTCTTTTGAATTTTGAATGTTAACCAACTTTCTTATAGAATTTCTCAAAGCCTCTTTTCTTATCTGAGTTTGCTTTCAGATTTTTGGAAGGAGGTCGAGTTCTTCTTTCGTGCTCTAGCATCATTGTAGAATGTTATCTTTGGTTTTTGATAATTTTGGACTTGGCTCTCATAATAAGCCAGTGCCCCTACTCGAGGTCGAGCTTCATGAAGTCGGACTCGAGTATTCAGTCATGCCATTCTTTACTATTTGTTGCTATATGACTTTTACAAGTTATTTTGGACTCTCTTTTTGGGAGGTCGGATAACTTGTTTTATACTTGTTGTGTCAACTTAGTAAGGTCGGATCCTTATCTCTTGGCTTGAGGAGGCATTCTTATAAATCGCCATCCTTTTTTCAATTTGTTTTAAACAAATTGTTGTGAGGTCAGGTTTACATCCTCTTCGTGTTGATGTTTGATTATGGTCACGCTGTCCTTAAGTTATATGTGCAATTCGTTTTAGGTTTGCCCCTTGCCAGCTTGATTTAGTACAAGTGGCTTAGTGAGGTCGGACCACGATTTGCATTTATAACTTCTTACACCACTTTGGATCTCATCACTTCACGTCAGAAAAAGTGTGCATTAGGGAGTAAGATGTAGTATCCCTTTTGTTGTAGACATGGCACAATCTAGGTAGATTGTTTTCGAGTAAGTCGAGTATGTTGCAGTAGTTCTTTTTCAAGTCTTAAGTGACTTTGTTGGGATCTTTTCATTTTGGTGTTGGCTTTTCTTTGTCCGATTTTGGCCCGATGTCATTTTGAATCAAGACGAGGTTGTCAATTGAGAAATTTCTTCGTATGACCTTCTCATGGCCATTTATGCTTGGGATCTGGTTCTCGAAGTCATACCTCAAGAAAGAGGTCGGACTTTTCTTTGTAACCTCTAAGCCTATCCGACCTTGTTGTAAAGTCGGACCTTTAAAAGAGGTCGGACTTTTCTTTGTGAGCTCTAAAAGAGGTCGGATTTTTCTTTATAAATTCAGAGATTTCGACCTCATTTTAGTCTGACCTCTAAAAGAGGTCGGAATTTATTTCTGGTAATCTTCGAGATTTTCGACCTCATTGCAGAGTTGATCATGAAAGAGGTCGGATTTTTCCCTTGTCGGCTCTAAAGAGGTCGGATTCTTCTAAGCAAATGAGGTTTTATACCTCATTTGTAGAGTCTAATCTTTAAAAGAGGCCGGACTTTTTTCGTAGGATCTAAAAGAAGTCAGATTTTTCCTTATTAGTCTGGAGGTTTTTTGACCTTATTGTAGAGTCTGACCTTTAAAGAGGTCGGACTTTTCCTTCATGAACTTTGCAAGAGGTCGGATTTTCTTTGTGAGCTCCAAGCTTATCCGACCTTGTTGTAAACTCTGACCTTTAAAAGAGGTCGAACTTTTCTTTATGAGCTCTCTAAAAGAGGTCGGATTTTCTTTATGAGCTCCCAGCTTATCCAACCTTGTTGTAAAGTCTGACCTTTAAAAGAGGTCGGACTTTTCTTTATGGGCTTTCTAAAAGAGGTTGAATTTTGTACAGCTTTCTCCGACCTGGTGGACTTCTTTGAAGTTGTTGAGATAGTTATGTGGATCAGTAGATCCATCATAGGGATCCATGTTGGGATGTTGAAAAATTTTTTAGGACCTTTGTACGCATGACCTCTTTAGAGAAAAGATCATCTCCTCCAATGAAGACTGGGCCTTTGTCAATCCGACTTTCTTTATCTTTTAGATCGGATTCAGTTTTCTTCCTGGAAGACATCCATCTTTATTAGTGTGCAAACGACATCAAAGTCTACCACAGGATTATTTCTTTCCATATTCATTGACAGTGATGTAATTTGTGAGCAACCAACGAAAGATGTGCCATGTGAATTTTTCGTGTTATTCACTGCTCTGTTGTAATTGATATGTGAATCCAATGAATAAAAAACTGGATTCATCAATCCATTGTCGGATTGGGTTGCATTCAAATTGGCTGATGCTGCATTTTTTTTTGGTATAAATTGAGAAGAAAGGCCTCATTGCTTTTATCAACAATGTTTTCCATTCCTTTTTCAATTACTGACCAATATGAGACATTTTATTTATTTATAAAACCTGTGTATTTGGAAGATGTAACTGCTCCATTACCATGAGTGGGTATCATGATTTTTTTTCCTGAGGTTGTAAGTCGGCACAAATGTTGTTATCCATTCTTTTCCACAAAGAGGTTGGGATCAGTCACGTTCCCTTTTCTTATACGTAACTTCTTATGTCAATTGAATTTTCTGAACTGAAAATTCTTTTATTCAATTGGCTTTTGAGTTCGTCTTGGTTCACATAATTTCTTTTGCCAATTGAATTTTCTGAATTGAAAATTCTTTTATTCAATTGGCTTTCGAGTTCGTCTTGGTTTGCCTTCTACAATGGCCTTGGGATGGTGCTTTCTTCTCTTTTTGTTTGATTTAATCCAATTTAACTGTAGAAGTAGAATCATCATCCTTATTTGATATCCTCTCTCCATTGGGAGAAGGTTTTATGGGATTTCTGGTATCATAGAAACTGTATTCCGGCTTCTTTTTAACATGCTTGCATCTTATTCATGTCGAGAGGTTGTCCGACCATCTTGTTGATCATCCGCCATTATCAAGGATTGAGCTCCAGGTCCCCGGCAACGGCACCAATGTTCCGGGGCTTACCTAGAACCGGACGGTGGTTGGGCTTGTTTGTGAGGCCCAAGCGTTGGAGGAGTGTGGTCTCCGACTTTATTTACGTCTGGGAGCCGCCTCCGAGTTGTGTATGTGAAGGAATGGGGTGTGGTACCTGCAAAGACACTCCGATGCCTAAGTCAGCAAGGGTGTAAGCAGGTCTAGAGAGTATTGGGCTTAGAGATACCTGAGTGGTGTCAGGGTATTTATAGTGGTGATCCAATAACCACCGTTGGAGTAGTGCCACCTTTTTAGGTGGATAACCGTCCCTTTATCTAGGGATTGTTGGGATATGGCTTCTAGAAGTGGGTTGAGAGATTTTAGGGACAGTTACTTATTTGAATAAGTGTTATCTGCCAACTATCTCTTGGGCCCGACTTCTTTGAAAAGAAGTCTGTGTTGAATCCGACCTCTTCTAAAGAGGTCGGTGAATAACGAAGGCCAATCTTTGAATTGGGCCTTTCGGTGTATTTGGATTTGGGTCTTAGTATTGGGCCAGAGTATGAACAGTATTAGGGTTTGAGAAAGTTTTTTTTCCCCTTTTATCAATTAGGACCAAAAATCCCCTTTGTGGACTAGAATCACGATAGTATTGATTTTTTTTTTTTTTTTGGACTTGACGATAGTATCGGTAGTTAAGGTTCCATGCTTTTTTGTGACAGTTAAAGTTCCATTTACTTTGCCTTAATAGTGAGAAAAGCGCAACTAAGAATTCTGACCCCAAAAAAAAAAAACATAAATCCACACATTTTTTTTTACGTATCACATATAAGCATTTTTTGTTTTGCGTTGAATCAGCTGGGCCTAAAATAGGGAATGTCCAAAAAAAAGAAAATATATGCAACGAGAGAGAGAATAATTGAAAGTTAATTTATTTAACTTAATATCTATAATTTTTTTTATGTAATATTCATAATTACATATTTATATATTTAATTATTTTAATAATAATTAAAAATATATAATAAAATATTTTTAAATTATTTAAAATTAATTCTTTTATTGTCTTCAAATATTTTGTAAAAGAAATATCACTTTCATCGAGAAGTGTATAATTATTATAAAAAATTAATAAAATGACATATTTTTTTTAGATAAATATCTAACTATCTTTAAAAAAAATAATCCCGTTACGTTACCAACAGTATTTTTGTCAACTTCTGCAAACTCTTATTTATAATTGTGTTTAATAGAAGTGTCTTTATGGATGTGTCTAATAAAAGTGTCTTTTTTATGGCCGTATTTAATAAAAATATATTTATAAATATATTTTCTAGGTGTGTGTTTTTATATATGTGTTTAAAATATAATAA
Source organism: Arachis hypogaea (assembly GCF_003086295.3). NCBI lineage: Eukaryota > Viridiplantae > Streptophyta > Magnoliopsida > Fabales > Fabaceae > Arachis > Arachis hypogaea. The sequence continues at coordinate 110,722,444 of NC_092045.1, read as the reverse complement.
TTAATTATTGTTAATAATAAATTGATAAATAATATATTGATACTTTATACTTTTTCATAAAAACATTTTCAATTTTCACTATTTTATCTGTTCAGAATAACATACACCTAATTTTAAACCACACCATTAATATTATATTATATTATATTATACTATTTTTATTTTTTTATTTTTCTGTGGTTAATATCAACGTAGAAGAGGGAAAAAAAAGCATAATAATCTTTTATTAATTAATACACCGACACAGATTCAGTGAGTCAGAGTCCGAGCGAGTCAAAGAATGGCCTCAAGATTTTGTGAATAACGAGGAACAAGCAGTCAACCGAGACTGTGATCTATTTACATAGATTCAAACACACAACTTGTGATATGGTTTGAAAAACTTTGGAATGCAGCAATCATTCATAAGCACCAATAGTTTTCGTAGCTGCTCAATCAATCTATAATTTTGTCATTAGCTAAGCATGTGATTAGGTATAGGTTAGAAAGTGTACTACACATGCTACCAATCTTAAAGCTAAGACATTAATAATAGCATAAAAATATTATTCTTTTAATTATGATGTATTATATTATTGTATTGTTTGTAGAGAGTACAAGATCTGATGTGAATAACATAATATTTCTTTTCAATCTTCCTAGATGATTCGGTTGCATTTTGCAAACAGTGGGGTCGTGCATATTATATATTTCACTTTATTTTAATTTGGACCAAGATGATTAATTAGTGATTACACTCAAGTTGGATTTTATTTTAATTTCTTATGCCAATTCAAAAAGTAGCTAGTCACACATATTAGTTAACAGTATAATTAGATATCTTTTAAATATTATTTTTTATTTTATTTTTAAAAGAAATAAATAAATATTTTTTTAATTTTTTGAATAATTGGTACATAAAAATAAATATTTAAATTAATTATATAATAATAAATTTTTAAAAAAATTGATCAAAAGACTAAATTTTGAAGAACACGTAGCATCTAATTTATATTTTAATTTATAGAGTCCCGTTAGGGAGATAATGGATTATTTATACAATGTGTACAATGGGTTATTGAGTTATAAAATAATATTGGGATTCACCAAAGATCGAACTCTTGACCTTTTAGATCTAGCGCTCTAATACCATGTCATTATACCACTCATTCCAAAAATTTCAGCTGATGAAAAAATGTAACACTAATGATTATATCTCTAATACTCCATAAACTTCTATTATACACATTGTACAAATATTCCATTAACTCTTCATATTTTCCCTAATTTATATATCCATAGGTTGAGTCAAACTACTTTGGAGATGCTTACGAGACTGGCGAGACTAATATCTAAGAAAGAGTCTTAATTATAAGGTTTGGATTTTTTAAAAACATAGTTTTGTAAGAATATTTATAATTAATAAGTTTGAATGCAAGAAAATATGTAGTAGTATTAAGAAGGAGAAAAGCAATAGATGAGAGTCCCACGAGGGGAACCGTTAGATGTCAACCTCAAGCTAAGGTTTAATATTAAAGGTTGGAATTGCATTGCAAGGATAAGTATATGTTTGTGTGTGTTTTCTATATATGCTTATACATGGATGGAGATAGTGGGGGCAATGACTCAATAAATTGGGATCACAAGGCCAAAACTGAATGGTAATTGTCAATGGTTTTTGTTTTTCGTACAAAGGACGATCACGATATTCATATTTCCACGAGGGGGTAACATGCAACAAGTCACCATTTTTCTTGTTTTTGGCACCATATGTATCAAGATATAATAGCCCCACAAAGCTAATAAGGCTCTCATCAGTTTCTATCTTCCTCATTGTGGCTAAGCACTCACCCAATCACATGCCTTTTTGGGTACCCTCTTTCTAACATATGGCTTACCTAAATGTGGCTTCGGATAATCCCATGAGTTCACAGTAAATGTGTTTATTATTTTTGTTTTTAGCATGGATATGAGAATCGGACCGAATGTGTCAATTTAAGTGGGTTAACGGAGAATTCGTCAATCAATTAAATCAGTATATTTTTTATCGGTTAACTAATTTAAAATAATACAACACAAAAGTCAGTTTTTTATATATTTTATATATAAATATATTATTTTATTATATCTAATTTAATTTTGATTAATTTTTTAAATTTTTTATTTTAACTCGAATGATTCAATAATTGGTTCGATTTTCAGAACCTTAGTTTTTAGTATATACTATATACTGATCTAAATATGTGTATACTAAAATTTAATTATTAAATAAACTATTCGTATAAAATATACATTAAAAATATGTAAAATAATACATTTTTTAATTAATTTTTAGTATACATATATTATTTTTTATTGATAGCGATTCTCATGTGATTAAGAATCAGAAGCATGAATGTAAGTCAATGAGTCTTGAAGCAAAGAACAAAGAAAGAGGAAAAAACATAATAGACTTGCGTTGCAAGAATACAGAATGGAATGTGAAATTGAGATTGAATTCTCACTTAACCATTGATTACATTGTGATGAATATATATATAAAAAAGAAGTGTCAATTCTGACTAGCTTAACTGCACACTAATCACAGCTGACACAACAGACTATAACAAACTCAAACAAATGCTAACATTTTTATAACTAACTTTAACTGTAATAACTAACAATACCCACTTATACCCCCTTCCATCAAATTTAGCTATCGTTGGCTTAACCACTCTATGTCTTTAAATTTGTGAAAGAGAGGGTGCAGAGAGTGGTTTTGTAAACATGTCTCCAATTTAATCCGTGGAAGAAATATTGACAACATAGAGTTCTCGATTGTTCACCATTTTTTGGAGGCAATGAAGATTTCAATCCATTTTTTATTACTTTATGACTCTTCTTTATAATGGACTTTTTAGAATTTCTAACAAAGGAAAAGGAAAAGTCTTTTTTTTATAATTCTTTTTTTAGTAAAGAGGACTTTTGAACCCTTCTTTTGTCCATACATATAGAATGTATTTAACTTTTTGAACTAATTCCTCATTGATGTATTGTTTTCATCGAGATTGATTTTCATATGTTTAGACCTTGTATATAGAATATGATTGACACACTACAAGAAAAATATTGAATATCGTCGGATTTAGCGTCAAACATTAGCGACGGATTTATCAGTAGATTTGGCAATAAATTTGTCGGGTAAAAAAATTACCGTCAGATTAAGTTTTCAAACGATAAATTCGCCGGTAATAATTGGAGGAAAAAAAAGAAACATTTGCGCGTTCATTACTCTCAGATTTACCGGCGAATCCGAATTCGTGCAACGCTGGGTTTTGGTTATTCGCAAAGCATTACCGTCGAATTTTATCCACCAGTAAATCTGACGATAATCTTACCCTAAATTCAGATCGTGAACCTTCTTGCCATTCATTTTTGAACTACTCTCTCTCTCTCTCTCTCTCTCTCTCTCTCTCTCTCTCTCTCTCTCTCTCTCTCTCTCTCTCTCTCTCTCTCTCTCTCTCTCTCTCTCTCTCTCTCTCTCTCTCTCTCCCAAACCACTTTAGCTGCCCCTCCACCAGTGTCGGCCACCAACAACAATGTTCAAATACTGCGTGGACTCCTTGTGTCACATTGGTCGCTCTATCGTCGCCGTTTTTATTGATCTCGTCACTGCTGCCACCGCTACTCCCTGTGTCGCCGGAGCTGCCTCCTTTCTCCCTCCATGTATTTCGTTGTCCTTCTCAAGATTGCGAGAATCGGACTAGTCATTAAACCAGTTAAATAACTAATTCAATAGTTTAATAGTTTAATCGGAATCGAATCGTAGATAAACCGATTTAATTAAATATATAATAAAATCATTAAAAAGTTAACACCCATGTGTGAACTTCTCAATCAAGTGACTAATCCAAAACATGTCTTTAACCTAAGAATCACGAGCATAATTCAACGAAATCATATGAAACTATATAGTAAATTCAATATAGAATTGTAGCAATATTTTTATTTTGAATCAATAATCGCAAAACAATAATTCACCAAAATAACAAGTACAATAAATTGGATTTAAAAATTAATTTTAGTATAATTAATAAATTAAATAATTGAATTTATAACTCATCAACTGATAAAATTCAAAAAATTAATATCTCAAAACTCATAATCATTAATAATACATCATATGCATATTTAGAATAAATTTTAAATTTCAAAGAAATAGAATTACAGAGACTTCCTTTGAGACTTGAGACTTGAGGGTTGAAAATTTTGAAACATTTGGCCATGGAGATAAACTGCGACTGCGAGACACCATACGAAAAAGAGAAGCAACGACGGCGAGACACAGTGTGGAGCAAAAAAGCAGAAACGACACCGGCAAGGAAAGAAGAAGCAGCGACAACCCACAACGAGAAGCGAAAAAGCGGCGACAGAGAGACAAAGATGGCGACAGAGAGATAGAAGGGAGAGAAGGGTTCGGCTATGAATTTGAACTCTGAAGTGGGATGGTGGGTGGTGGCTTTTCTTCGAAGAAAAGAGAGGATTATGGGTGGTGGCATCAAAGAGAAGAGAATATAGGGTTTTCTGTTGGGTGAGAGAAAGAGAGAAAAGAGTGGGGTGGTGTGGCATGTTCTGCACCTTTTGGGTTTTTTTTTTTTAATAAAAACGGTGCCGTTTTTAGCTTTGGAAGAAGGAACTGGACTTTTAAAAAACCAGACCAGTTCATCCAATTCACTAGTTAACCATCGGTTTGACTGGTTTTTTTTACCAATTTTTTGCAGAACGATTTTAGAAGTAAGTCCGACCGACCCGGCTTTTGGTTGAATCGGCCAATCCGATCTGGTTTACAGAACTTTGGTCCTCTTCCTTCTTCCTGTTATTTTTCTTATTTATTTAAAAAACCCCTAATGCAGCCCTGCCGATTGGTCATCGCCGCTACCACTTCATCGTCTGTGCTGCCATCTCACCAAAAAAGTCTTATGCCTTGTCACTATCTCTAGATAACTCACTAATTAGTTTTGGATAACGAACCCCTAAACCTTAATTTTTCTAATTTTTAATTTGTTATGTATTTAAAAATTTGTAATTAGGATGTTTGTATTAGAGATTTGACTCTTTTTAAGGTTACTTCATGTATTTTAGATTTAGAATTTTTTGATTCTGTTTTGATTTAGGATTTTTTAATAATGTTTCGATGATTCTATGTTTGAAATTTGTGTATGATTCTGATTTTGCATTTTGTTTGGATGATTTTGTGTTTATTATTATGATTTTGAATTTTGTTCTGATATCTGTTTATTGTTCTGCAAGTTTAAGATCCCCAACTGCATTGTTCTAATTTCTATTTTGGTATTTTTTGAGTTCATTATTTTCTGAGTTAATTAGTTGATTGTTGTTAATTGTCTGAGTTTATCTTAACTTGTTTATTTTTTGAGTTAATTATTGACTTATTATTTATTGTTGTTAATTTTTTAAGTTTACTATTATTTGAGTTAATTATTTTCTAAGTTAATTAGTTGATTGTTGTTAATTGGCTGAGTTAATCTTAACTTGTTTATTTTCTGAGTTAATTATTAACTTATTGTTTATTGTTGTCAATTTTCTATGTGTATTATTATCAGAGTTAATGGTTTTCTGAGTTAATTAGTTGAATGTTGTTAATTGACTGAGTTAATCTTAATTTATTTATTTTTTGAGTTAATTATTGACTTATTGTTTATTGTTGTCAATTTTCTAAGTTTATTATTATCTAAGTTAATTATTTTTTAAGTTAATTAGTTGACACTACAACAAAAAATGCTAAACACTATTGGATTTACCATCAGACGTTAGTAGTGGATTTATCAGCGGATTTGATAATAAATTCATCGGATAAAAAGGTTACCGTCAGATTTGATTTTCTGACAGTAAATTCGTCGGTAATAATTGGAGGAAAAACAAAAAAATTGGCGCTGAGATTACCGTCAGATTTATCCGTTGGTAATTCCTGATTAGTGGAACGCTGCGTATTGGTCACTTTCAAATCATTACCGTTGAATTTTTTTGCCAATAAATTCGATGGTAGTCTTGCTCTAAATTCGGACTGCGAACTCTCTCCTCTTCATTTTTGAACTACTCTCTCTCTCTCTCTCTCTAACCTTCTCCTCTCTCTCCCTCCAAACAACCTCTAGCAGCCCCTCCGCCAGGCGCCAGCGTCGGTCACCACTAACTGGGTCCAAAAATTGCGTGAACTTGGTTTGGTGCTCTTGGCAACGCGTTGGTTACTGTATCGCTGCCGTTTCGTCCTCCCGCCACTGTCATTGCTCCCTTTATCGCCGACTTATGTCTCTCCTCCTTCTTCTAAGTAGGTTGCCCTTATTTCTCTTTCTATTCGATCCCCATTTTTACTTCTTTTTAATTAAAAAACCCTTGACCCCTTTTTGAACCCTATTTTCTAGTGTATGCCTATGTTTTCGTTTTATTTTAATTTTGTTCTATCTTTATTAGATTTTTCAGTTTGTTCTGATTTTATTCTTTTTTTATTTATTTTTATTTTGATTTTAGGATTTATTGTGAGTTCATTATTTTATTTTAATCTTAAAATTTGTGATTTCTAAATTCATTATTTTTTTTATGATTTTTGTTCTGATTTATTCTTAATTTTTTTGTTTTTGATTTTTTTATGATTTTTATTTTATTCTTGATTTTTTATTGAGAGAATTTGTTATGTTTTCGTTTTGTAAATTTGAGTTAAGAGAACAGTAAAAAAAAAAGAGTACCCAAATAACAAATATGTTGTAGTTGTGAGTGTTTATCTATGTAAAATATCGTTCAATTTTTGTTTTGAAAGTTTTAAATTATTTTTCAAATTATTTTTACCTTGTTTAAATTTTAATTTTTTTGTCATTGTAGATTCAAAACAACTAGGTTAGCCTATAAAGCTAATATTCAATTGTTCATGTCATTTTTAGAAAAAATTAGAAGTTACATAGAAAACAAAAATTTAAAGAGTGTGATGATACCAAACATTGATAGGATGGACATTCTTTATAAATTTTATAGTTTATTTTCAGTTCTTTCAAAATCTTAATACTTGAAAAAAGTTAACAAATTTAATTATATGTTGATTTGGTTAGAAGTGGGTAAATTTTAATTTGGATTAATTGGCTTTAATTTTTTTATAAGTGTACAAACGATACTTTAAGATAATTTTCTGGTTTTGATGTGTGAAACTACATTGAGATTTCATATTTATGGTACAACTTTATTCTGTGTCTTTCATGGTCATGTATGAAATTTTAAACAGTCATTTAAGTTTAGTTTTAATTTTGGGGTGAAATTAAAAATTTTTTAAATTATAATCTAATTTGAATGAAAAGTATACAGATATAGATGCTACGACCTCCTGTTTTATATTTTTTAAAATTATTTCTAAAGAAAAATAATTGCAAGTGAAATTAAATTTTTACTTTAGAAAAACTATTCTATCTTTTCTATACTTGAAATTTTAGTATAGCGTCCATTCAGTGATTAGATTTCATTCCTATTTGATTATACATGAAACCTTTATGTATAAAGTATTTGGTCTAATCAATTACTTTTTGCAACTCATTCAATTACCTTTATATGGTCGTTTTTTTGTATAGATTCGTCGAGACAAGAAATTTATTGTGCATGATAAAGATTTTAGTGTTTCAAAGATAAAACACCTATGGGAGATCGAACTGATTGAGTTTTGCATGAATACCGAATTCAAGATAATTAGGATCTTGCTGATAAAGGTGTTCATTAGGTAACTACTAACTTCTCATTCATGAAAATTAAGTGTATTTCTATTTTGTTAAGACTAAAGAAATATATGCTACTAATTCTAATAATTATCCGTTAGTATTTGTGCTTTTCTTCCCATGTGGAGATAAATAGGAATTTAGGATTATTGTTATTTACCTTGTTATCGGCTTAGTTTCACTAGAAGCTATGTTCTTAGTCGATGAGCATATTTTAATACACGAGGACTGATAAATTTAAAAAAAATAAATACTATTTACGTTTACTGTCGAATTTTAATTTAATTATTAATTAAAAATATATTACTGTCGGATTTATCGAAAAAAATATGACGGTAAAAATTACCAACGAAAATTTTCCAACTGTAATTAGCGGCAGACAAAAGAATTCACCGGTAAATAATTACCGGCGAGGTTTATATTGTCGAATTTATTTCGACAGTAATTTTAATGGTAAACATATTACCGACAGATTTTTTTTGTTAAATTCGTCAGTAAATTCGACGAGATTCGGCATTTTTCTTATAGTGTGATTGTTGTTAATTAGTTGAGTTAATCTTAACTTATTTATTTTTTGAGTTAATTATTAATTTATTGTTTATTATTTTTAATTTTTTAAATTTATTATTATCTAAATTAATTATTTTCTGAGTTAATTAGCTAGTGTTATATTTTTTAATTTACTATTATTGAATTTAAATATTTAAAATTATATAATATTTTTTAAATAATTTTTTAAAAAATCTAAAATTTAAGTTTATTATCGGACTAAAAACTTTTGACGATAATTATTGGCGGACGAAAAAATCCGCCGATAAACAATCACAGACGGAGTTAATACCGTTGGATTTATTCCAACAATAAACACATTATTGACAAATTTTTTTAGTAAATCTACCAATAAATCTGACGGTACTCAAATTGTGCTGTAGTTATTGTTCTATATTCTGCTTTACTACTGCTGCTTATTTTAGCTTATTGTTGCTTCTTCAAAAGACTAAGTTGCTCTATAAATACACACAATAGTGCATCTGGTAAATTGAATGGCTAATTGTATAACATATCTTAAAATACGTGATACGTCACCCTTATCCTCGGTCGCCCGAAAAGCTCGGCACGTGAGCAATTAACCTCGGCCCCGAATCAAGTCTCCCGATAAACTCGGCGCGAAAGCAACCAGAAACAGCCTCACCTACTTTAAAAATAAGAAACGTGCTCAACAAACTAAATCACATAAAAATAGAACATCATAACCAACCTACAAACTAGGACTTATCCACATGAAAACGGTAAAACAATCCCTATAAAGCCGAACTAATGTTCTCGGCTAAAACCAGGTTCCACTACCAGTTTTCATATTCACCTATTCACTCTCACTTAATTACTCTCTCTCTCTTTTGAGATTATCACTAACTTGAGCGTCGGAGTATCTTTTGCAGGTATTCCCGCCACGGTGTTTGATCTCGGCCGACGTGAAACTCTTCCTCCCAGTTGACAACTTACTCAGAAGCGCTTAAGCTCGGCCTCCCTAGTGTTCAGACGAAACACTTGGCGCCCACCGTGGGGCCGAATACATCTAACCCCATTTTTTCCTTCGTTTAGTCTTCTACTATATTTTGTAGGATTTCTGATCCTCGAACATGGCAGACAGAAAAAATCCACAACTCTCACAGGATGACCTCCTGGCCCGAATCACCGAGCTTCAGGCGGAAGTACGAAGGATAGCCGAGCTATCAACCCAGAACAATGGGGAAAGCTCCAAAGGCTCGGCCCAAGTTGCCACAGACCCTTTAAACATCATCCCGCCGAAGGAGAAACTCACCCTCGACAACCCCTTCTCCGAGAAAATTACCAACTACCAGATGCCAAAGAACTTTACGCTTCCCACTGCACTAGAACCATATAAGGGGTTCGGAGATCCCCAAGCCCACATGAAGAAGTTCCAATCGATGATGTTCTTCAACGGTCCTAACAATGAGCCCGTCTTCTGCCGAGTATTTCCCACTTATCTTGATGGTGCTGCGCTGCTCTGGTTTTCTAAACTTTCTGTAGGATCAATCTCCTCCTTTGAAGACCTAGCCAGGTCATTCATTGATTATTTTGCTGCATCGAGGATATACGTACATGGATCAAATTACCTCGGCACCATCAAACAAGGTCAGCACGAGAGCTTGAAGGACTACATGACCAGATTCGCAGATGCCACTATGGAGATCCAAGACCTAGACCCGGCCGTCCACCTACATGCTCTAAAATCCGGCCTCAGGCCCGGAAAATTTCGGGAGACCATTGCTATAACAAAGCCTAAGACGCTAGAAGAATTTCGGGAAAGGGCGGCAGGTCAAATGGAGATCGAAGAGCTCCGCGAGGCCCAAAAATCGGACAAACAACCACATCAGCGAGATGAGGAAAGAACTTTCAGATCGCTAGGCAGTAGAGACATTAAGAAGCCTTCCAAGCTCACATCGAAATACAACACATATACCAGGTTCAGTACCAAGAGAGAAAACATCATCAGAGAAATCCTCAATGCCAAAATCATAAAGCCACCAGCTCGAGCAGGGAACTACCAGGACCAAAGGTTCGTGGATAGGACAAAGCAATGTGCCTTCCACCAGAAGTTCGGCCACACCACGGATGACTGCATTGTCACAAAGGACCTCCTAGAAATTCTGGCACGCCAAGGACTCTTAGACAAATACGTCGAGAGCCAGAAGGGCAGAAGAGGAAACTCGGACAGGGAAGAGAACAAACAAATAACGGCGGACAACAACAAAAAAGAACAGACAACTCCTGATCCACCAAGGGGAGTCATTAGCCACATATCAGGAGGATTCGCAGGCGGAGGCGAAACAAGCTCGGCCAGAAAACGAAGCTACAGGGTGATGCTAGCAATCGAAGGAACCATACAACCAAAGAAGGACAAAGACCCAGACGTCACAATATCCTTCAACCAAGCAGACTTCAGATCGGCAAGCCCTAACCTCGACGACCCCGTGGTAATTTCCATCCAGGTCGGAGAACTGTTGGTAAGAAAAACATTACTAGATCCAGGTGGTAGTGCTGATGTTTTATTCTATTCTACCTTTATAAAGATGAAATTATCAGAAAAATTGATACAGCCCTCCTTGGGAGAGCTAATTGGGTTCTCCAGAGAGAGAGTCCCCATCATGGGACACATATGGTTAAAGACCACAATGGGAGAAATCCCTATGTCAAAGTCAATTGATATTCAATACCTAATAGTAGACTGTTATAGCCCTTACAATATTATAATTGGGAGACCCACCCTGAATATATTCAGAGCAGTGGTGTCCACATTACACCTGTGTGTTAAGTTTCCAGTACAGGAAAACAAGATAGCTACAGTGTACACCGATCATCAAGAAGCTCGGCAGTGCTACAATGCTAGCCTAAAGCTTACCCAAACAAAACAAGAAGCTCGGACTCAGGTTCAAGCAATCCACACTTCTGCAGACACAGCGACATTAGCTGACCTCGACCCGAGAGAAGACCTCGGCGAAAGACCTCGGCCAATGGACAACCTTCAACAAATAACACTAACGGCAGATGACAAACAATACACATACATTGGAGAGGCATTAGAAGGGGAAGATCGAGCAAGACTTATACACATACTGCGCCACAACGCCGACCTATTCGCATGGACACCAGATGACATGCCCGGAATAAGTCCAAAGGTCATCTGCCATAAGTTAGCAATCGACAACAGTCCGACCAGTAGCACAGAAAAAAAGGAACCTCGGGGAGGAGAAAAAACAAGCAACACTCGAAGAAACAAAGAAGCTCCACAACGCAAGTTTCATCAGAGAGATCCGCTTCACCACATGGTTGTCCAATGTGGTAATGGTAAGGAAGAACTCAGGTAAATGGCGCATGTGCGTCGACTTTACAAACTTAAACAAAGCTTGCCCTAAAGATGCATATCCATTACCTTGCATTGATAAGTTAGTTGATAACGCTTCTGGTTTAAAAGCCTTGAGTTTTATGGATGCATACTCTGCTTATAACCAGATTCTGATGCACCCAGAGGACCAAAGCAAAACAGCTTTTATAACAGAACATGAAAATTTTTGTTACAAGGTAATGCCTTTTGGTTTAAAGAATACAGGTGCAACATATCAAAGATTAATGGACAAAGTATTCCAACAACAGATAGGCCGGAATATGGAGGTCTATGTAGATGATATGGTAGCCAAGACACCGGCACAAGGGTCACACTGTGATGACTTGGTAGAAATATTCAAACAACTCCGAGCATACAACATGAGACTCAATCCGGACAAATGTGCTTTTGGAGTCCAAGGAGGGAAGTTCCTTGGTTTCATGCTAACCTCACGAGGCATAGAAGCCAACCCAGAGAAATGCAAAGCCGTGCTGAACATGACAAGCCCAAAGACAGTAAAAGAAGTCCAGCAAGTAGCAGGGCGAATAGCTGTCCTGTTACGCTTCCTACCTGCAGTGGCAAACCGATCTTATCAGTTTTTCCAGACGTTCTCTAAGGGCAAGAAGTTCACATGGACAGACGAATGTGAGAACTCCTTTAACGAACTCAAATAGCTCTTAACATCACCACCAATCCTCCAAAGACCTGAGACAGGTAAACCTTTGTGTTTATATCTATCAGTATCTAACCATGCTATAAGCTCAGTACTAGTAACAGAAGTAGGGAGAAAACAAAACCCAGTATACTTCATCAGCAGGGTACTGTGGTGCGGATTTTATAACCCACACTTACTAACCGGCAAGTGCACCGGGTCGTACCAAGTAATACCTTACGTGAGTAAGGGTCGATCCCATGAGGATTGATGGATTAAGCAACAGTTATTGAGTGATAAGCTTAGTTAGGCAAGCAGAAATTGGTTTTGAGATGTTTAAAAAGTTTAAGTGTAAATTCAGAATATCAAAGACAGGCAGATTAATAAGTTGGGAATAAAATATTAGAGAAAATAGTTAAAGGTTTCAGAGTTATCTATTTTTCCAGATTTATTTTCTTACTAACTATTTTAATCATGCAAGATTTAATTTCATGGCAAACTATATATGACTAGACCCTAATTCCTTAGACCTTTCTAGTCTTCTCTAAAATTCATTAATTGCCAATTCCTTGGTTAATTAATTCCAATTAGAGGATGATGATCAATTTCTAGTTTATATGCCAAAAGAATTCTAATTATCCAAAAATAAGGGGATTATATGTCACGTATCCCGTTAAATACAAATAATTAAAATTCAGTATAATATATTTTCAAGCTGTTGTTCAAGTAAAGAGCTTTTCCAAGTTTTACAAGAACTCAATTAGAACATGGGTCATACTTCCGTTCCACCCATATTTCATAAAATGAAGAACGAAAATAATTATTGAAATATAAATCAAGACATAAATTAAATTAGAAAGATCAAACGAATAAATCCATACAAATAGACAGAGCTCCTAACCTTAACAATGAAGGATTAGTTGCTCATGGTTTAGAGAAGAAAAATAAGAGTTCTGGTAACAATCTGGTATCTGTCTAAAATATACAGATTTCCTATTTATTACTAATCCTAATAGGTTAAAATCTAAAAAAAATAATATCTTTTCCTAAAAGATAAGATTTGAATTTAAATTCGAATTAATTAACAGATCTTCAGTTGATGGGTGGGGACCACTTGATTTGTCTATTCTGCAGCTTTTAATCTATGTTCTCTGGGCTGGAAACTGGGTCAAAAACAGCCCAGAAATCGAAACCAGCGTTTTTTGTATTATTGCAGATCGCGCATGTGACGAGTCCGCATTGTCCACGCGCTCGCGTCATTTGTGCGGATTCTAGTCCACGCGTTTGCGTCAGGCACGCGATCGCGTCATTGCAATTTCTCCATTCCGCGCGGTCGCGTGAGCCATGCGTCCGCGTCGGTCTTCGCTGGTCATCCCTTTGGTTTCTTCTTTTTTTCTGCAGAAACTTCATCAAATCCATCCGAATGCTACCTAAAATAAATAAAATTGCACAGAACTCAAAATAGCATCCATAGTGGCTAAAATATAATTAATTATAAATTAAACTCAACAATTTAGATGCAAATTCATTAGGAAAAAATAGATAAGATGCTCACGCATCATACTGCAACCTACAGAAATAAGATACCCGAAGATAGAATAATTGGCACTAGCATTAATCACCACGGCAAGAAGACTACGACATTACTTCCAAAGCCACACAATCATAGTACGAACAGACCAACCGCTAAGGCAGATATTAACCAGACCCGAGCTCGCCGGCAGACTAATAAAATGGTCGGTCGAGCTCTCCGAATTTGACATCCAGTACGAGTCAACGAAAACATTGAAGTCACAGGTGCTAGCCGACTTTATATCGGAGATGACTGATGACACACAAAATACAGAGGTCAATTGGAGTATACATGTAGATGGAGCGTCAAACAGAGAAGGCAGTGGAGCAGGGGTACTGTTGAAGGAAGGAGACAAAGTGGTGGCCGAGCAGTCACTGCAGTTCCGCTTCAACGCAAGCAACAATCAGGCGGAGTACGAGGCCTTACTCGCCGGACTAAAGCTCGCCCTACAACTACAAATACCTCGAATAACAGTTTACTGCGACTCTTCATTAGTGGTGCATCAAATAAAGGGTGAATTCCAGGTAAAAGATCCTTTGTTAGAGAAACATTGGCTCATAACAAAGGATCTCATTTCAAAATTTAGCAAATTTGACATTATTCATGTAAATAGAGAGCAAAACACCAGGGCCGATGTGTTATCCAAGCTAGCCACAACTAGGCAAGCCGAACACACGTCGGCACTGTCCCAGCTAACACTTGACAAACTGAGTTTTGAGCAGGATACAATTTTAAGCATCATACAGGTACCAGATTGGCGAACACCTTTTCTCAAATACATCAACACAGGCGCTATGCCACACAATGAGCCGAACTTGCTGCTCTTCCGAAGAAGAGCAAGCTTCTATACAGTGCTCGGAAACACCCTATATAGGCGAGCACATTCACAACCACTACTCAAATGCATCAGCAATAAGGAAGCCGAGGAAGTTATGACAGAAACACACGAAGGGATTTGCGGAAATCACATTGGCGGCCGAGCATTAGCCGCAAAGATATTGCGAACAGGATACTATTGGTCGACGATAAAAAGGGACTGTTTTTCAAAATTAAAGGCATGCGATAATTGTCAAAAGCACGCAACACTCTCCGAAACCCCGGCCGAAGAACTCCACACCATAGAGGTAAGCTGACCTTTCGATAGGTGGGGGTTGGATATCCTCGGACCTTTCCTGAAAGCGCCAGGCCAGGTAAAGTTCCTTTTGGTATCAATAGATTATTTCTCTAAGTGGATAGAAGCACAACCACTGTCATAAATAACGGCAGAAAAGGTGCGATCTTTTTTATGGAAGAATATTATATGCAGATACAGTATCCCAAGAGAGATAATCTCGGATAACGGGAGACAATTTACAGACCATAAGCTCGCTGCCTTTCTAACAAAGTTTAACATCAAACATCATTTCAGCTCAGTAGAGCACCCGCAAACTAACGGACAAGTTGAATCAGCTAACAGAATTATCTTGCAGGGATTAAAGAAAAAGCTCGGCGAGGCTAAAGGAGAATGGGCCGACCTCATTCCAGAGATCCTATGGGGTTACAATACCAGTATTCAATCCGCCACAGAAGAAATTCCTTTCAAGCTGGTATATGGCGCAGAAGCACTCATTCCAGTAGAGGTCAGCGTCCCAACATTAAGGACCGACCTCTATGATCAATCCAATAATTTGCAAGCTCGGTCAGTTGAGTTGGATCTTGTAGAAGAAGAAAGAGACATTTCAGCCATAAAGCAGCGAGCCAGAAAGCAATACATAGAGCAAAGACACAACAAAAGAGTAGTTCACAGGTCCTTCAACAGCGGAGATCTCGTACTTAGACGAACAGAAGAAGCTCGGAAACCTCCAGGACATGGCAAATTAGCCGCAAATTGGGAAGGACCTTTCCGAGTTCTTCAAAATCTCGGAAAGGGGGCTTACAAACTAGAAACCCTTAAAGGAGATCATCTTTCAGGAACATGGAATGTCTCCTCCCTAAGGGGATATCAGTCATGATATATAAATTCGCGAATGATGGTACTCTTTTTCCCCTCCGAAGGTTTTCTCCCAAAAAACAGGGGTTTTACTCGGAGAGGGTTTTAACGAGGCCAGACGCCACAAATCACCACACCGGTGTACCTTACATTAAAAATCAAAATATTTTGTATCTTAACAATTAGTGAATGTACAAAACAACCCGAGTTTCATACTCGGAAGTCAAAATGCGCATACCGAGCATATTACTCGGAAAAAATACAAACAAATGAAACAAACATCAAGTAACTCAAACGAATCCCAAGGGATCACTTCGCCATAACCCTTATATCAGAGCCACAACTCTCCTTATTAACAATACGACCATACAAGAAATGGCTGCGGTCATAGTCAACACATACATACAAGTATTATCATAATACAACATATCATAACTTGGGAAAAACATCATATTATATAAAACTAAAAAGCAGTCATTGCCAAGCCGAGCTGCGTACTCGGAAACCAAAATACTACTACCAAGGATAGTACTCGAAATCCTTCAACAAATCCAAAACAATTCACAAGTTCAAAGCCCATTACACCATATATAAAATGAGGCATAAACTATAAACCTAATCTGCTTTATCACCAATGCTCGACCCCTTGCCATCACTTCCGGCAGCGGCCTCATCATCCACAAGCTCACCATTCATGACCACCTTCATGACGTCGAGTTTTGAAGGATCACCTTCCGGGTACAACACTTTAACCTGGGAGACAGCATGCTCAAAACCTTGGGCAAAAGCCTCATAAATCCCACTTTCCAATTCTTTGATCTGAGCAGAGAGCTGATCATTCTCGGACCCCATAACCTTCAATTTCTCAGATAACGTCTTGTGCAGTTCTCTCTCATCAGCCAACTCAAGCTCTTTCTTCTCCATAGAGGCAGAGAGCTCAGAAATTTTTTGATCCTTCTCTTGAATGATTCCAAAAAGCTCCTCTACACGAGAAGCCTCTTTCTCCTCCCGATCTAAGGCAAGCTCCTGTGCCCGACCAATGGCAACGATCCGAGCACCAATCACCTACAAAAGAGAAAAAGCAAATAAGTGACATCAACAAAAAAACCTACAGACAACACAACAAAACATATACCTAAAGAAATCGGCTAACACCAGTTCGGCCAACTTCGTCAATCATCTTCATGTCGTCCGGAAAACAGCAAAGCTCGTCAGCCATGGTGCCAAAGGGATACAGCTTCGCCCACGAGGACCTGGCATGCATATTCTGATCATACTCATGGAGCCTCTTCTGAGATTCATATGCAGATTCAACCATCTACAGAATCATAGACGACTCCCCCTTACCCTCTAAGACCTCGGCAAGGCTACATTGACCTTGCCCTCTCTTCCTCTTATGCTTCTGCCCAAGGCCATATTGAACCAGAATAGAAGGACCCTTCCCGGCGTTAGACGAAACCTCCTTCTCACCCTTCTTCCGTTGATTGAAATAGGATTTTAAGCCTGCAGTAGTAATCGCAGGAGCTTTCTCGACTGAAAATTATAAACAACCAAATTAGAATTAACATACCAAAAGAGAAATAGAGAACAAGCATAGCAACACAGATTACCTATGTGATCATATACAGCCTGCTTATCAGTATCCCATTTCAACATCTCGGAAACTGATAATAAACCTTTCGGACCCAAGGACTTAAACAAAAAATCCATCACGATATCATCATCAGGAAGCCTATCATCTACATCCAACGCTTGATATGGCTCGGCACACCAAAATAAAGGAAATCTCTCAACTAAATGCTCGTTCAAATAAAACGAGAAATCCTCGGGTACACTCCTAACCCTTACAAATATGGATTTAAAATCCTTAAACGATGACTTATACAGACCAAACACAGCACGACGAGGATAACTACTAAGGTTTACCCACAAGCCCCTATTCACACCTTTTGCTTGAAATAAAGAGAAAAATAGCTTGAGAGACGGCGGATGCTCCAATAGTTCCATCAAAATCTCAAACGCCCGGACAAAACCCCAAGAATTTGGGTGAAGCTGGGTTGGAGCACAATTCAACCAATATAGAACCCCACACTGAAACTCGGTGAAAGGAAGTCTCACACCCAACTTAGTAAATAGACAACTATACATGAAGAAGAAAGACCAATCATCTAGTCGGTTTCACACTCGGTCACCCCTCACACAAGGTAATAACTCTACCCTAATATTACTACCCTCCCTGACCCAGAGATCTGACCCCAACAACCTCACTGACTCCTCATCATCAAACTGGGATACATACTCTCTCACCCTCGTATCCACCCAACCATATGGGTCACCAACATCGCAGTTCTCCATCAAGAACACAGAAACAGAAACACAGAAAAGCAAAAAAGAAAAATAGGAAAAGAGTTAACACTGACCTTTCTTACTCATTCTCAGTCAGGAAGAAAAACAAAACTCTTTTTTTGAAATAAGGGCAGAATGAAGGAAAGGGAAAAATCAACTAGGGATAACTCCTTCAAAGCATAGACGGTTACAATATCACAGCATTAAAGCCAGATTGCTAAAAAAGAGAAACATTAAATCCACTACAAAATTCAATGGACAGGGGCACCTAGAAAAATGGAGCATTTTCACATCAATCATATCATAATGGCGGCGCAGAACGAGGCCAGCAAAACATTTTGCATTCTGAGACAGAACCAAGCCGAGCTTGGGGGCTGCAAGGTGCATACGCGACAACAAATCGACGACCGAGGATTACAGTATTCCTCGTCCAAAAAGCTCGCCTTAGTCCTGTCCAAACCAAGGCAAGCTTGGGGGCTATGATACGTCACCCTTATCCTCGCTCGCCCGAAAAGCTCGGCACGTGAGCAATTAACCTCGGCCCCGAATTAAGTCTCCCGATAAACTCGGCGCGAAAGCAACCAAAAACGGCCTCACCTACTTTGAAATTAAGAAACGTGCTCAACAAACTGAATCACATAAAAACAAAATATCATAACCAACTTACAAACTAGGACTTATCCACATGAAAACGGTAAAACAATCCCTATAAAGCCGAACTAATATTCTCGGCTAAAACCAAGTTCCACTACCAGTTTTCATATTCACCTATTCACTCTCACTTAATTACTCTCTCTCTTTTGAGATTATCACTAACTTGAGCGTCGGAGTATCTTTTGCAGGTATTCCTGCCACGGTGTTTGATCTCGGCCGACGTGAAACTCTTCCTTCCAGTTGATGACTTACTCGAAAGCGCTTAAGCTCGGCCTCTCCAGTATTCAGACGAATCAATACGTTTTACTACTTTTCAGTGCTCAATTGTAGAAGAATACATGAATTGCAAAAGCAAGGTCGGACTAGTCTTCATATAGTTAGATATTATAGAATTTCAGCAATTTTTCTATCGAAAGGTTAAAAAGACAAAAAAAATATCCATTGATATGGTTATATAAATCGTAAAAACAAAAAATATTAAAAATAAAAACATAAACCAAGCAAACTCTGATCTTTCAATATTTTAAAAAGTTTAAACAGAATATATATCCTCTGATAAAAAGCAATTTTCAGTTTGTTTTAATTACATAAAGAAATTAAGTTGTAATAAAAGCATTTTCTTAAACTACAAACAAGCACATCTTTAATCTTTTTAAGTTTTAAATATCCTTCTAATTACTCATTAGTTTAATTGCATTGACGCTTACATCTACTATTATTTCTTTTATTCAATATTAGAAAATAATGGTTATTCGAAGAATCGGAACATTATTCTTCCTTTTCGATGCTGAGAATTCAATAATCAATTGTCAAAATGAATAAATAAATAGTGGAAAATAAAAATATTAGCAAAGAGGGAAAAAAAACTAAATTAAAAGAAAAACTTCCCCCATTATCAAAGAAACTCAAATGGGAGACCTTCAAACACATGGGATGTGATGACTTCACCTTGAGCAGTGGAGCCACCAGAGCCACTATAAAAGATGAGAATCTTCTTGTGCAAAGTCTTAGATCATGATGAGTGGTAAATGTATATATATCATAAAAAGCATTGCTAATTTTTTCAATCCTCCTTGTTATAACTTAATTATTCTAAAATGCTTTTTGAATTGTGAATAACATATATTGTGCGTTAATTTCTTTTCATTTTTGTTTAAACTTTTATTTTTTAAAAGGAAAGGTATATAGAACCAAAAGGTTATCAGCCAAAAAGTAAACAACTTAATTAATTTATAATTATATTTAATTAATTTTATTATTTTTTAATTAAAATTTTGAATGATACGTTGGAGAATTAGGGACGGGAATCACGGAAATCTGCTTCCAACAATCTCGATTCTTAGTATATAAAAAAATTTATAAAATATATAAAAGAACATCCATTTAGTATAAAAAAGAAACATTTTGATACTTAGTAGAAAAAACATCCTAATATCTAGTATATGCATCATTCACGTAAAAGTTTTAGATTCACGCAGAGATATTTGACTGATTTTTTGCTAATACCCTCTTGATTCCCTAGCATTGTTGTTTTTAAAATAATAAATACAACAAGAATCAACAACTGAGCTATAACTCAATAGTATAGTCTTCTCATATCTACCTAGAAATCACAGGTTCGAATCTTTTTATTTTTGGTAAAAAAAAAGACAACAAGAATCAAATTCTAGTTTTGTTCGTTATAAAAATTTTAAATATAATTTCTTAAATATATTTTTCTTAAAAATTTAATCTATCATGGTATGTGTGTGTGAACAACTCTATTATCACTTTGTAATAGATATCATTGAGTGAGATTGAGTGACGTTCTTGTAGTATACCTTCAATGTATGTAAATTCCACTAAAATAGATTATTTTTCAGAAATATAATAGAAACCAATAAAAATAATATCCATATTAACATGCATAAACAAGCTAATAATTAAGGGGTATAAAATGGAGTTCTGCACCTCTACTTTTTCATTTGTTCATTTTTTGGGTATGCACATTTTGTTTAGTTAAATGGTATGTTGTGAAATTCAGATATTATTGGACACGTACACTTGGTGTTGTTGTTGTTGCTTTTTTGTCTTTGTATAATCCTCTTGTTTATTTTAATTTTCTTTTATTTTATAATTTCCAATAAAGCAAAGGGAGTCCTATGCATAGAGTACATAAATGTATCACGATGATTATTAATAGGACAAATTACACCAAAATAAAAGAAAATCACAAAATAGACCATAAAAATTCTTGCATATTAAACCAACTACTCATACATATAAAAGCTCCAACACTATATATGCCTCCCATTCAACTACATACCAAGTTAAAGAAAAAATAGACTCCCCAAATTTCCCGTGAGACACCAAAAATGGTTGACTTTATTTTCTTTAGTACTATGATCTAATAGAGATATAATTATTTATATGTCTCTTTTTATTAATATAATTTTTTTAAAAAAAAATATTTCATAGTATTAAAATTTTTATAATAAAAAAGTTTAAAATTTGATTCTTGTTGTCCTCTAAAGAAGAAAAACAAAAGATAAAAGAAAAAAAAGGCCTACACAAAAATTTAAACAAATTCAAAAAAGACTATTATTTAAAAAAACGTCTTAAGAATTTAAAAAAATGTAATTTCATGATAATATCTAAATGTTATTGTTAAAATGATTTTGTTAAGGAACCAATTTTTTGAAAACAACAATTGTTAGCAAAGTAGTGTATGAATAAAGATTAAGAGAGAAAAGTATAATTTATTGAGAAAAATGTTCTTTGATATCGGCTAAAAAAGTTTTTTTTCTTTTTTTTTTAATAGTCAAAATGCAACTAATTAATTTAACATAAAAAATATGACTCTTATTCTTAATACAATTTTTTCTCTTTGATTTTAAAGCTCAAACTAAAAAATACGAACTAAAAGAGATACAATAATCAATTAATTAAGTTTACAAGTATTGGTAGGTGAGTTATGTTGTTGTTTAACTAGTTAAGGCTACATGCATGCACTTACGTACGTGCATTCATAGGTGGATTGCATTTGCATTTGTTGTTATTGAAAGGAGAGCTGGTGGAGTCAGACTTATAAATCTTATCAATCATGCCAAAAGTCAACTATGCAATAATCAACCCATTTAATAATTTAGCCAACAAATAAATAAAAATTAATTCATAATTTTTTTAAATCATTCTTTTTATCTCCTTTTTCACTTCTTCTCCTTCTTTCTAACATAACAGTTCCACATATCACTACCGTTGGATATTAATTTTATTTTATCACTTTTAAATATTTTTTATTTAAATTTTAAATATTTTATTGTTTTTTATTTTGAATATTTATTTTTTAAATTATTAACTTATTTTTAAATTAGTTAGCTGCAAGAATTAACGGATTCAAAAATTTTGTAGAGGAGGGACTGAAAATTAAAATATTATATAATTAAATATAATATTATATATTTATTAATATATATATAATCATGATTAATATTTTTCTAATTAAAAAAATACTAATAAGTTCTTGTTATATATAAAAAGGTTATCTTAGTTTTTATAATTTTTTTATTTTGAATTTGATAAGATATAAAAATTATTATTTTTTAATTAGTTTACTTTATGAGTATTATTGAGACAATAAATTATACTTTTATGTTTTATATCATAAAAAAATGCTATAAAATAATATATATATATATATATATATATATATATATATATATAAAAGTCATTTTAATAACTTTGTTATACATTTAAAACATATTCGTGAATAAAATATATAAAATATAATCGTGCTAATGAATTTATTATTAATATGTTATAAGTTTAATATTATGAAAAAAATAATTTTAAAATAATTTATTTTTATATATGTACTAAAATATATAAAAATTTTTAGTTATTATAAATATTAAAATATTTTTATATGATAATAAGTGTGAAAATTAAAAAAATATATTTAAAAAAATTTAAATGTTTAAAGAGTTGGATATTTATTTAATAAAAAAATAATTGACAATAATATTTTCCTCAATTTAAATAATGTTACTTAGCTTGTTTTTGAGTTTAACTATTTATATAAGATAATTATTTATTTTATTTTTCAAATAAAAAATAAAATTATATAATATATAATAATTTTATTTACTTAAAATTATTAATTTTTGTTCAAAAAAGTTGGGAGCAAGGCCTAAACTTTGCCCCCTGATCCGACTCTGGTTAGTTGAATTAATATTGGTTTCCTATATTTTTTCAGATCTTATCCGAGGATCTGAAGTACAAGAAATTAATATTTTAAGTAGTTAATATTAACTCATATTTTTTGTTATAAACTTATTTTATTAACCTTTATTTTTTGAAGGATTAATTTAAAATTTAAAATTTAAAATTAAAAAATGAGCTAATATTGTAAAAAAAAAAAAAAAAACTCATCTTATATGATGAAAAGTTATTGTATACGAAACTAAGAGTCACATTGTCTCGTATATGTGGCTACCAAGGAGGTTTGTTACAAGCGGCGAAGATTTAGAATCATAGTATAGTATCAACAAAAGCAGTTGCAACGTAACAAGATAATAATAATAATAATAATAATAATAATAAATGATGCATACGAGAGTGTGTAAGAATAATATAAAATAGAAAGGTGTTTGAAAGGAAGAGATTTTAAATGAAATTAAAGGGAAAGAGAAAGTGGTGTACGAATACGTTGTTGTATCCATGATTCCAATCGAAAATGGTGATGGGCTACTTATTATGAAGTATGGACCAACACACACGTGAATCCCTTAATTATTATTCCATTCTGCCATATAATAGTGACACTACCACACCAACAATAATATAGCCTTAGCTCTTCCCACCACTTGCATATAAATATAACAATGCTTTTCCTTAATACATTATTACAACCAAATTAGATAACTAACCACTGTGTCATCATGTGTATGTCTATTGTTGTTTTTAATGTTTTTAAGGTTTAAAGGTCTTTTACTAATTGAAGATAGAAATGACCTTTTTTAAATTGTTAGTATCTACGAATAATAATTTAAGAGATATAATTACTTAAATTGCTTTCTTCTATGGTTTAAATTTTTTAGAATAATAATTTTATGACATGATATTAGAATTTTAAAAAAAATCTTTGGATCAGTAAATTTTTAGTATTGTTAATCATCATTTAACTATCACAAATAATAATTTATCTTTAACAAATAAATTTTATTAATTGAGTGTAAATTATATTGATTCATGTATGTAAACTCTGACAAATACAGATGCAAATTATATATTTATAATTATGTGCAAAATTTTTATAAATATAGATATAAATTATTGCTAACTAAATCTTGACAAAAAAATGATAATATTTACTGGTAATATAGCATTGTTCAGAGTTTTGTATTCGAAAAATCTAAAATTCAATTTTTGATAAATTTTTTAAAAAAATAGCATAAGACTAATAAAAAAGAAGGTTGATCTATGCAAAAAAAAAATCAAACAAAAGAGACTCCTACTTAAAATGACGTGTAAAAGATATATCTATATTTATATTACTTTCTCTTATGAATTTTAATTTTTAGGAGAAGTTATTTTATTATGGACGAAAGAATATTAATTACTATTTTTTTATTTTTCTTCAAATTCAATTTGAATTCAAGATCTTTGATTAAAACACGTATAGTAATGTAGATATGCGATGTTGATTATTTCATATTAATAGAATACTGCAATATTTTAAAATAATGAATGAATTAATTAAATTTGAATGTAGCAATAATAAGCAGAAACTGGTCCAACAGTTATGTGAAAGTGTGTGATAGAGTAATTGAGACAGACACATTATGTGGCTGGGGTTAGTTTTCTTTTATGAATGCTCTGCTCTGCTCTGCTCTGCACCTTCCCTTATCAAATCGTTGCATGCATGCATGCCTAATTACACTCTTTCCATAGATCAAAGAATATATAATATGCTGTAAATATGAATTTCCTTTAAGAATTTATTTGAATTGAGTTAATAGAAGATAATGGAAATTTGGGAATAAAAGGGGATGGCGATATTGTAGCAAAGAGACAGAGAGGAAAAGATAAACAAGTGAGACAAAGAGGCAGAAACCAAAGGGGAAAAAATAACCGACAAAATCCGTGGATTCAGCGAATACAAACATGTGCACGTGGATACGACCTACCACACGACCACTCAATCAATCATATGCCATTTTCTTTCCTTTATTACTTTTTTTTAGTTATATTTACACTACTTTACCTTAGCCTATTTTTATTTTTTATTTTAGAATATAGTGCAAATGCAAAAAAGCAAAATTATTGGAGCAATTTGTAATTTTTGTATAAAAATTTAAATAGTAAAACAAAAAAAATAAATAAGTGAAGACAATGGGGTAATTTTTTTTTTAAATTGTAGTGCATTATA
The DNA here is from genome assembly GCF_003086295.3 of Arachis hypogaea. NCBI lineage: Eukaryota > Viridiplantae > Streptophyta > Magnoliopsida > Fabales > Fabaceae > Arachis > Arachis hypogaea. The sequence continues at coordinate 110,697,210 of NC_092045.1, read as the reverse complement.
GGATAAAGACGTTTTAAATAAAAAATTCGCTGAACTCAATATGTCAAAATGTATTACATATAAATTAAGTGTTTAATTTTAATGTATTAACCACTTAAAATATTTATTAAAAAATAGTTATTGTTACGAAAAACAACCAGAGATTAATAGACTGGACTGGTAAGGTTGGTCCAAGCGTTAAGATCAGGACGTCTTCAACTTGGTTTATGTCTAGAAGTCGTCGTTCGATTTGTGTGTATAAATGAATAGAGGTGGTATCTGCAAAGACACTCTGATATCTAAGTCAGCAAAGGGTTTAGTAGATTTAGAGAAAATTAGACTTTAGAAATACCTGAGAGATGTCAGCGTATTTATAAGGATGAACTAATAACCACTGTTTGAGTAGTTCCACCTTTTAAGGTGGGTAACCGTCCATTTATCTTAGAGAAGTTTAGATATGGCTCCTGGAAGTGCGTTGAGAGATTTTAGAGGCAGTTACTTATTTGAATAAGTGTTATCTGCCAACTATCCTTCGATTTCGACTTTTTTGGAGTGGAGTCTGTGTTGAATCCGACCTCTTTTAAAGAAGTCGAGCGAATACCAATCTTTAAATTGGTCTTATTTGATTTATTTAGACCTGGACTCTAGTGTTAACCAGGATATAAATAGTTATAATAATAAAAAATAATTATAGTTATATAACTGATTAAATAACAAAACGATAGAACCTAAACTTGACGTGGCTAAATAAAACAAACTTAAAATTTAAAATAATATATATTCATTTTTAGTACCAAAACAGGTTTTTTTATTTTAAATATTATATTCAATTTGTACGTATTGTTCTTGTATAAATGATTTTATTATTATTGTTGTTCTTACTATATACAGTATCGAATTTAAAACTATAAATTTAGGTGATTAACATTTTTAATTCAGACCATAAAATTTATTTTCTCTTTTATTTTAGTTTTATTTTTGCACATAAATAATTACATTTTTTTATAAATAAAAAATGAAAAATCTTCTTCTATTTCTCTTGTTGATCATTAGCTTCAATTATTAGTTGTTCCTATTTTCTCATCATTTTCAATTTAGCTGGTGGTCAAATAATTATAGATTATTTCATTTATTAATTATTACATGTTAATTGACAATGCACATAGGACAAAATCTTACATACATTTTCAGTAAATTATTCTGTACAAAATACTTGACCAAGCATGTGCACACACACAAATAAATTATTAGCAATGCACGTAGCAATTAAAGATACACATGCATGTATAATTTTATCACTTTTATATATTTAACATTCTCTATATTTACCCTTCAGTCCTTCTCACACACAATATAAATTAATCATATATTTTTAATTATGAGATTATATAGGTTACAAAATTATTTCTCCCAAAATCTTAAACGGTGAGAAAGAAATAATATAAATGATTATATTTGTAATATTTATATTCTTTTGGAGTTTATTAAGAATTAAATTTTAAATTTTTTAAACACAAAATTTTAATATCATGTCATTCAAAAATTTAAATTAATAAAAAAATATAAATAATTATATCTCTAATTATTATCTATAATTATAGACATAATTATGTTTTATATAAGAAAAAATTAAGATTTTGAATGTAAACCTAAGATTGTTTTGGTTCTTCCTCGGAATAAGTTAACTTGATTTAAATTAATGAAAGCGTTAATAAATTCTAAAAAGATTCCTCGTGATAATTCACATACTAGAGGATAAATACAAAGAAGCATTAACATCCTTTCTTTGCTATCCATGCATGGAAAAGAAAGTGGTCGCAGGAGCTAGTTGTTCTTGGTTTGCACAAAATGCATTAACTCCTTTTCTTTTTTGAAGTTAGCAGCTGAGATTGTGAGTCTTTAGTCTTGTCACCATTTAATTTTTGCAGTTTTCTTTCCGGGAGTGATCCTCTTCAATAAAAAAAAAAAAAAATTGGATAATATCCAATGTTTGATCTTACTATTTATTGTTCTCTTTTTTATTAATTTTTTTATTCTATTTATAAAATTAAAAATAAGAGATCACACTTTATTTTTTCTAATAAAAAAAAAACGGAGAGAATCCATTTCTTTTTCTTTACAAGATGACTAACTAACCAGTTATCTTTTTTGTGAGGCTGTTTTTTTTTATATAAAAATTATTGTTGTATTATATTTTTAGTTATGGAAAAGTAGTATGTTTTAATTTAGTATATATAGAGATGATTATAAATCGAAAACTTCGATTTGTATATTTAAAAAAAATTTCATACTAAAACATAAATCAAAAGGTTAGATTTGTATAAATTTACAAATCAAAGAATAGAGTTTGTGTTACTTCACGGATGATAGATTTTGTGTTTTAAAAATAAAAAAATTAAATTTTACAAATTGGAGACTGAGATTTATAATTTTTATATGAAAAAAAAAACACACCAAATTTTATACATTATTAAAAAATCCTACTATAAATCCAATATCAAAATTAAAAATTCTTTTTGTGACAACACACTTTAAAATATGTTGTGTTCATTGTGGTAACTTGGGTGAGACAGCAGGATTATAGAATTGGAAGAATTTCAAATGTTAATAGGAACCGATATTTGAGTAATATTGATCGTTGATATTAATTATAAAAAATATATAATATATATTAATTGAAATTAATATTTAAAATTATTAAAATATTGCTGTTTCACAAACATCTGAAATTTTTTTTTATAGAATATACCAGGCAAAAAAGGAGATTCGTTCGTTTGAGTGAAAAAAAAAGATTATGTTGTATTACATAATAATAAAGAGTGGCATGAATATAAGTTGTGTGTGTGATTGAAGTGAAGATGATTTAATTTGGTGAATGAATATGTTTGAATAGATAGAATAATGATGAAGAAGTAAATGAGAGAAGGATGTAGATCAATAGAACATAAGGACTAAGGAGAATAAATTAAATTAGATGAAATCGGAGATATATAGCAGGTGATTAAGAACAAAAGAATACTTAAGAAAACTCTAAATGAGGTGATAAATTAGAGAATTTTGGTAATAAATGAACAGATTTTAGACATGATTTATTATGACTTGACATAATGATGTCGTTTGAATTATGTTGATGTATATGATACAATGATTGAAAATATGTTGTATTGAAATTGATGTCTTCTTGTGTGTAAAGGATACCATCTCTCAGAAATTAATTTAAAAAATAAATAAATTTTATTTACAATGAGTTTAAATTTTTCGAAAAAAAGTTGTATAGATTTAAAATTTTTTAAAATAAAAAATTAGTAAATTGATAAATTTAATAGTAATTATAACTTCTCACTCTATCATTTTATTAACTTTTTATTTTATAAAATTTAAATTCATATCATGAGATAGTATCAGAACTATTATAACATAAAAAATTAGAATATGATGTTTGATAATCTAAAAAAAATCATTTTTAATATAAGACAAAAAAAATTTATACAAAAATTCACATAAATAAAAAAATTATATAAAAGCATATATTAAAGTTATAACTATTTATATCTCTTTTTTTATCAGTTTAAATATTTTAAAAAAGTGATATCATAAAAATAATAATAGCATCAAACAGTTTTCCAAAACATTTAAGTAAAATAGTAAGTTTAGGAAAATATTTCATGCCAATTTGAGAAGTTTATGTTGTATTTAAAAGCCTAATTTTAATAACTATCGGTATACGAGCGAGATATATATATATATATATATATATATATATATAAAATATTGGCACTTTTAACATTATATATCGTAATTTTTTTAAAAGAAAATGTTATAAAATTCAAATAATGCACGCTTTTTTCATAACACATTTATATAAATCAACCTAACAAAGAAAAACTATTTTTAACTGCAGATCAGGTTTACTCCAATATATATAACAATGTGGCTAGGTTAAGATAAGATACCTTATTTAAAGAAGGTGTTTGCTACGGTACGATGATAAATTTATAAGTACCGATACAATAAAAATAAGGACAAATAACAAAACGCCATGTGGATTATATTATTTATATCAGCATTTATTGTTTTTAAAAAAAATATATATCATATCAATATTTTTACTAAAATATCCTTATAATTTAGGAAAAATAAAAAATACTTTTTTATTTAATTTTACAAAAAGATCCAAATACCCCTTTTTTTATGTTAGAACAAAATTTATCTCCTAAAATTAATCAAATCTTAAAATTGAGCTCATTTATATTTATAAATTTTAAACAATTTAAAAAATAAAACAACATCTGCTATCAATTTCGTGGATACTATTCCATAAACCCTAATTTCTACACATCTGAAAAACAAAAATTCAAAAGAACTGTTCTTCATCTTTCTTGGGTTTTCTTACATCTTTCTCAAAGAACGTCTCTCTCTCTCAATTCGCATACTGAAACTCTCTCTTCTCTCTCGCACTAGCCCACTAGAGTCTCTCTCAGTCTCACTCGAGCCTCAGTCACACTCGCCGGCGTCTCCATGTGTCGCGGCCTTCCCTGGGCTCCTCGTTGCTGGCGACAGGAGCAACTCGTCGGATTGTCGTCGCTCGTCGTCTTCTGATTTTGGACCTCGCCGTCGCCGTGGACCGTAGTCCGTTGGTGAGTCCCTGCATCGTCGCTTCCCCTATTCTGTCTTTTCCATATTTCCCTTCTCCTTGTATTTTGAGATGATGTTGAATTGCTAATCAATTAATTTACTTTGTTTCTGATCTAAATGTTGCTGTAAATCATGAATGATGTAGGATTTTCTGAATTTGGTGCTAATAACATGAGCTAACTTTTGGGTTGATGAAAATCATCACTGGGTTAAATTTGGAGCTAAATTTTTTGTTAATGAAAATTATCAATGAGTTGAATTTGTTGCTTTAATAATAAATTTGATTCTTAGTATTGATTGATTTGATTCTTACATAGGCAGTATTGGTCAAACTCCAAATTTGTCTGGAAAAGATATAGATGTTGACTTTGAGATCACTCCATGGACTAGATTTACTTGTTCGGTTATGTTTTGCTGTATGTTTCTATTCTGTTTTATCTTTTCATGTGCAATTGTGCATGCATTAGTTAATCTTTTTGCTGACTAGTATTCTAAGATTAGCTTTTAACAAATTAAGGTAGATAGCGCTAATGAGCCCTTATTTAATTGAGTGCTTTTAGAATACTTGCTAGTAAAATTATTGTAATAATTCTCTTAAAATTGTTCATTTTATAATAATCGAATCAAAGAAGTTGTACCAACTTGATCTTGAAGAAGAAACGAATTATCTTTTGGGAAAGAGGAAGAAGAAGAAGAAGCCCTTTCTCAGTGGAGCCTCCACGGCACATGCCAAATTTTCTGATGCTTTCACAGAATCCAATTGTAATACCGTATCTAATGCGTTTGTTTGTTGTGTTTCAGGTATTTTTAGGAATTCTTTGCACAAGAGGTGCACCACTGGTGGAAAGAAGAAGGTTTGAGGTTTGGAGGAAGAAGAGAAAGTCTACTTTCACTCTTTTTTTCAATTCTCTGTGTTTTTCTTAATTTTTTTTTCTGAAGTGCCTTAGTTTCTCTTAGTTTCAAAACCAAATCCCCCCAAATTTCTAGTTTCTCTTAGTTTCAAAACCAAATCTCCCCAAATTTCAACCCTCGTCTGAATTTCAACCCAAATCCTTGGTCCATGTTCAATACCAAGATGATGGCACAGAACTTTGTAGTTGATTTGAATAAGCCCTTTGTTGATCGATGATTCTAATATTTACTTGGATCACTAATTTCACGTTATTGCTTTTGGATCATATTTACAGCTGTAGTAATTTTTGGAGACTGGTTTTGAATATTTTTTGACGTTATTGCTTGAGATCCTATATGTGTGGACATGCAGATGGCCTTCTATTTCTGTTGTGGTCAATGAGACTAAAGGCTATAACAAACAAATTAATAAAATTGTGTCAATTGCACATATATAAGAAATCATTGAAAATTTCCAAGCGCATATGATCTATTTTGGTTGCAGAGTTAGACGATGTCAGAATCTCTTTTATATCTAGGTCGAGCTAAGTTTGTGAAGTTTTCATTAGAAGTGTGAATTTCTCTTATACAAGTCTTTTTTTCCCCTACAAAAATGCTTCCTAAATTGTGTTTCTCTATTAAAAATTTTATGCCTGTTAATGAATGAAAGTCTTACTTTTGTGTCACTGAATGACAAGACCACCATTCTCAGGCACTACAAAAAACTCCTGGATTTACATCAACCTATAGTCAGAAGGCGCATAACAGATGGCTTGAGTTAATTGTACCATTAAAGTAATGTAGATAATTATGGGATATAATTCCAGCATAATCTATCATATAGTTGTTTTAATCTGCTATCTGCATATAATACACGACATGTAAAATATTAATCTCAAAAGTTTGATGGCTGTGAGTTTGACTTATTTATATTTGGGAATAATTGTTGGGTCACATGCAATTTTTCAACAATAGGAGAAAAAAGATTATGTAGTAACTTACCGACTTCTTGGTGTGCACATGGCACACATAGCTTTAACTTTGTATGTTTTTCAAAAGAGTACAAAAGTTCTATAGGCTAATTAGTTTTTTTTATCTACATGGGATCTCAAGTTGAGGTCTTAATTTATTCACATTTACTTTTTAGTTGTTTTTATGAAGGTTCATTCATTTGTGCTAAGTGATTTCAATTAGTTTATAGGTTTTTATTACCGCAGAACTAACTCTCAGTGCTTCTATTACACAAAAACAAAAATCACAAAATAGCAGTGAAACAAATTCAAAGAGCAAATGCAGAGGTAGTAATATATATTTATGGAAAACAATAATAAAAGACATACTTATCAATCACCATTAATTTACTTTGAATGCTTTTGTTTATAACTCCTTTTTTTTAATTTAATTTTGTAATTTACATTTTTGGATTAAATTCTTCTAAAATAAATTAAAATGTAAATTGAAAAATAAAAATTCAATCACCATTAAATTAAAATAGTAAAATTCATGCATGATATAAATTATAAAGCAGGACAAAGAATATTGATAGACTAAGGATAAATCCAGAGAAAAATAAGGAGTACTTCAGGGATGTTCCAACATGAGTGTATCCAGTAACAATATTCTAGATGGCTGATCTATCATAAGAACAAGTCAAAGAAACTGGTTCGCATATATACATTCACAACAAACTGTTTTCTCCACATTCAACTAGTTGTTCCTTATCGCTTCCTCCATTGATGATTGTTATGAAATATTGACGAATTTGGAGTCCCCAGCAGCAGATAAGTGAGCTGCTTCTTCACTTTTGTACACCAATTTTGTTGTTCTCTTAAATCAATTAGCTTTGTACACCTTAAAATTGCCCTATGCAGTTGTTAGCAGTCCCAAATTTTGTGGCTAGAAACATATAAATAGCTATCAAATGGTTAATCTTTTTCTAGTTTCTCGTCCCAATCGCCCTTTGGACTCTCCAACAAATCATCTAAGTAAGACCCATCTGGTTGACCAATACATTCAAATTGCTGGATAGAAATTTCTCCTGGATGGTAAGAGAGAAACACTCAGAAAAGCCCTTGGAAAGATAAGAAAAAAAAATAATTGATCAATTTATAAATTAAACCATATCTAGTTCTAAAGTCTTATGGACTTTTCAAAATCAAGTTTGCAAGATGTATGTACAAGATCAGGATCAATGTGTGCACAATGCATGTCACATTTACAAATCCTTGCATCACAAACAATGCATACGAAAGTTAAGTATTTAACAGACAAATAGAAGGCCATGGCATAGATTTTAAACCTCATAGAATGAAATCATGTGTGAAGGAGACACCATATTGATGAAGGCATAACCCACATTACACTTGTTCTGCAAGAAGAAATAGACAATCAGCCAACCTGACCAAAAGACTCCATCATCTTTGGTTAAAAAAAGAAAAATTTGGATTCATATACCTTAAAATCAATTGGCAAGTGCATTAAGTCATAAGTGCCATGGTGATTCTCATCAATTGCAGCAAAAAGCATCTTTGATGTGTACCTTAAAGCAACCACAATGAGCAATTGTTAATAACTATTTGTATCAAATTATTAAAACAGCAAAAACTTGACTAGGATAGGAAGCTTCTTTAATTGTTCTCACTTGTTAGGAATGCTTTTAATCATCAAAGTCGTCCTTGTATCTTCACCACAGAGGATTTCTTCAAGATCAAATTGACACAACTTCTTTGAATCAATTATTATAAAATGATTTTAAGAGAATTATTACAATGATTTTACCAACAAGTATTCTAAGAGCACTCATTTAAATAAGGTCTCATTAGTGCTATCTACCTTAATTTGTTAAAAGCTAATCTCAGAATACTAGTCAGCAAAAAGATTAACTAATGCATACACAATAGCACATGAAAAGATAAAACAGAACAGAAACATACAGCAAAACATAACCAAATAAGTAAATCTAGTCCAAGGAGTGATCTCAAAGTCAGCATCTATATCTTCACCAGACAAATTTGGAGCTTGACCAATACTGCCTATGTAAGAACAAATCAATCAATACTAAGAATCAAATTTATTATTAAAGCAACAAATTCAACTCATTGGTAATTTTCATCAACAAAAAATTTAGCTCCAAATTTAACTCACTGATGATTTTCATCAACCCAAAAGTTAGCCCATGTTATTAGCACCAAATTCAGAAAATCCTACATCATTCATGATTTACAGCAACATTTAGATTAGAGACAAAGTAAATTAATTGATTAGCAATTCAACATCATCTCAAAATACAAGGAGAAGGGAAATCTGGAAAAGACAGAATAGGGGAAGCGACGATGCAGGGACTCACCAACGGACTACGGTCCACGGCGACGGCGAGGTCCGAAACCAGAAGACGACGAGCGACGACTATCCGACGAGTTGCTCCTGTCGCCGGCAACGAGGAGCCCAGGGAAGGCCGCGACACATGGAGACGCCGGCGAGTGTGACTGAGATGAGGCTCGAGTGAGACTGAGAGAGACTATAGTGGGCTAGTGTGAGAGAGAAGAGAGAGTTTCAGTATGCGAATTGAGAGAGAGAAAAAGAGAGAGAGAGAGAGAGACGTTATTTGAGAAAGATGTAAGAAAATCCAGGGAAGATGAAGAACAGTTCTTTTGAATTTTTGTTTTTCAGATGTGTAGAAATTAGTTTATGGAATAGTATTTATAAAATTGATAGCAGATGTTGTTTTATTTTTTAAATTGTTTAAAATTAATATAAATTAGCTCAATTTTAAGATTTGATTAATTTTAGGAGATAAATTTTGTTCTAACATAAAAAAAGGGGTATTTGAGTCTTTTTGTAAAATTAAATAAAAAATTATTTTTTATTTTTGCTAAATTATAAGGATATTTTAGTAAAAATATTGATATAATATATATTTTTTTTAAAAAAAAAAATGCTGACGAGGATAATATAACCCACCTGGCGTTTTATTATTTGTCTTTATTTTAATTGTATCGGTACGTATAAATTTATCATCGTAACGTAGCAAACACCTTTAAAGAATTACAGTGATGTCAATTTTGATTTCCAATAAAAGAGAATAAAGATAGAAACCATAAAAAAACGTAAGGACTTGTATTTTGTCCAAATAAGCTAATACGGAATGTTTCCCATCAGCAGAATATACGACATGATTAATTATTTATTAACATTTATCATTCAACCATGCAAGAAAGTCTTCCCTATTATTCATTGCGTTCTTTCACGTAAACTTGCATGCATAAATTAAGGGACAGGAAAAAATATTTCTTATAAAAATGGAAATTATTCACGTATTAGACAACTTGGACATACACGCTTGTTTAATTTGAGTAATGTTAGGTAATCTGTTTTTTTCAATTAATATTAGTTAATTTTTTAAATTATTTTATTTATTTTACATTATAAATTTTAAATATTAAAATTAATTGATATTGACTAATTGTTAGAGATATAACCATTAAAATTAATTAACTAAAAATTAATTTTTTATACTTTTTCGATAAGTAAAGGTAGGAAAAGCTAAGTTTATTTTATGCATAGAAAATGTATATGTTGCATTATTTCCACCTAGCAAATAAATAACAGGTTTTAATAAAAGAAAAAATCCTATGAGTTGTAATAACAAATTTTAATAAACTATATTAGGTGTATACTAAAATAATTAATTATTAAAATTAATTACAAAAATAAAATATATATTAAAATATAAAATATATATTAAAAATAAATTAAATTATATATATTTAATACAAATATATTATAACTGATATTAGTATATAAATAGTATTTTAGATTTTAAGTTCTCCCGGGTAGAATTCGAAGTTATATATGCTCGTACTTTATTTTTTAGTTTATATTTTTTGTAAGTTATACTAAAAGTTACATGTTTCCTTTTAATATAATAAATTCAAAAATTAAAAAGTAGCTCTGGATGACCATGCATATTTACTATTTATTTAGTCACCAGTCATGATAAATTAAAGATTTTAATATATGAAATATGATGGTGACTATTCAGGCAATAGTCATGATTTGGTCAAATTAAACAGGTTTAATAGTAGATGAAAATTGAGTCAGAATTTTGATTTTGAATTAATTAATTTTATCAAAAGTAAAATATATCAATTAGGTCTTTTACTATAATAAATAATAAATACGATATCTTTTTAATAATTTGTCATATAAAATTTAATAGTAATTTTTATGTATATTATTAACTATAGTAACATGTTTGTTTATGAAAAATTGTTATAGAAATAATAATTTTTGAAGTGAAATTTTATCTATTTTATTAAAATTTATGATAAATATTAAATAAAAAATAGTTAATAAATGTTATATATAAATTCAGAAGATAATAAATATTTTATATTTTTACTATTTAAAATAATATTATTCTCATGCTTATGTGAAAACAATAAAATATGTCACTATAAATAATAAAATATATTAAAAATTTTGTTTTATTTTATACTGTTTATTAACGAAAAAACATAATATATTTATCGTTTATTATCGTAGATAATTTAATCATTCAACTAAAGACTAATGAATTCAAAGTCAAAATATTCATGAATATATAGTTGTCGCTTTACTCTAGATTTAATTATTATATGGTATTGGTTTACCGATTTTCAATTAAGTTTCCACCCTAGACGCTTGTAATTAGATTATTATATATTAAATAATAAATTTTAATTAGATATTTACCAATAGTTATCTTTAAAAAGTTTATATATATTTCTTCTTTTTTTACGCTAATTGTTTGTATGTTTTATTAAGGTAAGGTAATTATATATTAGTAGATATCTAACTGAAAATTTTTATCTAATATATATAATAAATATTAATTACAAATTTTAAATGGTAAAAATAATATAATTTAAGGTTGGGTAAAACTATAGATAAACTAAATAGCAACCTATTGTAAAAGATTACAACCAAGTTGCCTCCACCACATATAGTTAATTAAGTGAAAAAAAAGCTAGAATAAAAAAAATGGTTTCATCATATATTTGGTTGATAATTTAGAAAGTGAATGAGATGGTTCATGACGATCTTGTCAAAAACAAAAAGACAAATAAACAATAATAATCTTCTTGCACTGCAATTTGATTGATAATGTTTTTATCATTGTAGAATAACCAGAGAAATTAAAAAAAATGAAAATTAAATAAAGCTGGAAATAGAATCAGCCAAAATGAGAGCCGTGATCAAAATGGTATGCATTGGCCTTATTGAGACATAGCGATCCATGAATGTTTCTCTCTCTCTTTCTCACTCTCATAAAATTAGTGCAGTGAAAAGATAAAAAGATGGGGCTATGGTAGCATTTAGTATAAATCATGGAACAAGCTAGCTTTGATTGTGAAAGTTCAAAATATGCAGCCAAGCAATGCTGATAACTACATCACAAACCCACCACAATAATTGACTAAAACTCTTAATTTTACTTTTCAAATTTATTTCTACGTTTCAAAATTATTTTCATTTTGTTCACAGTATTTAGTAACTACTCAATTTTACCTCTAAAATTAATTAATTTCTAAATACCAAAACCAATTTTTTTTTTGGACAAATGTTGAGAGTAAAAAAAAAAAAAGATTCTTTTCAATTGGATAAAAACTAATATTTTTTTATTTTTTATAATATCTTTTAACTCGATAAATCAAAATTATTTTACTGTAAATCTGAACTTTGTTTAAGAGTTTATTTTTGTCACCAAATTTTTAATGCGAAATTCAAACTATATAACCAATCTAAATTAGTTATATTATCATCAGCTGATATGATTCAAAATGAAATAAGAATTAAGTTTAAATTAGTAGAGATTATTAAAATTTAAGAAGAATAGAGCATACGTTAATAAAGAAGTACTATTGTATAAATGTGCAGGATACATGATTTCCCCTAAATAAACTAGATAGGTTAAGACTTAAGACTTAAGAGGGTAAGGTAAAAATGTTGACTCTTTGTACCCAAAGTTGTCCTCGAGTTTGCATGATTATTACGTGGAATGCCACTCACGTACGGTGCACATAATGTGCAACCATACATCACTATAATATAGCTGCACGCTTCAGAGAGAAAGAGAATTGCAATTATTAAAGAAAGAAATAACAACTTGATCTGAGAAGAAGAAGGAAAAATTAAAAAAAAAATTGCACAAGAGAACAAAATAGAGGCCCTCGTGCAAACTGATGCTTCAATGTACATCACAAACTTTAGGATTTAATAATAAATAAAGAATGAGAAAGCAAAGTAAGTAGAGAGGGGTATAAGAGGTTACATGTGTGCGTGTGGGTAGACATTCCTCTCCCTCTCTTCTGCATCCCTCTCCCACAGGGCCCCCTCTTCTCTTTCAACCAATTTCTCTTTTCTTATTATTAACATTTATGCACTTGTTTGGATGATTTTTTTTAAAATAAAAATAATTTTATATTTAGATATTTTATATAATTTTTTTATTTTTTAATTATATTTAAATATAATAATATAAAAATATTATTTATTTATTTATTATGTAAAAACATCTTTTATTTAAAAAAATATTTTTAAAAAAATGTAAATTATAAATTTTTAAAAAAATATTTTTTATTTTTTTAGTATTTTTATTTTTACTATTATAAATTTGTCAAACATATTAAAAATTAAAAAATATATTTTTTATTAATTTAATGGCACCTAAACAAACACTATAAATTAACACAATTTACTTTTTTAATCAGTATTTAGTCATTACTATATTTTTATAAACTAATATTTAAAAAAATTAAATATACTAGTAGAGTATATGTGTTTGTTAAAATTATTGGCTAATATAAATAAAAATTATGTATTCCTTAAATTTTTTCTATTATTAATAAAAAAATTTCAATAAATTTGCATAAATTAATTTTAAAATAGAATTAATTTGAGTGTAGCTAGTGTAAACTTGAAAAATCAAAATGGTTGGTACGAGGTTATCTATGTGTTTAAATTAGTCTATTTTTTTTGTCAAATTGTAATGCTTTTTGCAAGTTACAAGAAGAAAATAAATAATAGCTATATATATCAAGTTTAGATATAAAAAACTTAAAATTTATAGTCTTATATTTTACCTGGGTGAATATCTCACCCGATTCCTCATAATTACCTTAGGACTATGAGTTTCTTCACAAAAAAAAAATCTAATCCGGCTCCTGATATTTTTTTTGGAATTAAAAAAAAATAACATTGATTTTTTTTGGTACAAAAGACTAATCAATCCCATAAAAATAAAGCTCAAGAGTCGAGTTGGGTTTTTTTTTTTGTCAAAAACTCCGGAGACTATTTAGAGTTTTTTTGCATATTTTACCCACATATCTCATTTTGGGTATTAAACAACCAAATATATATATATATATATATATATATATATATATATATATATATATATATATATTTTAGCATAAATTCAACATATTTCTATTTACTAATATCGGAACATATTTACAGATTTAATAAACGGCTATAAAGCCTATATGTAGTGGGAAACAAAAAATATTTGAATTTGTATTTTTGTGTAATATATTTGGAATCTTTATTACAGTAAAAATCTCTTACAATTATGTATTTCAACCAATTATTCCCACGCCTTTTCTTCCAACCCAAACGTGCTTCTATCTATCCTATCTGTAGTTCCGTGAATATCTTTAAATATCCACCTATAGTCCTATATCATATGCACATTCCTGTCTTATAATTTGATCTAAATATTAGCATGTATTGTATATATATATATTGTATTAAATAATCTAGGGGTATTTGTATATATACTGTTTCTATCTGTATTTTTTCCTTCTTCTTTCTTTTTTCTTTTAAAGTTTGCTTACTATGATTGGTCCGACAGAATTCAGTTCAATTATTTGATCTTTAATTATTGCGGTCCAAAAATGGACCCTGTTAAGCCATTTTTATCTCTTCATTACAAGGTTCTCTAAATTAAATCCACTAGCTTATTAATGTTCACCTCAGATCAGGAAATAATTAACAAGTTAGGAAATTCATTCCATAAAAGAACCTTGCAAATTCACCCACGTATATGCTTGGTTTTCGCAGTAATTATTATTATGTAAATATCTTTTTTCAGTCTCTAATAATTTGTTTAAAAGATAAAACATTATTCATTCACAATTTAAAAATTTTTAATCTACCTCTAATTATATATTTAAGGACTTGGTTTAAACCGTTTCTAATACTAGAATAAGTGGTCTTTAATACATTTTCAATTCACCATTTACAAGAGTTGTTTAAGCCAATTAATTAAATTATTAGAGATTGATTAAAAATTTTTAAATTATAAAAAAAATATTTGTCTTTGAACAAATTATCAAACATCAAAAAATACATTTACTCTTATTATCAACTAGTCATCCGTGAGCTAAGGAAAATGAGATTATTATAATTCTAAATATAATAGTATATAAGAATTGTTAAATTTTTTAATTCTAAAGCCATCTATGTTAAATTATTAAAAAATAAATAATTAAAAAATAAATAATTAAGAACAAAATTATATTTAAATTTGTAAATATAATTAAAAGAATTTATTTCTTTGATCTTTCTCAACTAAAATCTTTTGTATTTTTAATAGGATTAAATTGTAATTTTTTTTAATAAAAAACGAACTGTTGAAACAATTTTGATATGTTAAAAATAAAAATTTTAAAATTATTATTTATATTTAAATATAATATTTATTATGACTTATTCAATTTAATATTTATAATAATAAATAAGACCATTATAATATAAATCATTTAATATAAAATAACTTAATTATTATTTTTATGATTGATATAAATATTATTCATAAATAAACTAAGAAATTAATAATTTATTAATAGGAATCAGCTCAGGGCTAAAGTATGTTCATTGATAATGTCAAATCTCTTTCTACGGATCTCCCTGTGGATCCACACTTTTCTTCTCGTCACCATCCAATCAACCTTTTTGTGCCACTTGATGACAAGCCCTCTCTGCTTCAACCAAAGTCAAAAAACAAAATGATGTTTACAGTGGAGGACTTCTTAATAGCAACAACAATGATAATAAATTAAATAAATAAAAAAGCAAACATTCATATGGGTTTTCAACAGAAATTATTTTAATAGGGAGATTTTGGTTAAATATTAATATTTGAGATGTATTACAATATTGTAAAAGTATAAAAAAAGTATTTAATATGTATTCTGATGATATGTGTCTAACATGCATTCTGTATATTGTCAAAATAATGATACATGTTCAACACGCACTTTGAATATTGATTCTCTATCTGTAAAATTCATTTACTTGCAATTACACCAAATAATTCAATTTTTAACAAAAATACTAATATTTTTTATATAAAAAAATTAGCCGATTTTCAACGCATTTTAAATGAATTATTTTAATTTTTTATAAGAAGAAATAAAAAATGGAATCTGTTATTAAAACAAAATCAGTTAATAACGGTTAGACAAAAATTATTTTTAATATAGAGATAAAGATAATATTTTAGTTAAATATTAATATTTAAAGTGTATTATATTATTATAGATGTACATAAAATATATTCAAAATGTTTGTACTATCATACGTATCCAACACGCAGTCTGCATGTTGTCAGAATGATAATATGTGTCCAAGTCCAACACACAAAGTACACGTAAAGACACACACTTTGTATATTGACTATTTACTTACAAAATTTACCCACTTATAATTACATCAAATAATTTTATTTTAAACAAAAATACAAATATTTTTTCTATTAAAAAAAAATTAGCCACGGTTAGGACTTTAGAAAGATAGTAGTTAGTTGGTATGTTAGCTAAGGGTATATCTGATTTATAAGGAACACCAGTGTATTGTAGCATGCATGGAAAATATCTAATACACTATATTGAATGAAATCATTACATCTCAGTTCTTCATTTTCTCCTTTTTTTTTTTTTGACTGCTCTGTTCTTGTTCTCTAGTTTTCAATCCTCTCTTTGAACACACACTTTCATGATTCAAGAACACAGTAAGGGTCCATGGCTTACAGTATACCCGTTACCATTAGTGTCCGCCAACAACAAAATTGTTCTTTCTCCTCCAATTCTTCGTAAGCTTGACAAGAATATCTTGCACATTATAAATACAAATGGACTTAAAGATTATCTTCAAAAAGAGAATATTCTTCCAAAATTCAGCACATAAAGGAGAAATCAAAAGTAGGGCTAGTTTGGATAATTTTATGGGTGATTTATTTTAATTTTTAATTTATAAAAAATAATAGTATTAATATTTTGTATAATTTTAAAAAGTTATTTAAAGTGTTTATAAAAAAAATTAAAAAAAGAATATTTTTTTATAATAAAAAGTATTTTATTATTTTTTTAACTAAATACTTTTGTAATAAAAATTAAATATAAAATAATTTATTTATAAAATATTTTTTAATATAAATCTTTATATTTTAGACTTTTCAAAAATATTATTTAAGTTGTTTTTTTCAAACTCATCTTAGTTAAGTGTTATAAAACTATTTCTTTCAAGAACTTAAGTCAATAAGAAAAACTGCGTTAAATTTTTGTATAAGTATTTTCTCTTTTATTTGGTCCTATGCTAAATTTTTTTTTTGTCAATAAAGATCGAATTCTAAATTTTTAAATCTTAAAAATTTTGATATTATATTATAAAATTATTTTTTTAAAAAATTTAAACTAATAAAAAAAAGTATATGAATAATTATATTTCTAACCATTAAAAAACACGGTGTATTGTAGTATGCACGGGAAATACCTAATACACCGTATTGAATAAAATCATTACATCTCAGTCCTTCGTTTTCTCATTTTCCATTCACAATTTTATTTCACGTTTACAAAATATTCACTAAATAATAATATATAAATAAGATAAAAAATTATAATAAATTAAGTATATTATAAGTAAAATATTAAATTTAATAATAAAATAATAATATTATATAAAATTGTGAAATTTAAATTGATTGAATCGATTTTAAAAAATAAATTTAAATATAATTGTTAGAATTAGATTGGACTATTAGTAAATCGACATCTAACAAATTTGGATGGAAGTGTGGGCCGGACAAACAATTGAACCGCTTAAAACCGGTCAGTTTGACAAAATCTGGACGAAACTCGTCGGTTCGACTCGAACGGGTGAACAGATCTTGCAATGATCCAGCGTTCCAAAGGTCTTTCGTACTCCAGCAGGTTGTCCTCATGTGTTGTTTTAGAATTTGGATCTCTCTCTACCTTCTGACCTTAGTATAGTAAGCTACTATCATTACCATCAGGCTATTTTATTCTTTAATATTTTATATACTAATTATTATATATATTAATACTTTATATCATTTTTATTACTAATTTAGTTTTATTTTATCACTTATTTTTAAATATTAAATTAATTATATTTTTAATTATACACAAATTAAGAAAACAAAAAAATTATTTACTCATCGTAACATATCTTTTTAATAAATATTTATAGTATATAATAATATAATAATTAATAAATTATTAAAATATAAAAATAAAATTAAAAAATATTTATTATAAAAATAATAATAAAATTTTATATAATTATTTAATTATGATTGGACTAATTCAATTTATAACTTACCAATTAAATCAGTAATCCAATAATTCAATAATTTAACCAGTTCGATTCTAATATCTATAGATCTAAAATTTGATCCCATACATATAATTTTTTAAAAATAAAATCCAATCAAATTTAAAAATACAATTTTGATCATTTTTCGATATGATTTGAGATAGATAAATAATTTTTATTTCGATTGATTTAAATTTAAATACTCTTAAAATATATATGATTAAGTAAATACAATATATCAATTTTCAGCATAAGTCACAGTCCAAAAGGAATGTTTGATTAAAATCATAATATATACATGCATGGTAATGATATTGATGTACACCAACCTTCAATATTGTACGGAATATTATCTGGCCCCTTATTAGGGACACGAATGGTGTGATCTGAAACAATAGCTAGAGAATATTTACATAAGATGGTGATAAAAATATACTACATATTAGTAGGAATATAGTTTTATTTTGTTAATTAACTAAAATACCCTTAACTATATATTTATAATTATATGTGCAACGTTAACCTTAAAAAATATAATTTTTTTGTCTGTTACCGTAAAAGATATGTAAAAATATTTAGACAATAATAATAAATCAGTTCAAAGCAAGCTAGAATTATTTTATTTATTATTTTTTAATTATTTAACTTTTATCTTATTTATTATATTTCTTAATTATTGTTAAAAAAATTAATAAATATTAAATATAATAAGTATATAATTATAGATATTATATATATAAAGTTATAAATATTAACTTAAATAAAATAACTTTATTAAATTAAATAAAATAACTTTATACTATTGTCAAATAAAAGGTATATTTAGCATTAGCATAGGATGATAATAATGAATTACTTTCTCCTTTTAAAAAGGGAGAAACATAATAAATTAAATTTAAAAGGGAAAAAAGATAAAGAGGTCTTTCTCCTCAGATATATGTGGCCTCGACCCTACAGTGTTTCTTGAGCAAATCATGCTTATTTGATTGCCATTGAACTATATGTGCTGATGAATAGTGAAGATTGCTTCAATAAATTTTTTTTGTTAATTAATTCCAAAACGAATAAAATTCTAAGAAGAAAATGACAATGTTTATAACAGTGGAAGATGGATAGCAATATGTTCATCCCATCTTGATCAGTTGACTATGATTGATCACCATCCTTTGTATGGTTATTAGTTAATGTCCAATTGTACGTTCATGTACGAGGCAAAAATCAATCCTTAATTGGTTTCCTCAAAAAAAAAAAAAAAGATGTTTCTGATCTTCATCATCAGGATATATATCACTAATCATAATGAAAGGTCAAAACATAAATTATAAAATATATAATCATTATTTTAATAGTCTTTTTTGCAGCAAAGATTTTCACATTTGTTGAACAAAAACTTTTTTTCTTTCCAGGAGCTATGAGTTAGTTAGTGGATTTTTTTAAATAAATAAAATAAATATTTTATTGATCAAAATATAGTATTTTTATCGAAATACATCGTTTCTCTTATCTTGTTTACAATGTAAACGAGATAAGACATAAAGCAGCATGGCTGTATCACATTTATACACATAGTGTGTAAGGATCTTTATCTCGTTTACAGTGTAAACGAGATATATGTAATCTTATTTTGTTTACACTATAAACGAGATAAGACTAAACATAGTCTATATATACATTTCGTTTGCAGCGATATTTTGATGTGTTTTTTGCTATTTTTTCAAATTTTTTCCAACTTCTACTCTATTTTAACCACATTACGTACTTACTCGACGAGCATGGTGCGCACAAATGTACATGATCCAGACATTAATCGCCTGAATGCGACATGACATATCACGGGACAGTCAATTTCGAGATTAATGTTATTTTCTTTGTGTTTATATTAGAGCATGTATGTGAAGTCATATTTAGGATACTCTTATAGAACTAGTGTATAAGACATATTAGATGAATGTATGTATTATTAAAAAGAGTTGATAGGATTTGATTTTAGGTTTTAGTTAAATTCAGTTTTTAGGTAAATGTTATTCATTTTCTTTTTATTTAGAGTAAATTGTTAGGTAGACGTAGGGTGATTACGGGCCTGTTTGGATAGGTTTATAAGTTACTTTTTTAACTTTTAACTTATGAAAATGTATAATATTAATGTTTTGTATAATTTTTTAAAAAAATTGCAGCTTTCTAAAAAGTTATTTTAGTGCTTATAGAGAAGTTAAAAAAAATTACTTCTCTCATAATAAAAAACTTTTATCATTACTCTTCTCTTAAAATAAGTATTTTTAGCACTAAAAAATTAAATACAAAATAATTTATTTATAAGTTATTTTTAATATAAGTATTTATTGTTTAAGCCATTTTTTAAAAAAGGAGCTTAATTAAGTTGCTTACTCAAACTAGGCCTAAATTATTAATTATTTTAGTAAATGTCATTATTTAAGTTTATTTATTAACCGGATGTTTATTAATTTAGTTATTAACTAACTGGATGTTTATTAATTAACTAGATGTAAGAGTAGCAAACAAAAAAGTCTGTCCCGTCCCGCCCCGCCTAACGGTGAGTTGGCGGACCAAATCCGCCAAATCTTTTTTATTTTACTATTAAATATTAAATAATATATATAATTTCATAATTTTTTTAAATAAATTTATAATTTCTAAAGATATAAAAAATTATAATTTTTAAATTCACAAGCATTAAAGTGTTTAAAAATATAAATAAAATAAATATAATCATAAACCAAATTTTTTAAAACAAAATAATAAAATCAATATTGTCCAAAGCAAAGTAAACATTATCCAAAACATATAATTAAACATCTACAAATTTAAAATATAATCAATGAAACGTAAAACATACATTAAATTAGAACATTTTCAAAAAATGTCCCTAACAAAAAAAAAATAATGGGCCCACCGGAGAGGCTTGTTCCGTCCCGCCAAAGTCCGCGATTTGAGCGGTGCGGGTTTGACGGATTTTCAAAGTGACGCGATATTAATTTTTCAGTCCGGCCCACTTTTTTTTTTGGCGGATTTAAACCATTTACTACTCCTAACTTGATGTGTGGTATTTTGATTATTAATTATTTAGTACGATTTTTTATTTAAATTAAGTTATTTATTAAGTATATGTTTACTAATAAAATTATTAATTAATTAAATGCTTTTATTTGAGTTAATTTATTAAATAAATATTTCTACTCATTTGCCAAATTTATTTCTACTTGTTTATTAATTTAGTTATTAATTAACGAGATGTGGAGTATTTTGGTTATTAATTATTTAGTACAAATTTTTTATTTAAATTAAGTTATTTATAAGTACATATTTACTAATAAAGTTATTAATTAATTAAGTAAATATTTTTACTTATTTGTCAAATTTATTTTTATTTATCAATTAAATTAATTTATTATGTGAATGTTAATTGGGAGTATTTTTTGGTGTTAACTTTGATAGTTTTATAACTTTATAGATATTTTATTCAACTTTTTATTTTTTATAAGATGCCTCGACTGCTTCTTTTTAGGCGAGTGAGTCACACACTTGTCCCACCGAATGCCAGTGTCTCCAACTTGAGTAAGGCTCGCTTCGACGATACGGTGCCTCTCAGAAATTTTGTATTTGACAATTCCTTGATCACGACATTCGTAGAGCGCTGGCGTTAGTAGACGCATACTTTTCTTCTATCATGGGATGAGTACACCTTCACCCTGTAGGACATCGCGTACCACCTTGCGTTACGGGGGCGTGGAATACAAGTAGGTGGGTGTTTTCGCGATTTTCACACATGGTATGGGACGGAGACTTGGGAGTTGGTGGAGCGGCTTCTTGGTGCCAGGCCTCCCGTGGTTCAGCAGCAGGGTGCGCAGAGGAAGGAGTCTTTCTCCCTCAAGCTGACGTGGCTTCAGGAGTGACTCCGGCAGATGTCCGTTACAGATGATCCATCCACCATCCGATAGTACACCAGGTGCTATCTTATGTTGTTGATTGGGGTTACCTGATGACTAACAAGTCAAACAATCAGGTCCATCTCCCATAGCTACCATTCGTTGATGACTTTCAGAAGTGCCATTCTCTGTATTGGAGTTTTGTGGTGCTTGCATGGACGTACCACTTCCTATGTTCTGCAGCACATCGGACCACCACAGAACATGCAAGATGCACTCTGTTGCTAGTCTTTTGGATATACCAGAATGTTCTCAGTGGTGTCCACCCGAGTGATGGTTTTATACGTATCCCATGGCTGCGAGTTAAGTGTGATTAATAGTTTTCTTCATCCTCATTTATGTAATCTGATATGTATGCTTCATAATGCGACAATGCACATGATACTTTAATCGATCTGACTTCAGGACTCGATAATCAACACTTCTACGAATGCTGTAATTCTTCACACCTTGTATTACTGCATCTCTATTTTTGAATCTATGCCCCAATCCGAAACTCCACACCACCATGAATTGGTTACGGGGCAGACAGAAGATACCGACGTGATGGCTTGACCGGGATCTCTGGTACAAACTCCTGGCTCCTCCTCATCATCTTCAGAAGAACCGCTCTCGTTGCTATCCACAACATACTCCTCATCGAAGTCCTCACCGTCAACGTCCATGTCTTCCACTAGACTAGCAACATGTAGCGGTAGTGGTGAAAGAGGTGAGTCATCTTGCACAAAGTCCAATTGGCCAGATCTACCACCACTGATATCACCAACTTCCGTAAAAAGTTCCATCATCACTTGTTCCACCATGATTCTCCCGTGGATGTCAAACATCAGGCGCACATGCTCGTCGCCATGAAACCAAAACAGATGAAACTGAAAAATTCCATTTTCGATCGATGTTAGCAACCTATATCCCACCCTTCCGATCTTTTTTCTCCCGCTACTACCGACGCTACTCAATATCAGTCTCTTCAACTCCGACAAAGAACTTACTCGCCGGATATGCAACAGAATAAGATTCTCACACTCAAATATCACTCAAGTATCACTATTTCTCATATGGTAATTGGGATACACACTTACAACCAAATATCCACTACTACTAGACATTTTGGCTTACTTTTCGGAAGAAAAACAAGTAGAGAAGAAAAAGAGAAATGTTTATGGAGAATACAAAGAGTTGCACATCCTTTTATAGCTGCTGAAAATTTGTTGTAACGTATCTCGTTTACACTGTAAACGTCATAATTCTTCACGTATCTCTTTTAGAGTGTAAATGAAATAAGATTGCACGTATCTCATTTACACTGTAAACGAAATATACACGTCTACCGTTTCATGTCTTATCTGGTTTACATATAAACGAGATAAGAGATACAACGTATTTCAATAAAAATATTAAAAAGGTATATTTTAGTAAATAAAATATTTATTTTATTTATTTAAAAAAATCGTTAGTTAATTATGTACAATATGATGAAATGTCATTGTTTAAATTTAACAAAATAAAAAAACAAAAATAACTAAAAAGATCTTTGTATAAAGATAATAATTAAAATATAGAGACACATATTATATTGAGTAATTTTAATTAAATATATTAAATTATTTAATAAATTTAAATTATTATTTTTAGATGAAGATCTTTATGTGAATAATGATCACAACAATTAAAACCAATAATTAGCCAACCTCAATTTTAAATGTGTATTATTTTTAATCTTTTTCTGAGGAAATTTTTGTTAGCTAATTATTTCAGTTGTTATTCTAATAAGATCGTATCTCATTATATTTTACCAAAATAATTATTCTCATGTAAGTGAATTGAAAAACCAATCATTAACTCATCAATTTCAGCTATTCCTTGTATCAAGAGAAAAAAAGGTTAATTAACATGTGTACAATAATTAAAAAGTATTTATTAGATTTAATACTTTTTAAAATATGTAATTATAAATATTAGAGGTTATATGTAATAAATATTACTTCCTTTATTTTGTGTATGTACACGATTAGTGACGGATTAAGAAAATTTTATCCATAAGAGCAAAGTATACATAACATAATAATAATTTTTATAATTAAAATTTGTTATTATAAACCATAATTAATCTTAAAATTATCTAACTAATAAATTAAAATACTAAAATAGTAATTTAAATAATAACATATAATTTAGAATTCTATTCTTTTAGATTTTAAATTTTAAAAAGATTAAATAATTTTTTTATCATCAATATAATTAAATGTCTTAAAAAATTATTTAAAAATTTATCTCACATACAATTAAAAGTCAACTTTTTATTACATTTATAGTTAAAAAAGTTTTTTCAACCGATATCGTTTTCAAAAAAATAAATTTATGATATGCAATGGTAATATTTTTTTGAAATATTTTTTTTAATACTAAAAAATTTATAAAAATAAATTAATTTTTTAATAAATATTATGTTATTTTCTATTAAATATTTAAAATCAAATTTTATATATTTATAAGGGATTAAACTCAAATATAACAAGCTAATTCAATAACATTGCGGGCTTGTGGTTGTGGAGAGTTCAATAACATTGTGTTTTTGTGGCTATGGGTTCAAATTTAATTGTATAATGAGGGCAAATAAAATTTATGCGAGTAGATCTCTCAATTTTATTCCCTCAATTGTTTGGTTATATAAAGTGTGATTTTTTATTATTTAATATCTTTTTATATATATATATATATATTTTTTTTTTAAAATTATAAGGTGATAGATCACACATTACTAAATAATTTGAAAAAAAAATTAAAAATCCATTTCTAAAATTTACTACTAACAATTATTGGAGATGGGGACACTTGCCCCTGTATACTAATACGAGTGCATTCTTTTTTGTATATAATTTTTATACTAATGATATTTTATAATATAGTGATGCTATATGATCAAATTATTTTAGTTATTAAATTTAATTAAGTTGGTCCAATAATTTATTAGCACAACCAAAATTAGTGATATATGTGCGTATGAATTCATGCTGCTACTTTTTTTTAGAATAAAAGCTTACTTGGACTTGATTATATAAAGATAACTTATTCACCTAGTATTTTATTTAGAACATGATATATTTTATTATTTTTTTTGCATATAAAAAAAGTCTAAAAATGGATAAAATAGAAAAACAGACAATTATGGATGAATTTTTTTCATTGTCTTATTTTTATAAATACATATTTCATAAGTAAACAACATATAAAGGTAAAAATTTTCGTACTATTCTTTTTATATAAAGTTGATAGTTGAAAATTATTAAATAATTTAATATTTTTTTATTAAATTATTATCTAATTGTGTTCAATTATCAATTTCACGTAGAAATTATGTGTAAGTTTTTATTTATAAAATAAAAAACTTTTAAAAATATACAACTTTTATTAAAAAACTCTTTTAATAACGACTATTCATAGATTTTAAAGATGCATAGTATAAAATTTGGATTAATAGTGAAATTAGTTCTTAAAAGATAAAATATTTTTTAAATTTACCTATGAAAGATTTATCAATCAAATTAGTCTTTCAAAAATAACGAATTAATCATATTTGTCCTTTAGTTACTCCATTAATAATTTCCGTCAACGATTGATGATGTAAATGTTAATTGATATTATACATAATATTTAACATATCTAATGGAACGTTAACTAAATATGTTTATGAAAATCTATCAATTTAATCGTTAGGTCATATTAGGAATAAGATTTATATAATTGAAAAAAATAACTAAATTAATAATAAATTTTCATAAACATATTTTGTCAACGTTGAATTAAACATATCAAGTATTTATGTTGTCAATTAACATTTCGTAACATTAATTGTTAATAAAAATTATTAATAGAGTGATTAAAAAATAAGTATAATTAATTTTTAATAAACCAATTTAATTAAAAAAATCTTTTAAGAACAAATTTAAAAAATACCTCGTACTCTAAGGACTATTTGATTGTTAACCCTACAAAATTTTCATTAAAATTGTGTTGATGTTTCACCCTTTGGAAGAAGACCACCACAAGATTGAACATGGTTTTCTAGCAATTACAAAATTAAGGAGCAGTTTTAACTTTTAAGAGTGTCAAAGCTAGTAATCAGAAATGCAATGGAACAGAAAACCTCTCTTGTTTTTCTTCTCCCTTCTATCAGCACATACTCACATGGTAACCCAAGCAAAACTGTCTTGTAGTGAAATTATGTAATTTAGATCTTATTGACAGACATGTGAAGCTCTGGGGCTGGCTATGACCACCCTTTTATTTTTAGGTCCAATGGGGTGCCATGCATGTGCTTTTTCCATTAAAATCATTTTCTCTCTTTTTTTTTTTTCTTTTCCCTTTTTTTATCCCTCTTCTGCCTTGAGGATAAATTAGAGTTTTTCTTTAATTTATTTAATAAATAAATTAAAAACTATAATATACATATATATAACTTTTTGTGGAAATTTTTGTCATATGTATAAAAGAATAAGAAAAAACAATAAATAAGTCCCTAACTTTTTAATTCGAAGATATATAAGTCTATGACTAGTTGAAAATATAAAAGTGTCTATTATCTTTTAAAATATGAGATATTTAAGTTTTTTTTGTCCAAAATATATAAAGATAAATCGGTTATTTAAAAGAACTTAGATGTCCAAGTCTTAAAAAATAAAAGATATTTTTTATTTTTAATTAATTATAAACTCATGTATTTTTGAAATAAAAAGTTAGAGACTTGTTTATCGTTTACTCAAAGAATCAAGAAGGATCTATTTTTAAACAAATTCTTTATAGTTTATATTTTCTTGAAATTCTCTAATCCCTTCTCCTTGATAAACCCAACACTTAATCCATGCAACAAAATACAAAAAGAACTGATGCAGGTAACTTAGTTTACAGTGCCAACTCATTTAACTGTCATCAATTTGCACTGTTCCAACCAACCCTTGTTTTCCCCACTTTATATAGAAAAAGCAACCAACAAAAACATTTGCAGCTTCAAATCTCGAAGAGCTAAATTGGAAGATCCTGAAACTCTGAATTTTTTTTTAATTAATTAATTTGCCAAAAAATGTCTGTTGTGCTATGTTGTTACTAAATTAAATTCTTCACAAAAAGGCAACAATCTTTTCATTTTATTTCAACTTAAGTCTTTTTAACATATTCTAGAAACATTAGTTAAGAGTATCATAATTTTTTTAATATTTCTAATGAATTAAATGCTTAAAAAATAAAAAAAATTTTGTATTATTATATTCTTAAATTATATTTTCAACTAAATCATTTATCTTAATTCATTTGTATCCATTATTATCTTCCATTTTATTTTGTTTTTTTTAGTTTTTATGGCCATGACCTAGAATAGGTGGTGATGCTACTTTTTGTTTGTATGGCTTTTTTCTTATTCTTATATGAAAATGGTAGCTCAAGGGGCCTATATATATGAGTGTGTTTATGTGCACTCTTTTTAAAGCCAGGCTTGTACCTTATTACTTATATTTTGATTTTCATTTTTTCTTGAGTTCTCTCTGTCTCTCTCTCACACTCTCTCGGGTTTGCAAAGAACTTTAGAAAGAAAGAAAAAGCACCTAATGGCTTTTACCTTCATTGCAATTGTTGGTGGTGTTTTGTTCTTGTTCTGTTTTTTCTCTGCTCTTTTGAGATGGAATGAAGTAAGGTACATGAAGAAGAATAAAGGTTTGCCACCAGGTACAATGGGGTGGCCACTTTTTGGAGAAACTACTGAGTTTCTTAAACAAGGTCCTAACTTCATGAAAAACCAAAGAGCAAGGTAAAAGATTAAAATTAAACTAACTAAAATCATGTTTGGATTTTCTTCTTCCTCTGTTCACTTGCATAGAGTGGTGAAAAATGAAAATAGGTGGTTTGATCAACATTTTTTGCACCTTTGTAGGATGTATTTAATTTATGATTAGGTTCAGATTCCAAGGAATATGAAAACATTTTGCAAATCACATATCCCTTATATCTTTGTGTTATAGCATTATTAGCATACAAGTTAGTTGGGTTGGCTTGTTTCATGTTTGGTTTTATTACTTTGATTAACTTTTTTGGATTAATAAAAAAGTTATCAACTATAAATGAGAGATTAAAGAAAAACACACTCTAGTGTCTAATTCTAATATCCTACTCCTTGAAAAGAAAATAATGATTTCATGAGATGCAAAAGTTTATCCATTTTTTTTTTTAATGAAAGAAGAAAAGAGGTGGGGGATGTTTGACAAATCATTTTCTCAATTAATGAGGTTTCTTAAATTAGTTAAATTTGGGGTGTGAAGTAAACCACTTTTCATGCATGTACTTTTTTACCCTATTAGTAATCATGGCTTACTTTTTTATAATTTTCATCTATAAACCATTTTTATGTCTTATTTTTTGGGTTGTGAATAATGAATGGCAGGTATGGCAGTTTTTTCAAATCACACATATTGGGGTGTCCTACAATTGTATCAATGGATGCAGAGCTTAATAGATACATTCTAATGAATGAATCAAAAGGGCTTGTTCCAGGGTACCCTAAATCCATGTTAGACATCTTGGGAAAATGCAACATTGCAGCTGTTCATGGCTCCACTCACAAGTACTTGAGAGGTGCCTTGCTTTCTATCATTAGCCCCACCATGATCAGAGATCAGCTTTTGCCAAAAATTGATCACTTCATGAGATCCCACCTTAGTAATTGGGACAATCAAGTCATCAACATCCAACACAAAACCAAAGAGGTTCCTTTCTATTATTCATATCATCCTCATTCTCATTAAAAAAAAAATTGTATTTTTTGATTAATTATTTCTCAAACTTTTCATGGACAGATGGCCTTCCTTTCATCACTGAGGCAGATTGCAGGCAAAGAATCAAGCAGAATATCAGATTCAATCATGCCGGAATTCTTTAATCTAGTATTAGGAACCCTTTCTCTTCCTATTCACCTTCCGGGGACGAATTATAGTCGCGGATTTCAGGTTTATTATATTCCACTTTACTGTGTTGAGCTCTTTTTTTTTTAAAAAAAATTACTAAAAAAAGAAGTGAATGATGCAGGCAAGGAAAGCAATTGTGAGTATTGTGAGTGAGGTAATAGAGGAAAGGAGAAAATCCCAAGAAATACACAAAGACATGCTTGGAGGATTGATGGGAAATGATGATGAAAGTAGACACAAACTAAGTGATGAAGAAATCATTGATCTAGTGATTACAGTTATGTATTCTGGTTATGAAACTGTTTCAGCCACGTCAATGATGGCAGTGAAGTATCTTCAGGACCATCCCAAAGCACTTGAAGAACTCAGAGTCAGTCTCCATAATAATAATAAATAAATAAATAATTTACACAGTTTCACTATTCTTTTCATTTGGTTTATTACTTTACCTTCTGACTCTGATGAAATTTCTGGTTTTATAGGAAGAGCATTTGAACATTAGACAAAGGAAAAAACCAGATGAACCAATTGATTTCAACGATCTCAAGTCAATGAGGTTTACTCGCGCGGTAAATATTCTATCCTCTCGTATTAGCAAAAATAACTGTCTTTTATACATACCACATAAATAATCATTTAAATAAACGATTTAGATTACACGACAGTTTCGACAGTCGGTGCATTAAAATTAAACTCTTATATAATATTGTAATTGAACTCTTATATAATATTGTAATTGAACGTTTAGATAGGTTTATTTGTGAATTTATTAAAGAATATTTGTTTATTATTATTAAAAGTCTTTTGATCATTTTTTTTCCCATTGTGCAGGTGATTTTTGAGACCTCTAGATTGGCCACAATAGTTAATGGGGTCCTAAGAAAAACTACTCAAGATATGGAACTAAATTGTTGGTGTTTTTTTACTCTTTTTATTTTTTTAAAAAAGAAAATAATACAAATCTTTAAAAAAAAGAATTAAAAATAGATAAAATTAGATATTTAAAAATTTAAAAGCTTAATAAAAATATTGATATAATAAAATTTGTTTTTTATTTTACTGTTTTAAATCATTTAATCCATAAAAATGGATCCCGTTTATTAATTTTTGTCCTAAACTAATTTAGTAGTCGATTTTCAATTTACTATTTTAGGCACGTGTGTAGTTTTGAATATAAAAAATGAGAAATTGTTGAAATGAAATGAAATTGTAATAACCAAAGGGGAGCTACACAGTTACAGATACAGAACTCTGCCATTTTGGCCATCAGTTTTAACTTGTTAACAAACCTAACAAAGAGTCAAAGACCCTTCCACTATGTATATCTTTACCCCCAAACTTTCTTTTACCATTTCAGCATTTACTTTAAATGCTAGACTGAAAATTACCCAAAAATGGAGAAGAGAAGAGGACGAACCCAGGAGGGGGGCCATTGAGGAGTTTTGTTCTGACACAGGATTTTGGCAATTATAACACGTAGTAAATATATTGATAGAAAATTAAAAAAAATGTTATATTTTCTTTATTTTTATCTTTTAGAAAGATGGAGATTGGAGAATACAATAATTTTGTATCTTAAGATAAATTATTATTAGAGTAATATTACATAACCATCAACTGGCATCATTTTTTACCACACTTAATCAACAATAATTTATACTTATATTTATAAATTTTGCACATAAAAAATATATAATTTATACTTATTTATATTTATCAGAATTTGCACATATAAATTAATAAAATTTATATCTATATTTTTTAAATTTTGTACACATAAAGTATTAAAATTTATTTGGTGTAAATAATTTAGTGTTTATACCAGTGATCAAATATACTAAAAATTGACGGCCCTCAAGAATTTTTTTTTATTATATTTTATTTCTAAATTCAATGTAAATACATTTTCATCTCTCTGTTTTCTATATCTATGTCTCCTTTAGAGTTACCAAAACACAATCCTAGTGTGTCGCAATTGAAAAATAAAAATGTATTTTCTTATAGCAATTACTATATTGCTTTTCTTTTTTCAGGTTATTTGATTCCCAAAGGGTGGAAGATATATGTGTACACGAGAGAGATAAATTATGACCATTTTCTATATCCTGATCCACTAAAGTTCAACCCATGGAGATGGCTGGTTAGTATTAGTACCAACTCAACCTCTTATTAATTTTTCTATTATTGCTTATCAAACATATATTAATATCATTAAATTTGAAAATTAAAGGATAAGAGCCTAGAGACAAAAAACCACTGCTTGATATTTGGAGGAGGTACAAGATTGTGTCCAGGGAAAGAGTTGGGAATAGCAGAAATTTCAACTTTCTTGCACTATCTTGTAACTAGATACAGGTGACTAATTTTCCTATTCAATATGCTTATATTCACTTGTAGTTGATAGTTGAGAGTTGTTAAATAATTTAAATGATTTGACTAAATTTTTATATAACGACTCTCAATTATCAATTTTACGTAAAGTTGACTGCACCTGAATTTTCGCTACTAAAATTATATTGCATTATTAGGGACTAGTCAGTCTTACCTAATTGCATTCACAGAGTTGTTTTTTTTTTTAATAGGAATAATAAAAGTATAAAAAGAAAAAAAAAACTTTTTAAACACATTTTTTAAATAGTAATTAATGGTCACAACTAAATAATTAAACATTTTTCTACAATGGTATAATCTAAATCTTTTATGAACACCAAATATTTTATATTATAGTTAACTAGTAACTAATATTTTGTATACATATAACATAATTGAAGAAATATACAAATGAGTATTGAAATAATAAATTGTATCATAAACTTAAAGGGAACAATTATACTTTTTTAACCTTTTCTTTTTAAAATTACAGCACCTGTGAGTTAGTGGATAAAATTGCAATTATTAATGTATTCAATTTTAACTATCTAGCTAGTAAATATACTATACAACTATTAGTCTTAGTCTTAGTCTATTGCCATCAATATGAACAAGTTTGTCTGCTTTCAAATTTTATAATAGTATCATGAATTAAATTTGATGCCTTTGACGGTATAAAGTAATTTTACATGTATATCTAATTATGTAATTTAATTATGTAATATTATATCAATAAAAAATAACTATTTTTTATATTAATCGCGTAAATGATTGTTCAAAAGAATGAATGTGATTTTACGACCGAAAAAAATACTTTAAACTCTAGTATTATTTTAAGGTGATTTCTGACATCTTTCTTATATAATTAATTTTGATTGCAGGTGGGAAGAAGTAGGAGGAGATAAACTTCTGAAATTTCCTAGAGTTCAGGCACCTAATGGACTGCACATAAGGGTGACATCTTACTAATTAGGCCGTGACTTTTATGTACAAAACTTTTTTAGAAAAAAAAAATGGTTCAATAAAAAAATTGTCATGTTAATTAGTTTAACCGTTTAGAGAATTTCAGGTAGTAACACCTTCTGTAAGATTATAGATAGACTGCTAGTTTCTGGGTAAATGATTCAAATTTTATGAAACCAAGCTTATTAGAATATGAAATTACTGATCATAGATAATATAATTGAATTTTACAAATGATATAATTAAATTTAATCCACATTTATAATTAAAACAAATTTGATAATCGAAAGTTTATTTTTTTTATGGTTTCATTTTATTATAAAAATATGTAAATAACCCGTGTATATATATAAAAATACGTGACTATCGACTTTGTATTTAAGAAAAAAAATTTGGTTTTTAAACAATGAAAACAGAGTTCGGTTAGCTCTATCTGGGCAGCAGTTGTCCATATGCATCAAAGAAAAAAAGAGAAAGAGAGTAGTTCTTTGAGCGCCAAAAATGAAATCATCATCCTGGTTTTCTCTACATTCTTTAGGAAGGAAAAGAAATTAGTACGTAAAATTAGAAAGTAAATTTAAGAAATCATTTTAAGATTTTGGGTTAAAATTAAAATTTTTCAATTTTTTTTTTAATTCGAAATGATTCTCAACGTTTTATTTATTTATTAAAATCATCATTTTATTATTGAAAATACATATTTACCCCGACAAAAATATAAATCCACAATATTCTTTTCATTTCCAACTTGCGTCTCTTTTTCCATTCTTTTCTCTCGTCTAGAAAATCTAGCAGTTTTTCGATTACAGCAATGACAGATCATGTTGGCAACGGCAAAAGTTGCTAAATGATGGTGATGATAGTTGAAGAACCTCCTGTTAAGAAATTATTTAATTTCCTAATTTATTTGTGGGCAATACATATATCAATTATAATCACAAATGATGCTATTTCAAATTAAATGACTTATATAATGATGATCTCATTTATTGTTATAAATGCTAATTGAATAAGTCATTATTACTTTTGATTTGGAATTAAATGAGAATAAAACCGATATTATCTTTTGTTCCTTAGATAATTATCTTTTTGGATTTTAGATATATTATCTTTTGGGCTTTAGATACTATTTTATTTGGGCTTAAGGGTTTAATGGGTGCCATGCTCAAATATAAATAGATTTTCAGGGTTTCGGTCCCCAATATACCAAAGCCGCCTTTGTTGCTCTTTCCCCATCAAAAGAGTTACAGTTCAGCCGCCTAGGAATACAGAAGGCTTTGGTTGAGGAAGATCGAAAGAACCACAAGATCCAAACTCTTCCAATCATAATTTATGTTTATGAATTCAGGTACGCTTCCGTATTATGTTATTTTTGGTGATTCAATATGGATGATCTGGGATATTAAAATTAATTTATTCCAACAAGTGGTATCAGAGCCATCCATAATTTAATCATTAAAAATATTTAATTTTATTTTATTGGATTAATATATATACATATGCGTTTTTTGCATTACATATAAAATTGATGCACGCTTAGTGAAATTGTTTCCAGCGTCGTGCGTCACGTATATATATGAATTTAGTATTGTTCCGATCCACAAGGCATATCATTGTGGCCATTTGGATTGCTTTTAGAGTTTCGGCCGTTTATAACTTTATACATATATATATGCATTATTCGATTTTTTATTTTTCTATTATCGATTCAATATATATATATATATATATATATATATATATATATATATATATATATATGTTGTTTACGATATAAATTGTTGCACGCATATGTATGAAGTTGTTTGAGTTTGTATGTGTGCGTCACTGTATATATGGATATGTCCTCCTGTGTTCTTTACGTTATGACAATGCATATAAAGGAATATAAAGGAATATATATTTATGTTCCTTAATCAATATATGTGTGTATTATGTATATACGATTGTGCCTATATATATATGATTTTTGGTATTGTTTCAGATTACATGTTATTACTGCCATTTGGATTGCTTTATATATATACTTTCGGCTGCTTAGATATATATATTTTACCGTATCGAACTTTTTTTTTATAGTAATTGATTTATTCTGAAACATTAGCACAAAATTTTTTTTTTTAATTGTTACATGAGAAAACTAGTAACAATTTGAATTATTATACCCATTTTTTATAAAGATTTGGTTTTAGAATAAATTGATTGAACATTATGCTGCCAAAAT
The DNA here is from genome assembly GCF_003086295.3 of Arachis hypogaea. Lineage (NCBI taxonomy): Eukaryota > Viridiplantae > Streptophyta > Magnoliopsida > Fabales > Fabaceae > Arachis > Arachis hypogaea. The sequence goes on along the minus strand of NC_092045.1, from coordinate 110,662,597 downwards.
AGCATCTTTTGTGAAAATTGATTTATTCAAAACATAAGGAATATGATGTTATGTAATTTATGCAAATATTGGTCGGCCCAAAGGAAGGTCTATATTTGGCCGAATTACATACACATATTGATGGTAAATACATGTTTGGGTAACTAATTAAGAATAAAGTAATACTTATTATTTATGCGAACAATAATCGGCCCAAAGGAAGTTTATTGTTTGGCCAAATAATAAGCACTGCATACTTTTGTTTATTTTCTATTAATTATGCGGTCAATAATCGGCCCAAAGGAAGGTTATTGTTTGGCCAATTAATAGAAAATATATGCGGTAATAAATAGGTTGCGAAGTTTAAGTTTCCATGTGCGCATTAAGTCGGTCCAAAGAAAGGCTTAATGTGTGACAGAAATTTTGACAATATTTGATTACTGCAATGAGAGTATCACTTACAGTTAATTTTTCTATCCAAAGATTGAAAATTAATGTTGTGCTAGATATCTCAATATGGATTTTTACCCATTAATATCTAATATTTACTGCATGTTCTTTTTGTTCTAATCCAGAAACTATGGCTTTAGCTACCAATGTTTCTGCGCAAATTAGCAGTATTCCTATGCTGAATGGTTCAAGCTTTAAAGTTTGGAAGGATACCGTGGAGATTGTCCTCGGTTGTATGGATCTAGATATAGCTCTTCGAGAAGAGAAACCCACTTCCACTCCAGTAAATCTCAGTGAGGTTAAAATAGAGAAGTGGGAGAGATCCAATCGAATGAGCATTATGATCATGAAACACTCAATTCCTGAGGCGTTTCGGGGCTCAATTACTGAGGATAAAGATGCCAAACAGTTCCTAAAGGATGTAGAAAAATTCTTTACTAAGAATGAAAAGGCGGAGGCAAGTAGTCTTTTTGAGCAAACTTGTCTCCATGAGGTATAAAGGTAACGGGAACATAAGGGAGTATATTATGGAAATGTCTCATCTTGCTTCAAAATTGAAAGCACTAAAGTTAGAGTTGTCTGAAGATTTACTCGTGCATTTCATTTTGATTTCCCTTCCTGCACACTTTGGGCAATTCAAAGTGAGTTATAACACTTTGAAGGACACTTGGTCCTTAAATGAGCTTATATCTCACTGTGTGCAAGAAGAAGAGAGGCTACAGCAAGATAAGACTGAAAGTGCTCACATGGCTTCATCTTCTCAGTATAAAAGAAAGCGTGATACTACTGCGGATGTGCCTTCTCAGCAGAAAAAGGCTAAGAAACAAGATCAAGTTTCAACTTGTTTCCTTTGTAAGAAGGTGGGACACGTGAAGAAGGATTGTACCAAATATGCCACCTGGCATGTGAAGAAGGGTATAATTCTCACTTTCGTTTGTTCTGAGGCTAGTTTAAGTTATGCACCTGTTGATACTTGGTGGGTAGATTCTGCTACTACTACTCATGTAAGTGTCACTATGCAGGGTTGCCTGTGGAGCCGACTGCCAAGTGATGCTGAAAGATACATCTACGTGGCAGACGACAATATAGTTGCAGTCGAAGCTATAGGAACCTTTAGATTATGTTTTACGAGTGGATTTTATTTGGATTTATTAGAGACATTTTATGTACCGTCATTTGGTTTCTGTTTTTCGTTTGGACAAATCAGGTTATTTTTATTCATTCGGAGACAATAAAGTCAGTCTCTTTTATAATTCGAATAATATTTGCTCTGGTCATTTGGTGGATAATCTATATAGGCTTAAATTAAATTCCTATAATAATGAAATACTGCAAACAGGTACAAAACGAAAACTAAACGAGAATTCGGCATCATTATGGCACAAACGCCTAGGTCACATCTCTAAACAGAGAATTCAGAGGCTCGTGTCAGATGGAATTCTTGGACCCCTAAATTTGGCAGATTTTGAAGTCTGCATTGAGTGCATAAAGGGGGAAAAGGACAAACGAAAGCAAATTAGGTGCCGAGAGCTAAAGATGTCTTAGAACTAATACATACCGATATATGTGGCCCATTCTCTACTGTCTCTTGGAATGGACAACGGTACTTTATTACGTTCATAGATGATTACTCTCGTTATGGGTATCTATATTTAATTCATGAAAAGTCCCAAGCCTTGGATGTTTTCAAGTCTTTCAAAGCTGAAGTTGAACTTCAACTTGGAAAGAAAATTAAAGCTGTCAAATCTGATCGTGGTGGTGAATACTACGGAAGATATGACGACTCAGGTGAGTAACGTCCTGGGCCTTTTGCTCTTTTCCTAGAGGAGTGTGGTATTGTTCCACAATACACTATGCCAGGCAAACCTAGCATGAATGGTGTTGCAGAGCGAAGGAACCGAACTCTTAAGGACATGGTGAGAAGTATGATTAGTCATTCTTCCTTGCCTGAATCACTCTGGGGAGAAGCATTAAAGACCGCAGTATACATCCTTAATAGGGTGCCAAGCAAAGCAGTTAACAAAACCCCATATGAAATTTGGACTGGGAAAAGGCCCAGTATAAAGCATTTGCATATTTGGAGATGTCCAGCTGAGGCGCGACCTAATAGGCCGCATGAAAGAAAATTGGACTTAAGGACAATTAGTTGCTACTTTGTTGGTTACGCGAGTGTTCACGGGGGTACAAGTTTTACAATCCTGCATCAAGGTCTAATTTTAAAACGGGAAATGCGAGATTTCTTGAGGATGTTGAGTTTGGGGGGAAGGGAATATTAGAAATGTTGCTTTTGATGAGGATTCTATAACTGACAATGATCAGGACCTTGTGCCTATTATTGTTCAAGATACAGTTATAGTACAAGAGCACAATGAGAATCCTACTGTAGATCCAGTTACAGTACAAGAGAACAATGAGAATATCGTTGTCGCTCAAGATACTGCTACAGCACAGGAAAATAATGAGAATCCTCCTCAATCCCAATCCATACAGCAAGCTCAACAACCTCAAGAAGTGTCATTAAGGAGATCCAATAGAAAAAGGAGAAAATCCATCTATGGTCTCAAACAAGCTTCCCGTTAATGGTATCACAAGTTTAATTAAGTCATTACCTTATGGTTTTGAGGTAAATATTATAGATGAATGTGTATACCGCAAGTTCAGTGGGAGTAAATACATCCTTTTGGTCTTAGATGTTGATGACATTCTACTTACTAGTAACGATATAGGCTTGTTGCATGAAACTAAGAAATTTCTATCGGACAAATTCGAAATGAAAGATTTTGGTGATGCTTCTTTTGTATTAAGAATCGAGATACTAAGAGATTGCTCTCAAGGTATTCTTGGATTATCACAAAAGAACTATATCGAAAAGATTTTAAGTAGATATGGCATGGAAAGTTATAGACCAATGGACACACCCGTAACTAGAGGAGACAAGTTCAGTCTCAAACAATGCCCTGAAAATGATCTTGAGAGGACAGCAATGCATAATAAACCTTATGCATTAGCACTAGGGAATTTAATGTATGCTCAAGTCTACATATATCCCGATATATCATTTATAGTGAGAGTGTTAGGTAGATACCTGAGCAATCCGGATATGGATCATTGGATAGCTGTTGAACGCGTAATGCGTTGTTTAAAGAGAACAAAGGATTACATGCTTATTTATCGGAGATCAGAAAATTTGGAGATCATTAGGTACTCTGATTCCGATTTCATGGCATATGGTTGTGAAACTTTGTCACTAAGCTTCATATAGTAGATGACATTGAAAGGCCATTAAAGATATTTTGTGACAATAAGTCAGCAGTATTATACTCCAACAACAATAAGAGCTTGACAAAATTGAAGCATACAGACATCAAGTTCTTAGTTGTCAAGGAGGAAGGTTAAGAAAAATAGATTTCCATAGGACATATAGGAACAGAGTATATGCTAGCAGACTCAATAACCAAGGAATTGATTCCTAAAGTCTTTCATGAGCACACTGCTTAGATGGGTGTCAATATTAGTGATGCCTTGGTTTAGTGGGAGTTTATTTTATGCTAAATGTCCTATGACAGATATTGAGTTATTTTCTGCAGAATTAAGTTGATGGTTTATTTCATGTTATATGAAATGTTCATTTTGCAATATTTGTATTGTGTTTGATCTCAATAAAGTTGGACCAGCTGGAAATAGACATGCATGAGATCACTTGGCATGTAATTTCCATATTACTCATCCAAATTTGATCTATGTCGTTAAGTATATTAGGATGGTGATTGGCGTGGTTTAGTCACGGCATTTAATGTGATAAAAGCTGCGGTAGTTCCATATCTAATGTATGAGACGGACCAGATTGTTAAAGTAATGAAAGAAATAGCATTCAGATGCGCGCATAAAGTTTATAAAATGTGATTATGTCAAGAAAGAAAATATGTATAGCCCAAGTGGGAGATTGTTAGGAAATTATTTAATTTCCTAACTTATTTGTGGGTAATACATATATCAATTATAATCACAAATGATGCTATTTCAAATTAAATGACTTATATAATGATGATCTCATTTATTGTTATAAATGCTAATTAAATAAGTCATTATTACTTTTGATTTGGAATTAAATGAGAATAAAACCGGATATTATCTTTTGTTCCTTAGATAATTATCTTTTTGGATTTTAGATATATTATCTTTTGGGTTTTAGATACTATTTTATTTGGGCTTAAGGGTTTAATGGGTGCCATGCTCAAATATAAATAGACTTTCAGGGTTTCGGTCCCCAATATACCAAAGCCGTCTTTGTTGCTCTTTCCCCATCAAAAGAGTTACAGTTCAGCCGCCTAGGAATACAGAAGGCTTTGGTTGAGGAAGATCGAAAGAACCACAAGATCCAAACTCTTCCAATCATAGTTTATGTTTATGAATTCAGGTACGCTTCCGCATTATATTATTTTTGGTGATTCAATATGGATGATCTGGGATATTAAAATTAATTTATTCCAACACCTCCCACATGACCTTATTATTCTTGCTTTTCTCTTTCTCTTTTTTCTCAAATGTTTTTGTTTCTCTTTAAACTTCTTTCTAGTAACGGCGGCGCGATGGGTCTACTCACGCCAGTGCCATATTTCTTCTTATTTCATCTCTTCTCTTCTTCTTTGCAATTTGTCTCTCTCTCTCCTTTCGTTTATTTCTATTTCTCTATTTTCCTCTCTCACATTCTCGCTCTCTTTTTCTTTTAATTAAATAAATTAATTGTTGTTATTTTTGTTTCTGAATTTGATGTTGTTCTTGAATATGGATTTAAATATATTATTATTGTTGAATATTGTATTTTTTAATTTGATATTGGCATTTGACTATTTTGTAGAGTAAGAGAGGTGGTAGTGGTGATAAGGGTGGTGGTGGTGAATGGTGAGATTGGAGTCACAATAAATACAAAGGTGTTTTTGTCCATAAAAAAAATTTAAAAAACGATTTTAATACCAAATGAAATATTGAAAAATATTTTGAATAAAAAAAATAGAGGAAGTATAGGGTGTCAATTGTCACGGCCTTGGACACACTCCAACGCTACCATGTCGGCACTCAGATTTACTCAACCTCTTGAGCTAAGACCAAGTTAGCCTAACCCTCAATACTTAGCAAGAAAATTAAGAACACAAGAGAACACAAGAGAAAATAAGTTTTGGTGGAAAGAACACTTTATTACTCAAGTGTTGGTTACAAATTATTCACACACAAACTCTAACTCTAATTCCCTATTTATAGCCATCCACCTACTCAATGGATGGTTAGGATTAAATCTAATCAACGGTCTAGATTAATCATCTAGAACATTCTTTGCAAATATCTATCCTACCACTATTTTCTAAATACTTCTAGATTGTTCCATACTACTATTCCTACTTTTATATACATCTACACTCTTATAGAATATTCTATGATCTTTTAGAGTCTTCTAGAACCTTCTAGGGTATTCTGGGACCTTCTAGAATATTCTAGAACATTCCAAAACCATCTAGAGTATTCTCAAATACTCTAGAAAACTCTACAAACACTGTTAAATTTAACCTTCTAAAATTTACCGTGACATTCTTCCCCACCTAATGCGCAAACGTCCTCATTGCGTTCTGTTCATGATAGCGCTCTAGGTGTTCTAGGAATTGCCACAGATCTTCACGAGCTTCCCAACTAGCTTTAGTTATCGAGAGCCCTTTCCACTTGATCAAGTATTGGATACTTGGTAGTACCCCTCTTCATCGCACGACGCGATTAGCTAAGATCTCTTCGATTTCTTTATCAAAGGATCTAATCACCACAGGTGGAACATGACTCGAGTCACCTCTACTCGGTTCATCTTGGTCTTCATGATATGGTTTAAGCATACTCACATAGAAGACCGAGTGGATTTTCATAGAGGGAGGGAGTTGTACTTTGTAAGCAACCTTCCCAACACGTCCAATGATCTCAAATGACCCTTCGTATTTGCAGATTAAGCCCTTATGAACATTGTGAAAGGCTTTGAATTGTTGTGAAAGAAGTTTAATCATTACCTTGTCTCCCACTTGATAGCTTGCATGCCTCCTCTTTTTATCTGCCCATTTTTTCATCCTCTTTGAAGCTTTGTCAAGGTAAGAACGAGTGACATCTTCTTGTTCTTTCCAAGACTTAATCATATGATAAGCTCCAGGACTCTTCCACCAAATTGTCACGGCCTTGGACACACTCCAACGCTACTGTGCCGGCACTCGGACTTACTCAACCTCTTGAGCTACGACCAAGTCAACCTAACCTTCAATACTTAGCAAGAGAATACAAGAGAAAGGAAGCTTTGGTGGAAAGAACACTTTATTACTCAAGTGTTGGTTACAAATGATTCACACACAAACTCTAACTCTCATTCCCTATTTATAGCCATCCACATTCTCAATGGATGGTTAGGATTAAATCTAATCAACGGTCTAAATTAATCATCTAGAACCTTCTATGCAAATATCTATCCTACCACTACTTTCTAAATACTTCTAGATTGTTCCATACTACTCTTCATACTTTTATATACATTCACACTCTTCTATAATATTCTATAATCTTCTAGAGTCTTCTAGAACCTTTTAGGGTATTCCGAAACCTTCTAGAACATTATAGAATGTTCCGAAACCATCTAGAGTATTCTCAAATATTTTAGAAAACTTTACAAACACTGTTAAATTTAACCTTCTAAAATTTACTATGACACAATAGAATATTTGTACAATGTGTACAATGGGGTTTAGGGATGTTTGATTCAGTATTAGAGATATAATCATTAGTGTTACCTTTTTCTATTAGCTTAAACTTTTGGGATGAATGGTTTCATGACATGGTATCAGAGCTCTAGATTCGAAAGGTCAAGAGTTTGATCCTTGGTGAATTCCAAAATTAGCTTAAACTTTTGGGATGAGTGGTTTCATGACATGAGATGTTTATTATCCCTGGTACCCGGATGATTATTTTGAATAATATGAGTCATTTTATTCATATTGGGTCAAAGATTTAGCTCATTGTACACATTGTACACTTAGACCATTAGGTCCCATGAGTGATGTTCATTTTATTCATATTGGGTCAAAGATTTAGCTCATTGTACATATTGTACATTTAAACCATTGGCTCCCTAGCAGTACTAAAAAAGTTAAGAACGAATTCAATTTTGACCCAAGATTTTAGGAATAAAAAAAGTACTTATTCCTAATTTTAACTATCTTTTGGGGTCAAATAACAAAAAATATGGACAAAAAATCACAAAAATATATAAAGGTTTTAAATGATGCCTCATTATTTTATAATGATATAATCGTAAGTAAACAAAAAGAGCTACACATTCAAGTAATTTTTAACAAGTTATTCCGTATTTTTTGAATGATTTTTTCTTCATCATATGTCCATTACTGCAATTTTTTTTTGTTATTGTTGTTGTCATTGTTGTCGTCACTAGTTTCTCCTTCTACTTTTTTTGTTTTATTTTTTTTTCTCTTTCTCTTTTTTTATTATTATTATCATCACTTTCATCATCTTCTTCTTAATTAAATTTCACAATTTAATTGTTATAAATGACACAATAATTTTTAGTGAGTAACACCAATATTTTTAATGAATGATACAAGAAAATTTCAAAGAACTACAAGTCTAGAACCTTAACTCACTTAACTAACAAAATATATTAAATATGTTTTTGATCCAAAAGACACATTAAATTATTACAAATGACACATAAATGACTAAATCTCTTATATATTAGTTCAATACCACACAATTAATTTAGTAATAATAAAAACACATCATTTATTTGAAAATGACACAATAAATCTTTAAAGAACTACAAATTCAAAATCTTAACTCAACCAAAAAATTATCTTCAAATATGTTTTGGAATGAAAAAATACATCTATTTATTGCAAATAACACGGAAATGGCTAGACCTCTTATACTTAAATTAAATAATAAAAAAAGTACATCATTTAGTTGAAAATGATATAGTTAAAAAATTTATGTGTCACGATTAAAAAATTTGTGTGTTACAGATAAAAAATTTCTGCGTCAAAATTAAAGAACCTCCTGTGTTACAGTTAAAAATTGTTGGTAGTATTTTTCTGATAAATTTTGTACAATTTAAAATTATTCCTTCCTCTCCTCTTCTTTATCATCATCTTCTTATTCTTTTTCTTCTTCATCTATTCTTTTTTGTTTCATATTTTTATAATTTTTTTTATTTTGTTTTACCCTCTTAACAAAAATTTGTGTGATTGTTAAAAAATTTTTGTGTCAAAATTAAAATACTTCTTGTGTTATGATTAAAAAATTTTGGGAGTATTTTTCTGATAATTTATACACATTTTAAAACTCTTCCCTCTCCTTCTCTTTCTCTTCTTTTTCTTTGTCATTATCATATTCTTTTTCTTTTTTCATCTTCTCCTACTTGTTTCACCTTTTTATAATTTTTTATTTTATCTTTTAATAAGAATAAAAATAAGAAAAAAAATACTATAATAACTAACCAGAGAAGAGAAAAAAAACAACAACAATAAAAGAGTGACGATAAAAAAAATACAAAAAAATACAAAAAAAAATTTTAGGTGCGTAATTTTTATTAAGTTTGAATCAATTTAATTGATAAAAAAATTTGAACATATAGAAGGATCGCAAATAAACACAAAAAAAGATCAATAATCTAAACTAAGAACACTAGAAAAATAAAGTAAAAATAAATTATTATTGTATTTGTAATTTATAGTGTCTCAATAATTTGATTAAAAAATAATTAAATTCTTAAAATAGTTTGACACGATAAACACATATTACCATTAAAATTGTGCCAACAAAAGAGGGTATAATACCTTTCAATTATATATACAAAGTTTGATTTTTTTATTTTTAATACAAGTTATCTAAATTTAATATTTCCACGAGTGCTTTAAAGCAATTGTTAGACTTGATTTGATAAAATTTTTTGAATAGATGTTTGTATTTTTAAAGAGCACAAACTCTTTATTTTATGTTTAGTAAATTAAAAAAATTATATACTTGTATTTGTAACTTTTAAAAGATAGGAGTATTTTTAAAAACATTTAAAGTGAAGCTTTTTAAAGATAATTTATATTTGTCAAAATTAAAAAATCTAATATAACTTTATACATTAGTTAATATCCAAATTTTTACATTAATATTTATTATTATAGTACTTTTAAATTTTTAAAGCTATTTTACCAAATACTATGCTTATTAAAAATTATTTTTAATTTAACTAGTGTAAAACACGCGTTACGCAAGGGACAAATATTGATCCACAATAAAAGTTTGTTGGTGCATGTTCAATTATACTAACAATTATTACTTTTAACTTGAAAAGTCTTCGTGTATAAAAATTTATTATCCAATGTATAAGATTGTTTCAGCTTATATTCACTAGAAAAAAATATTGAATACCGTCGGATTTATCATTAGATTTAGTGTCGGACATTAGCTACGGGTTTACTAGTGGATTTGACAATAAATTTGTCGAGTAAAAATATTACCGTCGGATTTGGTTTTTTGACAGTAAATTTATCGGTAATAATTGAGGAAAAAAAATTGGCACGATCATTATCGTCAGATTTACTGGCGGATAAAATCTATCCGCCGGTAATCCGATTTACTGGAACGTTGCATTTTGGTCGTTCGCAATGCGTTGTCATCGTATTTATCCGCCGGAAAATACGACGGTAATCTTGCCCTAAATCTGAATCGCAAACCCTCTCCCCTCATTTATGAACTACTCTCTCTCTCTCTCTCTCTCTAACCTTCTCCTTTCTCTCTCTCTCTCTCCCTCTCTCTCTCCCCCACAAGCAACCTCCGGCAGCCCCTCCACCAGTGTCGGCTACCACCAACAGCATTTAAGGACTGCATAGACTCCTTATGTCGCGTTGGTCACTCTACTGTCGCTGTTTGCGTTGTTTCCATTGCTGCTGCCGCTACCACTGTTACCATCGTTGTTGTCATTGCTTCCTGTGTCACCAGAGCTGCCTTCTTCCTCCCTCCAGGTATATTATCATTTTCCTTATTATTATTTTTTTATTTATTTTTAAAAAAAATCCTAATGCAGCCTTGCCAGTTGGTCACTTCTGCTGCCACCATGTTAGAAAGTCTTCTACACTGTCACTGTCTTTAGGTAACTCACAATTAGTTTTGGGTAGTTAAACTTCAAACTCTAATTTATTAAATTTTTATTTGTTATGTATTAGAAAATTTGCAATTAAGATGTTTGTATTAGAGATTTAACTATTTTTCAGATTTTGTTCACATATTAGTTTAGATTTAGGATCTTTTAATTATGTTTTCATTTAGGGTTTTCTAAAATTCTGTTTTGATGATTCTATATTTGAAATTTTTTGTTCATGATTTTGATTTTGAATTTTATTTCGATGATTGTGTGTTTATTATTCTAATTTTTGTTATTTTAATTTTTGTGTATTGTTCTGCAAGTGTAAGATCTTTAACTCTATTGTTCTAATTTCTGTTCTGGTGTTATTTGAGTTAATATTTTTAGTTAATTAATTGATTGTCGTCAATTGCCTAATTTAATCTTAATTTGTTTTTTTTTTGAGTTAATTATTGATTTATTATTTATTGTTGTTAATTTCATAAATTTATTTATTATCTGAGTTAATTATTTTTTAAGTTAATAAGTTGATATTATTAGTTGTCTGAGTTAATCTTAACTTGTTTATTTTTTGAGTTGATTATTGACTTATTATTTATTGTTGTTAATTTTTTAAATTTATTATTATGAGTTAATTATTTTCTGAGTTAATTAGTTGATTATTTTTAATTGTCTGAGTTAATCTTAACTTGTTTATTTTTTGTGTTAATTATTGGCTTATTATTTATTGTTGTTAATTTCTAAGTTTATTATTATCTGAGTTAATTATTTTTTGAGTTAATTTGAATTTGTTTATTTTTTGAGTTAATTATTGATTTATTATTTATTATTGTTAATTTTCTAAGTTTATTATTATTCGAGTTAATTATTTTCTAAGTTAATTAGTATTGTATTTTCTGATTTATTAGTTTAAAAATTATTGAATTTTAATATTTAAAATCATATATTAATTTTAAAAAAAATTTAAAATTTAAGTTTACCGTTGAATTTACCGTCGGTTAAATCTGCCAATGGATATTAATTTAATTATTAATTAATAATATATTACTGTTAGATTTATCAAAATAAATTGATAGTAAAAATTATCAATAAAATTTTTTAACGGTAATTAAAAGCAGATGATAAAATTCGCCAATAAATATTTATTGATAAAATTTATTCTGACAATAATTCTGATGATAAATATATTTCTGATAGATTTTTTTAGTAATTTCGATTATAATTGCTCACATGTAAATAATATTTGTTTAAAAAAGTAAGTCTATATGACTCAAAGCTTTATATGTAAAGATTCATGTAATGAATGGGATTACAGTTTTTCTGTTCTTTTTATTGTTAATGATTTAAAAAATCATGTTAAAGTTAATTAATAAAAAAAATTTTGATAGCATAAAATAGATGATGAAAATAATAAAGGTAAGATTATAGATATAATAAAAAAATAGTATAATTTAACAAATATATAAATTATATAAAACATATTTCAAGATTTTAAGAGAACATAAGTATTAAATTTATAAATACTTTAGAAGAATTATTCAGTTGGATAATTTGATATTTTTGTCTATCTTTTTCATAAAATTAACCTGTTGAAAAATTTTAATGAAATTAAGAAAGGAAAGAACTCAAGAGAAAGACCAAAATCAAACCATAATTTTGCCTACTTAAAAGAAATTAGAATTTTAATTTTTTATCTTTTATTGAATGATGACAAAACTTTATTCTTTACGTTTTTATGCAAAAATCTAGTACAAATTTAAATATTAAATTCTTATGTTCCTTCGATATTTGTCTGTTCTAAAAAATTAATTAAATATATTAATTAAATACATTTTAACTTAATTTTTATATTGATCGTTACATCGACTGTTAATGATAAAATCAAGATTAATTTTAGTGATTAACTATTTTTTACTTTATTCTCTTGTAAGTTTTTGAATTGATCACTAATTTTATCATTAGCAATTAATTTAGAACGTCACTCATTTGTCGGAGTAACGAAATTGTTATTACTGTTTTCTATAATTTTATTTGTAGTTCTACATTGATAAATTTAAAAAACTCTAATTTAATTTGATGATGAACAAACATTATTAAAACAATTAATTACAAAATTATTAATTTGTTTTTAACTCATACTTGTTTAATTAATAATTTTGTTTGTGCAGATTTCTGTTGGGCCGAAAAGCTATCAAGCCCAATTAAATACTAACACTCAGCTTTGGATCAAATTGATTTAATTATAATGGCTGAAGCAATTTGTGATTAATTGGACAAGAAAAACAAATTTTAAAGCCCAAAAAGGGGGCTGGTCCGAAATCAAAAGGAAATGGGGCACAATATTTTTTATCCATTTAACTTGATGAAACACATTCCTTTAATTATAAGGCTGCATGCTCTAACGATTATCACTTTTATCTTTCGATGGAATTCAAATTTTATTAAGTGGAGTTAATGCAGACCTTGAAACCATGAGAGAGAAATTACATTTGATTTGATTGATTGCCTTAATGAGGTACGCTACTCAGCAAAGGGAGAAACTTAATTCACTCTAATTCTCTCTCTTTGTTACATTGATTATTGTTCAAATTTCTCTCTCTACTCTCTCTTCTTCATTCGGTCATTTCAACAGAGAAAGCATGGAAGCTAAAGCTAGCTACTGAAAAGAAGAAGAGGCAAGCAACAAGACCATCGCAATGATGGCAAGAAAAAGAAAACAAAAAGTATGTTGTGGCTGAGATCTTCACCAAGAAAGGTAAGATTTAGTGAAGTAAGCTCAAGCTCTCAATGTTGGATATAGCATTCGGTTACCTCTCCTCTCTCTCTGGCCAAACCGGTTTCTGAAGAAGAAGAAGTTTAGCTTGGTTCAAATGGTTTCAACCGTGGAAGCTTTCCCCTATATAAATAAGGGACAACAACCAGGGCTTGAAGCAAGGAGTGAGAGTGCAAGGCACAGTGTTCACATAGCTACCTAAGCTAACAGAAGTTCTTCTCCTTCAATATTTTCTATTTTGTAATTTTCTGTTTAATTTTTTCTGTCTTGAGTCTCATGAAAAAAGGCAAACAATGAGGTTTGTAAGAAAAAGTCATAAAGTGAAAAAAGGCAGAGAGTGCAAAATTAAAAGAAAAAGCCATAGATGTCCTTAGAGGTCCTTTGTACATCTGTGTTGTGTTTCATGATTCTGTGGAATCCCCTTGCAAGTTAGATTAGCACTTAGCAGTTGAAAGCTTGGCAATGACCAAGTCAAGTTCAGTTTTTGGGTTTAGATTTTGGACTTGTCCCAAATAGGAAGGGTAGTTCTTAGGGAGAATTGGTATCTGTAATAAAAAATGATCATAGTGAAATTCCATCATTATTGTGATGGAGACTGGATGTAGGCTGCATTACACTTAGCAGCTGAACCAGGATATATCTTGGTGTGATTTTCTCTCTCTTCTACTCCATCTCTGTTTCTGTTGAATATCAGACAAAACTGAAAAATATCTCCTGGCTAGTCACGAGACAAAACGAAAAAGTTTTCTAACTAGGCACGAGACAAAAACAAGAAATATATCCTCAAGTGTTATAAAGGACATCAAGAGTTACTAAGAGAAAAAGGGGCTAAGATTCAACCTCCCCTTCTCTTAGCCACTAATAAACCATCAATTGGTATCAGAGCTTGGTCTCAAAGAGATCAAGCTTTGTAGCTTGGAGAAAAGATCCTGATGGCAGAAAATAGTGGCTCAAATCTGGTGTCCTACAACCTGACTGAAGGACAGTCAAGCAACAGACCTCCTCTTTTCAATGGGAAAAACTATACCTATTGGAAGGAGAGGATGAAGATCTTTGTGCAAGCAGTGGATTACAGACTTTGGAAGATTATCCTGGAAAGTCCTTAATTTTTAACCACCACAAGTGCTAAAGGAGTAGTCTCTCTCAAACCCGAAGCAAGCTGGACCGAAGAAGATAGAAAGAAGGTGGAGCTCAATGCCAAGGCTGACAACTTACTCAACTATGCTATCAGCTTCGAGGAATACCGACGGGTATCACGATGCACACCGGTAAAGGAAATCTGGGACAAACTTCAAATCACCCATGAAGAAACCACCATAGTGAAGAAGACCAGGATAGATATGTTGAATAGAGAGTATGAAATGTTTACAATGAAAGAAGGAGAATTTATTAATAAACTATTCGAAAGATTCAACATCATCATTGTTGGCTTGGATGCTATGGGAATTACGTATCCAGATTCTGTGCTTGTGAGAAGAGTTTTAAGATGTATCACAAAAGAGTGAGAAACTAAAGCATTAATCATATCTGAGAGTAGTAGTCTAGATTCCATGACATATGATGACTTGAGAGGAAACTTACTTGCTTTCGAAAACACTTATTTGAAAAAAGGATTCAAAAAATAAAGGAATTACTTTTACATCTGTTACTAACCCCCTGGATGATGAATCCAGTAATAATTCCTCTGAAAATGAATTTGTTTTGTTGCAAAAAAATTCAGAAAAATGGTGAAGCTCAAGGGAAGAAGCCAAGGAAGCAGTTCAAGAAAACAAAAGAAAGATTTAAGCAAGATGACATGTTACAACTGCAAGGAGACTGGGCACTTCAAATCTGACTGCCCTAAGTTGAAGAAAGAGGAGAAGCCAAATAAAGGAAAGAAAAAGGGACCGATGGCTTCGTGGGAGGACTTGGAAAATTATTCAGACGATGATGAAGAATCAGAAACCAAGTCCCAATCATGTCTCATGGCAGATCACATTGAACAGGTAGTCTTTCACAACCCTAACACTGAAGATCTTCATCTTATGATAGACCACCTTTCTGAAAAAATAAGATGTTTTTTGCTTGATAACCAAGATCTTGAACAACAAATCACCATTCTTAAAGCTGAAAATGGTTTTCTCAAAGAAAAGCTAAGGGAGGCCGAAACTGCTGTTGAACTTTTTGAAGAAAATAAGCAGTTAAAAGTCCAACTTAGAAGCTATGAAAGTGATCATTCTATTGTTGCATATGTAAACTGTTTCAAAGAAAATGAAGAGTTGCTGAAAAAGATCAAAAGTCTTGAAAATGACTTAGCCAAGTTTACTCAAAGTTCTGAAAATCTAAATCAAATCTTTACTAGTCAAAAACCACTCTATGACAAAGCTAGCTTGGGTTTCACAAAAATTGCAAATCTGTTGAAAAACCTTATTTTGAAAACATAGCCTCATCTTCAAATGATACAAGGTTTCAAAACCCAACAAGCTTTAACAAAACAGCAACTCCAAGATTTTGTAGACTTTGCAACCGAAACGAGCACTTTCCCATTCAATGCTTTTTTGGTGAAAGATTGATTGGTGACAAAGTTTACAAAATTGTATTTGACTATAATGGTTTGGGACATAGGAGATGATTTAACGTGAAAGGATCCAAGAAGATTTGGATACCTAAGGTCACTTAAGCTTATTTTGTAGGTATGTCTAGCATCCAAGCGGAAGGACAATATGTGGTATATGGACAGCGGATGCTCTAGGCATATGACCGGAAAGGCAACCTTTTTCATTAGGCTTGATGAGTATGATGGAGGGTTTGTCACATTTGGTGATGATGGTAAAGGAAAAATAGTGGCCATTGGAAAAGTTGGTAAAAGTTTCTCTTCTTGTATAAATGATGTTCTTCTTGTTGATGGTTTGAAACATAATTTACTAAGTGTTAGTCAACTATGCGATCTAGGTTTTGAAGTTGTTTTTAGAAAATTTGTATGTTTAGTTGTTTGTGAAAAATTTGGGGACATTTTGTTTGAGGCTAAAAGGTGTAATAATGTGTATGGATTGACTCTTGAGGACTTGAAAGAGCAAAAAGTAACATGCTTTACCTCTCATGAATCTGAAAAATGGCTATGGCATAAGAAATTGGGTGATGCTAGCATGTACCAAATTTCTAAGCTAATTAAGAAAAATTTGGTTATAGGAATTCCAAATATTAAATTTGATAAGGATCTTACTTGTGATGCTTGCCAATTAGGCAAACAAGTAAAATCCTCTTTTAAACCAAAAGATGGAATTTCAACCAAGAGGCCATTAGAGATGCTACACATTGATTTTTTTGGTCCAACAAGAACTCAAAGTCTAGGAGGTAAACACTATGGTTTAGTAGTGGTGGATGATTACTCTAGATTTGGTTGGGTACTTTTTCTTGCTTATAAAAATGATGCTTTTCATGCTTTCTCAACCCTTTGCAAAAGAATTCAAAATGAAAAGGATTTAAAAGTTGCCCATTTGAGAAGTGATCACGGAAAGGAATTTGAAAACTAAGATTTTGAAAAATTCTATGATAACTTTGGAATTGCTCATAATTTTTCATGCCCTATAACACCTCAACAAAATGGGGTTGTTGAAAGAAGGAATAGAAGCTTTTAAGAGATGACTAGGGCTATGTTATGTGAAAATGAGATTCCAAAATTTCTATGGGCTGAAGCTGTAAATACAGCTTGTTATATTTTGAATAGGACCATCATTAGAAAAGGATTGAAGAAAACTCATTTTGAGCTATGGAAAGGAACCCCTCCAAATCTTAAGTATTTCCATGTTTTTGGATGCAAATATTTTGTACTTAATAACAAAGAAAATCTTAGTAAATTTGAATTAAAATCCTGTGAAGGAATGTTTGTTGGATACTCCACCACTAGCAAGGCTTATAGAATTTACCTCAAAGATCATAGAACCATAGAGGAATCCATATATGTAATTTTTTGTGATTCTAATTCAATTCCCAGTGCTGTGATAGATGATGAAACAGATTGTGAAGATGTTGTCAACAAGGAAACCAGTGGAGAAAATCCCAGGTCTATTCAAAATGAAGAATCTGTCTGTCCAATTTTGTCTCGTCAGGATGGAGGAGACAATTTTGTTTTGTCTCCTAAGAAAGCAAGAGAATTTGGAATAGTCCAGCATGATGAGGCTCAACAAGGCTCAACCTCACTCCGAAAACCAAGAGAATGGAAGTCCATGAGGGGTTATCCTCATGACTTTATTATTGGTGATCCCTCTCAAGGTGTAACAACAAGATCCTCAACAAAGAAGCAATTCGAACTAAGCAACTTTGCCTTCTTGTCACAATTGGAGCCCAACAATGTGAAGCAAGCTCTTGAAGATCCTTCTTGGGTCAAAGTCATGCAAGAAGAGCTAGCTCAATTTGACAAGAATGAGGTTTGGACATTAGTATCTCATCCGGATGGTAAGAAAGTCACGGGTACTAAGTGGGTTTTTAAAAATAAACTTGGTGAAGATGGAAAAGTTGTTCGTAACAAGGCTAGATTAGTGGCCTAAGGTTACGATCACGAAGAGGGTATAGATTTTGATGAGTCTTTTGCTTCGGTAGCTAGAATGGAAGCAATTAGGTTGCTTCTTGCCTATGCTGCCCATAAGGGTTTCAAAATGTTTCAAATGGATGTTAAATGTGTTTTTCTTAATGGCTTTATTGATAGAGAAGTGTATGTGGTACAACCCCCCGATTTTGAAAATAAAGAATTTCCAAATCATGTTTTAAACTCTCTAAGGCTCTTTATGGTCTTAGGCAAGCTCTAAGAGCTTGGTATGAAAGGCTTAGTGCCTTCTTGTTGGAAAACCACTTTCAAAGGGGAACAACCGACACAACTCTATTTATTAAAGCATCTAATGATGATATTCTCCTAGTTCAAGTTTATGTAGATAATATTGTGTTTGGATCGGCCAATGAGTCTTTGTGTAAAGAGTTTGGAAAACTCATGACTAGTGAGTTTGAGATAGGTTTAATAGGAGAGCTAACTTTCTTTCTTGGCCTCCAAATTAAACAAACTCCTAGTGGTAACTTTATTCACCAAGGAAAGTATGCTAAAGAATTAATCAAAAAATTTGGCCTAGAAAATTCCAAACCAATGGGAACTCCAATGCATCCAAACACTAAACTTGAAAAGGATGATGATGGGAAAGATGTGGATGAAACAAGGTATAGAGGAATGATAGGTTCACTCATGTATCTTACCTCATCTAGACCGGATATTGTTCAAAGTGTGGGTGTATGTTCAAGATTTCAATCTCACCCAAAAGAATCTCATCTTTCGGCCGTTAAACGCATCATTAGATACATTAAGGGAACTAGTGATTATGGCTTATGGTATCCAAAATCTGATGAGTTTTGTGCAGTAGAATTTTGTGATGCAGATTATGCAGGAGATCGGGTGGATAGAAAAAGCACATCGGGCATGTGTTGCTTCCTTGGAAGCTCACTCAACATGTGGTCAAGCAAGAAACAAGCCACAGTAGCTCTATCCACAGCCGAAGCTGAATATATCTTTGCCTCCGGTTGTTGTTCACAATTAATATGGTTAAAAACACAATTAGAGGATTACAAATTAAAGATCAATAGTATACCCTTGTTTTGTGACAATATGAGTGCCATAAATATTTCAAAAAATTATGTTTTGCACTCAAGAACAAAGCACATTGAAATAAAATATCATTTCATTAGAGAACATGTGCAAAAAGGAACTATTGTTATTCGATTTGTAAAATTCGAAGATCAACTTGCGGATATTTTCACTAAGCCCTTGTGTAAAAGACAGATTTAACACCTTGAGAAGTAGTTTGGGAATGATAGAATTATGTTCTGTTGATAACTCGTGATTTTTTTTATTCTGTTTGTTTTTGTCTCGTGAAAAAACAGGAGACAAAATTTAGGCTATGTTGAACGGGCCATGAGACAGGGGGAGACAGCGCTTACATTAATTATCTTGGGCCCAAAAATCCTTTTGACCTTGGTCTGACCCGTTTCTATTTGAAGTTGCCTTAATCATGATTTTGGAGGTTATCTTATCAAAGGAAGGAGTTGTGTGTCAAATCAAATCTTTATCCTTCTCTCATCCCTTGATTCTAGGAACAAATCTTTCAGTTTTTAATTTTAAATCTTTCCTTGGTTAATAACCGCGACTTTTAATGGTTATTAACTCCCTCCACACACTCTCTCTCTCTCTCTCTCTCTCTCTCTCTCTCTCTCTCTCTCTCTCTCTCCAATCAGCATTTAATGCACCCCTAACCTCCCTCCACTCACCACTCCCTTTGGCCCCCTCTTCATCTTCTCTCTTCACTCACCTTCTTCATATCATGAAAAAGAAAATTGCACTAAGAATGAGTAACTGAGCCCCCTTATCCAAAAATCCTCCATTCTCAACCCCTCAAACCCACACACATATTCATATACATTCCACATCTTCATCATCCTACTCACTTCCATCCAAACAAATCGAAACAATGCGCAGAAAAGTGATAGCCCAGAAAACCTCAGGAAGAAGGAAAACTGAAAAGAACAAGGAACCAGTCATGGAAGAAGGAAAACTGAAAAGAACAAGGAACCAGTCATGGAAGAAGAAGAGGAGTCTCACACCTCACCTCCTCCCTCACCACCAAAGAAGACAACCCGACATGCTTTTGGACGAAGTTCACAGAAGACCAAGAGCTTTGTGTTACACAACACAAGGGAACCGGCCAATCTGGATTCATTGGAATTCAAAAATAAATACAACAAACCTCATTCACACTTTGATCTGGTTACAACAAACCTCATTCAATTCGTGTGCCTCTTATGAGTTCCACAAGGAAGTTTTGGAGAAACGTCACTTGTGTGCCTCACACCTAGTGAATCTGGATTCACTTGCAGCCAAAGGAATGAACTTCTCTCCTCTATTTGAGAATTTGAAATGGACTCCTCTGATCGATGGTTCCATCCATTCATACGTGAAGCAGGCATATATGACTCTGAACTCGAAGACAATCAGCGTTGCCCTGGGTTACACTGATGAGGGACCAAGAGCGTACATGGTTGAAAAATGGGACTTTCAGGTTGGAGCCACATACCAGATTGCCCTGCAACAAATCTGTGAGAACTTGTCTGGCTTGGATGGCATCGTTCCTACTCACAAGGCACTCGGTCCGGAGAACTCATTGCTACACAGAATCGTTACTCGTATTTTGACTCCACAGATTGGTTCACATAACAGAGTAACTGTTTCTGATTCTCTTGTACTTTTTGCTATTGTTACCTCCACTCCTATTTCTTTTGCTTACCTTATGATAAGGCATATGTGAGAATCTGTTAAAAATACCGAAAAGGTAAACCTTCCTTATGGCATGTTTCTCACCAGCATTTTTGAATACTTTAACGTTGATCTCACTAATGAAGCTGTAGAGAATAAGCACTCAATTATTAAGGGAGGAGGAGTTTCAGGAACAACGAAAGGCACCAAAGGAAAAGATCAATGCCCTCTGATAGTGACCTAGAAAGCCGACCCACGGAACCTTCCAAGATGGCAGAATCAATCCGGAAAGTTCTCAATGAATTCTTCAACATGTCCAACATGATGGTACAATCTCACAAGGCTGCCCATAAGCTAGCCTATGAAAATGAAAAGGCTTGGATGAAATGCTAAGAAAGGGTGAGACTAATGTTGCAGAATTTTGAAGAGGAGATGGGCGCTGGTGACAAGAATGATGATTCTGGATCAGAGTACAATCTGTCCGATGATTGATTTATTTGGTTACTTCTGGTTCTGTTTAGATTATTTTGATGTTTTGTAGTCTACTTGAATACTTTAGACCTGTGACACTGTGATAAAGTCTTGGTATTTTGGTTATATTTTGGATATTTTACTTCTAATGTCATTTTTTTGCAGGTGCCCCTTTGATGACAAAAGGAGGAGAATGACTGAAAAATTGAAATTAAAGAGAAAACGGTATGAAATCCTTTGTGGAGAATGGCTGAAAAATTAAGAGAAAATAGGGGATAAAATCTTTTGTGGATTCATGATCACCCTTGTTTCAATAATTTGTTGTGGTGATCTTTTTGATGCAATTGATTTAACTTTGTGGATATGCTTGCTGTATTCTGGATTAAGAATTATTTTTTGGCAGTTCCTTTAAACTTTGATATGTAAATAAATTTTGATAGTTGCTATGTTTTGAGATGATCATGCTTGATTAAAAATATTTTCCTTACTATGATTATTTTGCTCTGATATGTTGGTTGGAAAATATTTTCAAATAGCTTGAAAAGTAACTTCTTGAAACATCAAAATATTTTTGGTTGATATGTACTCGTTGCTTTATGTGTGTTTGAGCAGAAAATCATTTATATGATAACAAATGAGTTTTGTTTGTCATTCAATTCTGCTCATAAATCAAGCCATTCAACATTCTACATGTAATATGTTGAATAACATTGTTGCCTTAAGCTTGATAAAAATTGTTACAGATATAAAACTTCCCTTGGTAAAATAGCATACATTAAGGGGGAGCCATGTAACAATTGGAAAGGAAGGAATCCAAGTATTCAAAGGGAGTACTCTAATCCTTTCTTTTTTTTTCATTTCAATTTTTTAATAATGTTTGTCATCAAAGGGGAAATTGATGAGTTTGAAAAACTCTAATTTAATTTGATGATGAACAAATATTATTTAAATAATTAATTACAAAATTATTAATTTGTTTTTAACTCATACTTGCTTAATTAATAATTTTGTTTGTGTAGATTTCTATTGGGCCGAAAAGCTATCAAGCCCAATGAAATGCTAAAACTCAGCTTTGGATCAAATTGATTTAATTATAATGGCTGAAGCAATTTGTGGTTAATTGGACTAGGAAAACAAATTTTAAAGCCCAAAAAGGGGGTTGGTCCAAAATTAAAAGAAAATGGGGCACAATATTTTTTTATCTATTTAACTTGATGAAACCCATTCCTTTAATTATAAGGCTGTATGCTCCAACGATTATCACTTTTATCTTTTGATGGAATTTAAATTTTATTAAGTGGAGTTAATGCAGACCTTGGAACCATGAGAGAGAAATTACATTCTCAAGGGGGAAACTTAATTTACTCTAATTCTCTCTCTTTGTTACATTGATTATTGTTCAAATTTCTCTCTCTACTTTCCCTTCTTCATTCAGTCATTTCAACAGAGAAAGCATGGAAGTTAAAGCTAGCTACCAAAAGAAGAAGAAGCAAGCAACAAGACCATCACAATGATGGCAAGAAAAAGAAAACAAAAATATGTTGTGGTTGAGATCTTCACCAAGAAAGGTAAGATTTGGTGAAGTAAGCTCAAACTCTCCATACCAAAAATGAAAGAGAAGATCTCGGTCAGAGGAAGAAGATCCTTGGAGGGATGTCTTGTCTCTGATTTTGATCAACCACCACAGGAGGTAGCTACTATAGCTACGTGATGGAGAAGGCAGAAGTTGGAGCAGATGAAGCTGTCATCATCAAGAGTGCATCAAGAGCTAGGAATCCTTCATGGAGTGCAAGGCAAGATGGGAGGCTCGGATTGATGATTATTGGTGACCAAGGAAGAACCAGAGGTAATTGCATGTTGGATATAGCATTCGGTTACCTCTCCTCTCTCTCTAACCGAATTGGTTTTCTGAAGAAGAAGAAGTTTAGCTTGATTCAAATGGTTTCAACTGTGGAGGCTTCCCCCTATATAAATAAGGGAAAATAGCCAAGACTTGAAGCAAGGAGTGAGAATGCAAGGCACAGTGTTTACATAGCTACCTAAGCTAACAGAAGTTCTTCTCCTTCAATATTTTCTATTTTGTAATTTTTTGTTTAATTTTGTCTGTCTTGAGTCTCATGGAAAAAGGCAAACAGTAAGGTTTGTAAGAAAAAGCCATAGAGCGGAAAAAGGCAGAGAGTGAAAAATTAAAAGAAAAAGCCATAGATATCCTTAGAGGTCCTTTGTACATCTGTGTTGTGTTTCATGATTTTGTGTGAATCCCCTTGCAAGTTGGGTTAGCACTTACCAGTTGAAAGCTTGGCAGTGACCAAGTCAAGTTCAGTTTTTGGGTTTAGATTCTGGACTTGTCCCGAATAGGAAAGATAGTTCCTAGGAAAAATTGGTGTCTGTAATAAAAAATAATCATAGTGAAATTCCATCATTGTTGTGATGGAGACTGGATGTAGGCTGCATTGCACTTAGCAGCTGAATCAGGATATATCTTGGTGTGATTTTCTCTCTCTTCTACTCCATCTCTGTTTCTGCTGAATCGGAGACAAAACTGAAAAAACATCTCCTGGCTAGTCACGAGACAAAACAAAAAAATCTCCTGACTAGGCACGAGATAAAAACAAGAAATATCTCTTCAAGTGTTCTAAAGGAGAGCAAGAGTTACTAAGCGAAAAAGGGGCTAAGATTCAACCCCCCTTCTCTTAGCCACTGATAAACCATCATACATGATCAAAAATATTAAAACACAAAACACAATACTTATAATTTTGCTTCTACGACATGTAGTATCACAATCTAAAATTTAAAAACAAAAAATTTAAAAGCATATATGCCATTCTCCATTGCTGGCATATATGCTTGCTTGCTAGGAGAGAGAAGATCCAAAAAGACTAAAAGAGGACTTTGGGTGCGGATCAAAATTAATTGTATGAGATCCTGATAGGTTTTCTATCTGCCCAGTTTGGAATCCGAATTAGTCTCCGTAGGCCCATATTTTGTTAAGAACTTAAGATGCAATGGAGGCAAGCAATCCAACATGGTGTGGGCCCTACTTTTTTATTCCTTTTTTTTATCACAATTGACAAGTTTTATGCTTTGGTTGATTGTTGTATAAATCATGGATCTACATTGGGTCACCTAGAAAATTAATTTATTTTATTTACGTTTTAGAATAAGTTTAATTAATAATTTTTTATATGAAATTATTTTATATTTTTAATAAATCAAATTTAATGATATTAGTTAATAATACATAGAATAATTCCGTTTAAAATGAAAAAAGTTTTGCCTTATATTACTTTTGCTTACAAAAATATAAAAGGTTAAAGAAATAAGGTAATTTATAAATTATCTTTAATTTATATATAATATAATTAAATTTAATGAATTCAATTAGAATAAATAACAAATTATTTATTTTATTTCAGACTTTATAAATGAATAAACTAATTAACTTAGTATAAGAAATTACAATTAATGTAGTAAAATTAATCAAGTATTATATACTATAATAAATTACATTGATATTTAAATATCTAATCAAATTAATTAGCTGATATAATTAAGTCATATCAAAATACTTAAAAATACACCGTTCTTAATTAAATACTATCTATACTATATAAACGACATTTAAATCTATTTTTCCGTGCGTATATAATTTAAAATAATTCACAATTTATTTGATTGAATATTATAATATAAAATAATTTATAAATTAACATTAATTCATATATAATATATAATTAAATTTAATGAATTTAATTAGAATAAATAATAAATTTTTTATTTTATTTTAGACTTTATAAATGAAAAAATTAATTCACTAATATAACGAATTATGATTAATGTAGTATAATTAAGTAATATAAATTATAATAAATTATATTGATATTTAAATATTTAATTAAATTAATTAGTTGAAATAATTAAGTCATTGTAATAAATTATATTGAATCAGAAAACACTCTTTGGAGCATGCCACGTCAGCTCTATCATTAAGTACAAAAATTTAATTTTTATATAATAGAATAGATGGATAGATTTTGTTAGTCATTAAAATCAAATGTTATTTCAGTAATCTTTTTGCAGTGATTTTATAGATTTTTTTGCTTTTCTTAAGATATTCTCTTCTACCATATTCATCTCAATAAATATAGAGAGAGAGAAATTCCCAAGTTTCACTCCAGGATCTCGCAATTTTCAGCCATGGTTCATGCATTTACCAGAGGATAAGATGAAGATTAATTTTTGTTATTTTTGGTTGACTTGAAGATTAATTGTATAAGACTATAACGAGGTTGTAGGTTTTGGAATCTTCTTAGAGGATAAGATAATAATAGTCAAAGAATTTACGTTGCCAACTCATTTAACGGTCATCAATTAGCATTGTTCTTGCCAACTCTCGTGTTTTCCACCGGGAGAGAAAAATAGGAAGATACTGAAACTAAACTAAATTCTGGATCTTTTAATTAATGCTATGCTACGTTATTACTAAATTAAATTCTTCACAAAAAAAAAAATTCCTCACAAATAAGGCCGCAATTTTTTTTATTAACTTATTCTCTAAGGACATAGATTAAAAATATATAGTGTAAAAGACGACTTATTTTTTAAATTCGTTTTTAAAATATTTTATCAATTGAATTAATTTATTTTTTTATAAATTAATTATTTTTTTACTTCTTTTACTCAATTGATAATTTTTGTTTACGATTAATGACATGTTGACTCATATTATACATGATACTTATAATATATAATTAAATATTGAATAAATATATTTATGAAAACTAATTAATTTAATATCATTAGGTTATATTAAGATTATGATTTATATAATTAGAAAATAAAAATAATTAATAAATTTTCCTAAACATATTTGTTTAGCGTTTAGTTAGATATGATAAGTGTGATGTATACTATCAGTTAATATTTTATATAATTAATTATTGACAAAAAATTATTAATTAAGTGGTAGAAGGACAAAAATATTTAATTTGTAATATTTAAAAGATTAATTTAATTAATAATTTTTTTTTAAAAATAAATTTAGAGAATAATCTATTTAAAAGATTAATTTAATTAATAATTTTTTTAAAAAATAAATTTAGAGAATAATCTATCTTTTAAGAACTAATTTGATCATTAATCTATAAATCTACAGTGACATTGTAGGTTTTAGAATCTTCTTAGAGTATAAGATAATAATAGTCAAAATATTTACATTGCCAACTCATTTAACAGATTATCAATTAGCATTGTTTCTACCAACCCTC
Source organism: Arachis hypogaea (assembly GCF_003086295.3). Lineage (NCBI taxonomy): Eukaryota > Viridiplantae > Streptophyta > Magnoliopsida > Fabales > Fabaceae > Arachis > Arachis hypogaea. The sequence goes on along the minus strand of NC_092045.1, from coordinate 110,636,219 downwards.
ATTTTCCTCACTGGAAGAGAAAAATAGGTACCAACCCTCATTTTTCTCACTGAAAGAGAAAAATAGTAAGATACCAAAACTAAATTAAATTCTAGATCTTTTAATTAATGATGTGCTAGGTTATTACAAAATTAAATTCTTCCGATACAAAAAAATAATTCTTCACAAATAAGGCGGCAATCCTTTTTTTTTTAACTAATTTATGTTTTAAGGACATAGATTAAAAACGCCATAACAATATTTTATAAAAATTATTTAAAATAGTTTTTTTTTGTATTTTCAATACATTAAAACCTTAAAAAAATTATTATTGTATGTTTCAAACATGCTCTTAAGACACAAGTTAGCTAATTTTTTTTTAAAGACATTAGTTAAGAGAATAATACATTTTTTATTAAAAATTATTGTAAAAATAAGTTTTTTTTATATTTCTAATGAATTAAAAATTTTAAAATTTATATTATTATACTCTTAAAATATATGGTTAACTAAATCATTTATCTTAATTTATTTGTATAACATTATTGTTTTCCCTTTTTTTGTTTTTTTTTTGTTTTTTTAGTTTTTATGGTCATGACCTACAATAGGTGGTGATGCTACCTTCTGTTTGTATGGTTTTTTTCTTATATGAAAATAGTAGGTCAAGGAAACCTATATATATGTGTGTTTATGTGACTCTTTTTAAAGCGAGGCTTGTACCTTTTATTTTTATTCTCTCTGTTTTGAGCCTTTTGCTAACAACTTTTAGAAAGAAAGAAAAGCACCAGATGGCTTTTACATTCATTGCAATTGTTGGTGGTGTTTTGTTCTTGTTCTGTTTTTTCTCTGCTCTCTTGAGATGGAATGAAGTGAGGTACGTGAAAAAGAATAAAGGTTTGCCACCAGGTACAATGGGGTGGCCACTTTTTGGAGAAACATCTGAGTTTCTTAAACAAGGTCCTAACTTCATGAAAAACAAAAGAGCAAGGTAACAATTAAAATTAAACTAAATTAATTCATGTTCACTTGCATAATGTGGTGAAAATAGGTGGTCTGATCAACATTTTTTGCACCTTTTTCTTTTAAGATCATGTGGTTTGTAGGATTTTTTAATCTATACGAGTGCATGCAGTGATGGATTCATAAATTTTAATTAATGGAGACAAAAATTCTACACATATATGCAACATGGATACATATATATAATCGAACATAATTGTATATATTAATCTAAAACATGTCATTTAATATATTAAAATAGAGTGATTAATTCACTTTAATTAAAAAATAAAATTATAATTAATTTTTCTACGGTTTACATTATGAAATATTAAATAATAATTTTAATAATATTTATACAAGACCAACAATAGTATATTGAATTTGTTTTCTTTAGTACAATATTAAAAACATTTACTTTCTTTGCTATCATAATAGTAATTTTTCGTACGGTTAAATTTTTTGTATCTCATTTGAATTTAAAAAAAAATATATTTAATTTTCATTTTTTTATTATCTTTAATTAAAAAAGTTATTTTTTAAGAAAAACATAAGATTATTGTATTTTTTTAAAGATTGATCATTGTATTTTTTTTTTGTTAAACTAAATAATTAAACAAATAAATTACTAAAACTTACCTATAAAAATTACATTTTAAATTTTAAAATAAAAATAAATTCAAAATAATTTTAACCATAAGACAAGTAATTAAAATAATAGGGACATAATCTATACTCATATATAAGTAAAAGAATTACAAAATTTTGTGGGACATATTAGAATACTTGTTATAGTGACTACGATATCTTAAAAAGTGCTGTTAAAATTAAAATAATAATTTTTATTATATAACACCACTTTTTAATTTAAAAAATAAAAAAAGTATTATCAAAATATAAAATATTTAATTTTAACAACATTTTAATTAATAAGCATAAAAATATTTTGCAGTTAGCGTATGTTTTTTTACTATTAGCCGATTAATAAAAATAGCCGCTGATATATTTATCAATAATTGGATATTAGATAGGATGGCAAACGGATCAAAACTTGTCAGAGAGCCCGCGTAACTCGGCAAAAATATGAGTTAGGTTGAAAATTTGAAACCGTCATAATTAAAAAGTCCGTCTAATTCACGGGTTTTGGCAGGGTGGAGCAGACTTTCCGTCAGGCCCTTTTTTTTAGTAATTGAAGATGATAATTAAAGATGTTCTAAATTATAATTTGAATTATGTTCTATGTTTAATTGTAGAGGTTTGAAGATGTTTAATTATATGTTTTGGATAATGTTTGTTTTACTTTTTAAAATGTTGGTTTTATTTTTGTTTCAAAAAACTTGGTTAATGATTATGTTTATTACATATTTAGAATTATAAAGACTTTAATGTTTGTGAATTTGAAAATTATAATTTTTTTATGTCTTTAGAAATTATAAATTTATTGAAATGGTTGTGAAATTATATATATTATTTAATATTTAATGATTTATTAATAAAAAAATCAATAAAATAAAAGAGAATTGGTGAGTTTAGCCCACTAACGCGCTGTTAGGCGGGATGAGAGAGAAATTTAAAACCGCTTCACTAGACGGGATAGGCTTTTGGCGGGGAGGGACATGCGGATGAAGTTGGGCAGGTTAGCTCATTTGCCACTCCTAATATTAGACGTCTAACGCTTTGTTGCTAAAAAGTTTTAGTAGCAATTGTTAGTAAAAAAATTTTTAATGACCGCAAAAGATATATTATTACGATTATAATATGTAATAATAATAATAAATATATAATTACTGCAAAAACATAAGTTAAATAAGATTTACAATGATTATTATTTTATTGCTATTAAAAACCTTTTAATAAAAATAAATTTTGTTGTAGTCTTTGAAGTTAGTTGGGTTCGCTTGTTTCATGTTTATTTTTATTGGTGTCCAAACTGGAAAGCAGGGTTTATTACTTTGATGAAGTTTTTTGGACTAATCAAAAGTTATCAACTATAAATGAGAGACTAAAGAAAAACATTACTAAACACACTCTACTGTCTAGTGTCTACTTGGGGTGTGAAGTAAACCACTTTTCATGCATGTACTTTTTTACCCCATGGTTTACTTTTGATCATTTTTATCTTCTATTAACCAATTTTTTTTTGTGAATAATGAATGGCAGGTATGGCAGTTTTTTCAAATCACACATATTGGGATCTCCTACAATTATATCAATGGATGAAGAGCTCAATAGATACATTCTAATGAATGAATCAAAAGGGATTGTTCCAGGATACCCTAAATCCATGGTAGACATCTTGGGAAACTGCAACATTGCAGCCGTTCATGGCTCCACTCACAAGTACTTGAGAGGTGCCTTGCTTTCCATTATTGGTCCCACCATGGTCAGAGATCAGCTTTTGACAAAAATTGATCACTTCATGAGATCCCACCTTAGCAATTGGGACAATCAAGTCCTCGACATTCAACGCAAAACCAAAGAGGTTGCTTTCTATTCTTCTTCTTCATCTTCTTATTATTATTATTAGAATTTAATTTTGGTACAAAAATAGTTTTACATATGTATCTAATTACGTAATGTGATGTCAATAAAATTAATTATTTTTTTATTGAACACATAAATTATCGTCATCTAAAATAACAGATATGATCGCACACCAAAATTAAACTCTTATTCTTATTTAAAAAAATTGTAAGCAATATTGGCTGAACATTTTAAGGTTACTCATCCTAGCTGCACATAACTTAAAAGAAATAGCTATGATAATAGTTATAATTGCTATGTTAATGATTATCAATTAAAGATCTTGATCTAAATGAGTCAAGAGAAAAAACAGAAACATGAGTATTTTATGAGCGTGAGACATTTTTTACTATATAATTCATTCTCAAACTTTTATGGACAGATGACGTTCCTTTTATCACTCATGATGGTTGTAAGCATGGAATCAAGCAGAATATCAGATTCAATCATGCCGGAGTACTTTAAAATGGTTTCAGGAACCATTTCTCTCCCTATTGACCTTCCGAGGACGAAGTATCGTCGCGGATGTCAGGTTTGATCTTTGCCTATCTTTTTATTTTGTTACTCCTTTGTAGGGTGTACATGAATCGGGCCACTTCGGATTTGACTTAACCTAGATTCGATTCGAAATATAGACCGAGTCTAATTTTTAAACCCTAATCTGATCTTAGACCCGATAAAATCGTACTTTCGGATCGGGTAAAAATTGGATGAAACCGGGTCTTTAGCATGTAAAAATCACCTAATCTTCAACCATTATTTCACAATTCACATAGTAAAATTCACTTAAAAAAACATAACAAGAACCAACCATTTTCTAAAATTAAAACTTAACCATAATCAATACTAATATTGTCTAATAATATCAAATATTTAAATCAATACAAATAATACAATATTATGCATTAGTCTAAAGTCTTATGCATTTTAAACATAAAATATTACCTTATAATCTTATAATGACTAATAACACAAAATATTAAGGTTTACAATATTTAAATTCCACATAAGAATAGCCATCATTCATTACTAATAACACAAAATATTAATTATGTATGATGACCGGGCCATCGGGCCGAGTTCGGGTGACCCGAGCTATGGCTCAGATCCGACCCCAATTAATGATCGGGTCTAATTTTGAGACACTTACCCGACCCTAAACCCGATGAAATCACACTAAATTAGCCTCTAAAGTGTTCGGGACCGAGTCGGGTCTTCGGACCGGACCAGACCATGTACACCCCTACTCCTTTGTTTGAGTATTTTTTGTTTCTTCGGTATGAAAATATGTTCTATTTTATTGTGTCGAGCTCTTTCTTTTAAATAAATAATTGGATAAATATATTTTTATTATTGAAGTTTGCTTAAAATTTTTAAAATATTTTTAAGTATTTTTTTGTTTTAATTTTGTTCCAAACATTTTTTTATTTGCATTAAATATATCGCAGTCAGCTAATTTTTTAAAAAATTTAGGTCCAATTCAGTAACAATTTTACAGGAATAATCATTAATACAAGCAAATTAGAGATAATTATCATGCATGCATTATTGTTGAATTAGTCAACTATTAATGATATATTTGATACAAATAAAAAATTTTTGAACCAAAATTAGAATAAAATAAAATTTATGAATATTTTTAAAATTTTTACGGAACTTTAAGACAAAAAATATATTTTACCCTAAATAATTAATTATAAGTAACGAACACTTCGCTGCAGGCAAGGAAAGCTCTCGTGAGCATTCTGCGTGAGGTAATAGAGGAAAGAAGAAAATCCCAAGAAACACACCGAGACATGCTTGGAGTATTAATGGGAAATGATGATGAAAGTAGACAGAAACTAAGCGATGAAGAAATCATTGATCTACTGATTGCAGTTATGTATTCTGGTTATGAAACTGTTTCAGCCACTTCAATGATGGCAGTGAAGTATCTTCAGGACCATCCCAAAGCACTTGAAGAACTCAGAGTCAGTGTCCATAACAATAATAAATAATTTGCAGTTTCATTATTCATTTCATTTAATTTACTTTTACTTTGTGACACTGATGAAATTTCTGGTTTTTTCAGGAAGAGCATTTGGCCATTAGACAAAGGAAAAAACCAGACGAATCAATTGATTTCAACGATCTCAAGTCAATGAGGTTTACTCGCGCGGTAATATTTTTATACTATATTGTAATTGAACGTTCACATAGGTTTATAAAATTTCTAGGTGCAGCACTTTTTAGTAATTTTAGTTATTATCATTTGGCAAGTACATATATTAAATTGTTTCTAATAAATAAAAATTATATTGATCTACGTATACAAATTTTAATAGATATAATAGTAAATTATATATTTTTTACGTATAAATACATGTAAATATGAGTGCATCACATAACATTGCTATAGATTTATTTGTGAATTTTTTTTGAAAAACTCATAACTATCACTGATATAAAAAAGAAATTGTTTATGATTAGAAGGGTTTTGATATTTTTCTTTTTTGTATTGTGCAGGTGATTTTTGAGACTGCTAGATTGGCCACAATAGTTAATGGCGTCCTAAGAAAAACCATTCAAGATGTGGAGTTAAATGGTATTTATGTATATCTAAATTTGTTTAAAAAAGAAATTTTTATTATTTATTAAGATACGGTTAAATATAAAAGATATACATGTCTGACAAATGTCAATAAATATTATATCTAAAATACGTCTAATACGCAAACACGACAATTCAATAAAATATCCGTAATTCATGGACTAAAGCTTAATTAGCCACATTATTTTTTTCTTCAGGTTATTTGATTCCCAAAGGGTGGAAGATATATGTGTTCATAAGAGAGATAAATTATGACCCTTTTCTATATCCGGAGCCACTAAAGTTCAACCCATGGAGATGGCTGCAGGTTAGTACTTAGTACCAACTGACTCCTTCTCTTACTAATTTGTCTATTGTGGCTTATCAAACATATATTAATATCGTTAAGTTTGAAAATTGCAGGATCAGAGCCTAGAGTCAAAAAACCACTTCTTGGTATTTGGACGAGGTACAAGATTGTGTCCAGGGAAAGATTTGGGGATAGCTGAAATTTCAACTTTCTTGCACTATCTTGTAACTAGATACAGGTGACTAATTTTCCTATTCAATATGCATATATGCAAACCTAATAAAATTATATTCCCTTATTAGAGAATAGTCAGTTCAGCTATTTGCATTCACAGAGTTGTTCTTCTTTACTTATCTTCTATTTTTTATAAAACAAATTAAAATAATAGAAAAAAAAATTCATAAACACAAAAAGGCAATACTTGTGTATATTTATGTAGATTTATATATGTTTCATATATTTTTTAATAAAGTAATTAATTATCAAAATAATTAAACATATCATAATAGAATAATCAAATTTGTCATTACTAAATAATAAAAAAATTTTCTACGACAATTTAATTTAAAATTTCTTTTGAGTATCAAATATTCTATATGATAGTTAATTACTAGTCAATATGAACAACTTTGTCAGTTTTGAAATTTTATAGTAATATTACTTTATGGTGTTTTCTCGCATCTTATATTTAATTTTGATTGCAGGTGGGAAGCAGCAGGAAATGATAAACTAGTGAAATTTCCTCGAGTTTCAGCACCTAATGGACTGCATATAAGGGTGTCATCTTACTAATTAGGCACCTAGCTAATGGACTTATGCAAATAAAACTATTTTATAATAAAAAAGTTTGTAAGATGTTTGAGAATGGTTCAATAAAGAAGTTTGTAAAACTTTAATATATTTATGAAATTGCCAATCATAGATAATATAATTAAATTTACCTGTACTTATTGGGTATGTTCTTCATCATGACGGTTGTTCTAGAATCAATGAAACTACTACCGCTACTAGAGTCTCCATCATGTGCAGAATGTTGGTAGAGTTTCATCATGATGATGCTGCTTCTTTGCATGCTTTCTCTTTATTAGAGAAACAAGAAGGAAGAAATGGTAATGAGTTTGCGTGTCTTTGTGCTTCTTCCTTCTTTCTTTAATGTTGAGAGATAAATGCACTTTGTCTTTCTCTGTCTTTCTACGTGTAAGTGGAATCTACACTATATATCTGCATCCACTTCATCGTTTTACAGTTTTATACAATAAAACTCGTTAGATAATTAATATTTTTATATATTTATTTATATTTAAATTAGAGATAATGTCTTATTTTGACTCTGAAATTTATTTAACACTCGTTACAATTGTCATTATCATTAGTTTATGCTAGTACTGTATTAATAAGTTGTCTTTAAGTTGACCTAGAAAAATGAGCTGCTAATGCTATTCTCATTCTCATAAGACTCATCTTTTGAATTTATATGTCTTTAATAATAGAAAAAGATGATTATAATCCAGTAATTAACCTCATAAAATTGAGTTATTAAGTATTATAACGACTTGGACTTATAATATATATCGTATTTGCGGGTATCTAATTCGAACCAATCCGTTCGAATAGAGTTGTCAACTTGATCCGCTGTGGATAGGATAGAATACGGTGCGGTATGAATTTGCTTACGGATAAGGTAAGGTACAAGTTTAAGGTATACCCTACTCTACTCTACCCGCATCCCTAATATATTATATAATATATATGTAAAAGTTATGTATGCAGTGAAAAAGGTGATTGTGATCCTCTTACAAAAATGTGAAATAATCACTAAGTTAGTTGATGATCGTATTATTTATAATTTTATGTTGAATTTTTTAAAAATTTTATTGTTTTTAATTTTAATTTAAATTTATTTTTTTATTTTTTATTTTATTAATATGTATGAAATTTGGAATGGTTGAATTTTATATTGAGCAATACTAGGGGGCCAGCAACTTTTGTGATTGTTAGCCATCAACTAGCCATCAATGATGATTTGATGGTGTGAGATTGGTGTGAGATTTCATTCAATGGCTCACCTTTCTCTGTTGGTTACATGCTGGCCAAAATTCAATAAAATTGTTAGCCCCTAGACTTTTCCTTTTATATTTGTTTGAAAATTTTTTATTTTTCTGCAGGTAGAATCGAATAGAGTAAGATTTAGAACTTTATAGAGCAGATAGGGTTAGTATTAAAAAATTCTCGATCCGCAAATAGAATAGGATAAAATTTAAAAAAAAATTTTTAATTTGTGGATAGAATTAAAATAGAGTCTAAACCATACTCTATTCTACCAATTACCAACCTTAACAACAAATAATAAAGAGTTAGTATTCTTTTCGTAATGATTTTTTTTAGAATCCGAGAACACTTAATCATCAAATTAATTCATTAAAATTTCTCATACTTTTAAATTTAGTTTTTTATATTGGACTTATAAAAATATTTCATAACTTAAAATAATTTAATATGAAAGAATCTCTAATATATGGGAGCAATGATGATTGAAGAAACTAATATTATAGTATTAAAATGAAACTTTTAATATGCTTAGTGCATCTGTGTGTCGTTTTCTTAATTTAAAACAAAGTATTATTTTAGTTTTTAATATTTAAATTAAGTTTTAATTTTATTTTTAATATTTTAAACCTGTTATTGTTATTTTAAATATTTTATTTTATTATATTTTAGTTATTTGGTCAAAATTAAATTAAAAAAAACTCTTTTTTCTATTATATTTTTTTAAACAATAACAAAAATTATAATTATAGTAGTCATGATAGTAATTATAATTATTTAGAAATAAAAATGAGAGAATAATATAAAGACACAAGATAATAATAGAAATAGAAAGTATTTTTCGAAAAAAAAAATTAATTTTAACTAAAAAACTTAAATAAAATGAAATGAAATATTTAAAATAAAAATAGAATGTTTTAAATATTAAAAATGAAATTAAAACTTTGACTAAATATTAGGAACTAAATGAAAACTATAGTCTTTCATTTTTTGTAAACTGTGATATATTTAGTTCGGTTTTGGGTCTAAATAAGAAAATTGAGAAAAATGGTCCTAAAGAAATGAATATATGGATGTAGCCCAATAAATAGAATTTGGGCCGCAGGAGAGGCAAGTCCCGGAAAGGGAAAGACAGATGACGTTAGTGCCGAAGGGTAGAATGAAATTTGACGATCTTTCTTAATAGGCAGAGTTGAAGGAACGGAAGGATAGCAATTCCCAGAAGTGAGAAGAAGGTGCGAGTGAATCGAAGCTCAGAGAAAGGAAAAAGAAGAAAGGATGGTGAAGGTGGCCACGTATTTTGCTATGACTCTTGGAGCATTCATCTTCTGGCAGTCTATGGACAGGGTCCATGTCTGGATCGCACTTCATCAGGACGAAAAGGTTCCCCTTCTCTCCTTTCCCTTTCTTCTCCATTTTTCTCTGTCTCTTCTAACTCTTCAACACTTTGACATCTCCAATTTCACTTATACTCTTTCTCTTTCCGTTTTATGTTTATGTTTCGAAACCCTAAATTGCAGAAGGAAAGGCAGGAGAAGGAAGCTGAGATCAGAAGAGTCAGAGAAGAATTGTTGCGCCAGCAGCAGCTCCAGAACACTCAAAAGGATTCTTGATTCCCAAAATCTTGTAATTCTTTTCCTGCCCGTTCCCGTTCCCCTTATGTGCCCCCCCAAATAATGATCACATTTTTCATATGAACTAATTCTGCGATATTCTGCTTGCCGGTGGCAATTGTTATATTATAAACCTTTGTTTTTTTGTTGAAATCGCTGTTATCACTCTTAATCACTTGTTTTGTAGTAGTTATTCTAAAGACAGAAACTTCGGTACAAAAATTGTTTCCAATGCATAGCAATGGTAGTAGTAGTACTATTGGAAACTTGCCACTGTTGGTTCTAAACGCCAGATAGTAATCTATTTATCTATCTATAAGACATGAATTCTCGCGGAGCCATAGCTTATATGGAATTTTCTCGTTTTTTTGAATTTTTTGGAAAATTTTTCTTCGATTATGTTGTCGGATGAGGGTTATGGAGGAAGTTCTATTGCAGACGGTAAGGGATCCCTTACGCATTGTGACAATTGATTTGCAAGTATTAACTGTAGACAGGGTTTCCTTCAATTTATTCAGTATCTTTTGGGATTTACTCTAATAGGAGGTTGGGGTCTTAGTTTTGCTATGAAAGTTTCTGTGATTCATTATTGTGTATTAGTTCTTCTATTTTATTTTTTTTACTATGATGATTCGAAGGATTTTGTCCACATGGGACCTCAATTGTTTCAGAATGTAAATCAAAGGCTAAGATTGAAGACATTTGCGAGAAATGGAACACCTACATATTAGAGAGTAATATTTTTTTTATGCTTTTTAGTGTCACAGTTAAGTGGTTTTGGTATATTGTTTATATATACATTTAATACGATTTCTTTCTACGATACCTTATGTTCTTGGTAAGGGATTAAAGGCCTCAATCTTAAGATGTCTTTATCTTTAGTGTAACTGCCATGAAATTTGCAGGCTGGGAAAATAAATACTCAACACTTAAATGTCTAGTATGATGAGAATCTTTATTTATGACAAGAAATTATCTATGGGTATTTGCTAGATATTGTTCTTTGTAAAAGTGGAAACCAGTTATGACAATCTTCTTCTCATTCCCTTGATTCATTCTTGCATATGGTGTGTAAGAATTTGGTTGTAGAGAAAGCTGCAGAATTGCTTTCTATCAATGATATTAATCTACCTCTTTCACTCAAAGTAAAAGCATTATATCGGAGATAGGCATGACTTGAAAGAAAAATATGCTGACCGTTCTTCAAGGGTTGACAGGAGCTGTAGTTTCCATTTTTTTCTCCTCGGTTGCAATTGGTAGGAGTTGAGCCCGAGACCTTTGAGATGGGAAGGGGGGCAGAATGCCATGTGAGCTTTCAGTTTAAAAGTCCAGGGGTTTATTTGTGCATGTTTTTTTACCAAAAAAACATTTGTGCATGTTAATCCCTTAAATAATTCTGTGAGCTTTACTTTTGGATTTTGGCCTGTAACTCTCTGGCTTGGTTCATGCAGGCGAGTACAAATTCAAGGTCTTTTGAAACTGCTGTTCAGCTTTTAGAGTGCTATTCTTGCAAGTTGCTTCCATGGTGTTCCACTCAGCAAAGCTTATATATTACATTTACTTTGTTGCTGCCCGTATTTGAGTTTTCTTTTCTAATTAGCTGATATGTGAAATTATCTGATATTTTGCATTAGAAATAAATGGGTAAAGTGGTATAAAAGTAGACAATGATATTATCATTGATATGATAAAGTTTCAAAATGATTCGCAACTTAAACAAACAGGACAATTGCTTTGAATTTGGAAATTGAGAGGATGATACTCATATCAGGAAGTTAACGGAATGAATAAGAAATCAAAGGAAAACAGAGAGAATTTAGAGGTAAGATTTACCACATATTGCCTGCTTAGGAGAGCCCTCAGCAGGGTGTTTGGAGTTTGGACACCTCTCCCTTGTGCTCCTTCCGAGCCCTGAGCTGTGAGAAGTAGTCTTGCTTTGTAAATTGTAAATAACTGCTCTTTTTGTTCTTTGGGCAAGTTTAAAGCAAGATAGAGTATATACAGGGATTGCTTTACTCACTGCTCTCAAGAGCGTGTCTGCCTCCCGAAGATAACAAATTTCTCTTCTAACCCATAATTATGAACTTTATTATTGATGGCTCTGAAAGTTGAATTTTTTGGCTTTTGAACTAGGACAGCCTCAAGTATATTTGTCTTGGCTCCAACATGCACAAACATTTACGTAATATTACAAATTTAAATTTTAATAAACAGTGACTTTTTATAATACGTATTCGAATTGCTTCCCTTGTTATAATTAGGGGTATTCAAATCTAAACCGATCCAAATTAAACTGTTCATCCAATCCAATTCAAACCGAAAACCGATTAAAATCACACTAATTCGGATTTGATTGGATTCTATTTTTTGCAAATCCCTGGATTAGATTGGATTTCGGATTTATTTTTCATAACCGATCCAATCCAATTCAAACCGCACAATGTGCTATAAATTATTATTTTATTATTATATTTACAATTATACTTATAACATGTTCAATTTGTTATACATTTTTTTATTATTCATGTATTATTATTATTTAATAAATATTTTATGTTCAAAATATTATTTATTTTAACTAACTATAATTTTATTTCTATTGTGATGTTATCGTTAGCTTTTTAAGATATTGTTAAGACTTGTTATCTTATTGTTGGTTATTTAAAATTTGATGTTGCGACTTGTTATATGTATTTAATTTTTTTAACTAAAAAATCGTAAATCAAAACCTATCCAAAGTGCTTGTAATCGGATCGGATCGGATTTCCAAAAAAAGTTCATTCAATCCAAATCGCACTGCATATGATGATTTTTTCCCTTAAAACGAACCAAACCGCACCGCAAACTCCCCTAGTCATAATCAATCAATTCAAGAGCAAAATTCGATTTTCTATCACTCCCGAAACAAAATTGATTATAACCGATTTCTCTTTCAACTTAAAATCTCCTTCTAAACTTTATCCTGGCTCTGAAAGTTACTTATTTTTTTTTTCAATTTTTGAATCATGGAGGACAATCTCAAATATTTGTCTTGGATTCTAATATGTATAATGTTTAGTATCGGTGCAATATTACACATTCTAATACATAATGACTTCTTATAAAATATGTACTCAATGTATTCAAATTGCTTCACTTTATGTGAAGGCGATGGCACCCATAGTGGGTGCTAGCACAGTTCTTGACTTTGCACCTGCGATTTGCGGGCTGCTCCAAGATTCTCCCGTGGAACACTCCTATTTTCATACTTGCTAATATGGCAGGAACACTTGGCGTGCAGCGGCTCACCCCATCCTTGCATGAGTAGTCTATCACTCCGCCAACAAAATTGACTATCAATTAATTAGAGTATAAAACTTGATTTTCTACCAATCCAAAAAACAAATTCAGTTATCATCAATTAATTCAAAAATAACTACATATATTCTACCAAATATTATTTTTTTATATTTTATATTTTTTATAAGACTATGGCTAACTTTAATAACGGATCCAAAAAATTTTGATAGTAGGACAAAAAAAATATATATATATATATATAATAATTTTTATAATAAAAATATTATGAGTACATATCTTATTGACTCATTTTTTTATTTTTTTATTTTATAATCATTTATGTATGCTTATTTTTAACATATCTTATTTATGTTACAATATTTTTATTATTCATCCAATATTTGATAAATAACAAAGAGAATGTTGAGGGAGTTTACCTAAAAAGTGATGATTTGTTGAGAGCAAACAACAAAACAGAACCATAAAAAAAAGAAGAAAAAACAAGCAGCCAACAACACCAAAACAAACAACAATTGAAACAGAGAATTCGATCAGAGAACCCGGACCCAGAAAGTGTTTGGGTTTTGTCGGTGTAGAAGAAGTAAAATTGATCTAACAATATTACAATACAATCACAACAACAACGTTGTTTTGTGTTGCGTTCTTACCAAGCAGTTGTTGTTGTTATCATCCATTAGCTGTTCTCTTCGGTCTGTAATAATCAGGGAGATTTAAATCCACAACCTCTAAATAAGTATGGAAAGACTATGCTATTTATTAGTAACTACAGTTTTTTTTAATAAACTATTAGTTTATTAATATCATTATTAACATCAATATGTGGAATGTTACAAATTTTAATACATAATAACTTCTTATAAAATATGTATTCTATATATTCCAATTGCTTCACTTTTATATATCTTATCATTTCACATGTCATAATTCTATCACTCTGAGAGCAAAATCGATTATAATAAACTTCTCTTCAAACTTAAAATCTTCTTTTGAACTTTATACTTGATGGCTCCGTGAGTTGTTTTCGACTTTTGAACTATGGAGGACAGCTCCAAGCATATTTCTCTTGGGCACCATTATGTACAATGTACAATGTTTAGCATCCGTACAATCAGTGGCGGATCAGAAATTTCATAAGAGGGGACCAATTAAATATAAAATATAACAAAAAATTAATAAAATATGATCTGTAGCATATATATCAAAAGAGTAATTATAATGTTCAACTACATACTTTAAGATTTTGATATTTTTAAACTTGCTCGACGATGCTTCATGGAACTAAAATCATCAATTATCATCTCTGAAGTGAACAAGTTGTGTCACAAGTTGTTCAATAATATTTTAAACATTACTCAAAGAATCTGAAGCTGAATTTTGTTCATCATATATTCTCTCTTTTTTCTTGAAAAATTAGTGAATTGTTTTCATCTTTGACATTTTTAACTTAACTTGAACTATCTAACAAAAAATAAAAATAATTGCGTATATGTTATTTTCTTAAAAAAAATATTAAACCTATTGAGCAATAACAAATAACTTTAGAAACACAAATATATAATAACCAAAAATAAAGTTATTGATTTACCTTATTATTTTTTTGTTCCAAGTCTCACCCAAAAATAATTCTATTGAGTTTTGCCCTCACTTCAATTTTTGAACACTGTCTATTATAAAAAAATAAATTAATTATTTTAAAAAAATAATATAAATAATACTTGACATTATTATTAACTTAAAAAAATAAAATATATCTATTTGAATCTTTGTTGTGCATTCAATGGTTAATATTTTGCTGTTTACTTCTCTTCAATGATTTTTCTTCGTATATCTGTTTTGGTATGGAAAGAAAATTAGAATGAGAAGAGTAGAAGACCAAAAGTCTGGGAGCCACTAAAAGAGAGAGAAAAGTGGCGCTGATGCCTCTCATGGTTTGAGAAAAATGTTTGAAAAATGTTCTAGTGTTACTTTAATTAATAGTATGGGTTTAGGCTAGTATAATAGAACTATTTTTATTAATTATTAGAATGGACTATTTATTAATAAGAGCAACAATAATTCAAATATCCAATACATAGTGCAGTTTTTAGTTATTTTAATTTATAAAATTTTGTAACTTATATTTTTTCTAATATTATATATAAAAAATTTAATATTATTAATTATTACTATTTACTATTTTTTTTTAAAAAATTTGGGGAACCATGGCCACCTTAGGCCCCAGTGGATCCGTCATTGCGTGCAATATTACAAATTTTAATACATAGTGACTTCTTATAAGATATGTATTCTATGTATTCGAATTACTTCACTTTTACATATCTTATTATTTCACATGTCATAGTCAATCAATCCGATATAAAATTCGATTTTCTATCACTCCAAAAACAAAATTGACTATAACAAGCTTCTCTTCCAACCTAGAATCTTCTTCTAAAGTTTATCTTTGATGACTTTAAAAATTGTTTTCTTCGACTTTTGAATTATGGAGGACAGCCCTAAATATTTGTCTTGAACTCCAATGTGTACAATATTTAGCTATTACAAATTTTAATACAAAGTGATTTTTTATAAGATATGTACTCTATACTGGAATTGCTTCACTTTTATCTATCTTATCATTTTACATGTCATAATCAATTAATCCAAAAGTAAAACTTGACTTTTTATCAATTCTAAAAACAAATTTCATTATCATCAATCAATTCAAAAATAATTATATACATTTTACCGAACATCATTTTTCTATATTCTATATCTTTCATAAGATTATGACTAATCTTCTCTTTTGTTATTGTTAAAAATTAATATAACTAATAAAGCTATTGTTTTAGAGTAATTATGACGATCATTATTAAATATGGTAGCTTGTAACCATAATTTTTAATGCATTTTATTAATTATTATTATACAATTTTTCTGTTACAAAATTTAAAAATAAATTAAATGCCATCATAACATCATATGAATTTTTTAGGGTGTTCGTGGATCGAATCGGATTGGATATGGACAAAATTTCGATCCGATCCGCATTAAAATCATCGGATCGGATCGGATCCAATATCCGCAGTTTTTAAGGTTGGATCCGATCCGATCTGATCCGCAAATGTGCGGATCGAATCGGATCGGATATCGGATATATCCGCAAAATACAAAAATATTTTTAAAAGCTTATTTTTATTAAAAAAAATCAATAAAATTTATTTTTTCTATTCTTTTAAATATGTTTACTCTTAAAATAATATTAAACATACTTTTCTTAAATAATAAATTAAAATAATAACATATATGATAATTATTAGTTGAAATAAAACATAAAAAAATATTTATTTATTTATTTCTTTATTTTTGCGGATACGCGAATATGCGGATACCAACACAAAATCCGCAATTCGATTCGATTAATGTGCGAATCCGATCTATATCCATAATTTTCGAATCGGATTAAGATAAATACCGCATATATAAATTTTAATGATTCATGAACACCCCTATGATAGTTTTCTAGCATGTAGTTGAATAACTATCAATATAGCCATTATTCTTAAATAAATAATGATTCATTTATTTGGAGATTTTACGGTGATACTATAAATCTCCAAGCAAATTCAAATATCATTACTTAAAATATGGATATATAATTGGCTCATTTTTTTTATTTTCCTATTTTACAATAATTTATGTATATTTATTTTCAAGATATCTTATTTATGTTATAATATTTTTATTATTCATCCAATATTTAATAAATAATTTTGGCAAAGAAATATTCTTCGATTATTTGTTAAGATTCAGACAGTATTTTTTCTACAATTAATTTAAGCAGATAGAATTCATTTAATTATTTTTTAAATAAATATCGATATAAGACTAAATTTGAGGTTCACCATAATAATAATAATAATAATAATAATAATAATAATATTTATAATATTTATAAAAATATTATTATTATTATTATTATTATTATTATTATTATTATTATTATTATTATTATTATCGGTTACTCAATATGAATTATAACTCAAACTTAATTGTTCATCCTGATGAATTATAAGTAAACCTTAAATATTATTTATTCTTAGCTATGTAACGGATGAGTTTAATAACTATCATTTCTATTTTTATAACTAAACTGTCATAACATACATTAATATTTTTGATCAATCTAATGTTCAATTTAAAATATTATTTATCTCTCAAAAAGGGAGATTTATGAATTTATACAAACTAATATCATATTTTATGTTCTTACTTCTAATTAGGACAGGCAATTCATATCCTATCCGCAGGTATTTAATTCGATCCAATCCATTTGAGTAGGGTAGGCTATCCGACCCGTTCCGAATAGGTATATAGTAAAAGAAGTAAGAGTTGAACCTACAACTTCTTTTATGTAATGACTTATAATAAATGAACAACCACTAAAACTAGTTAGTTAATTTAGTAATTTAGAGCATTCTTTTTTTATTTTTTATGTTATTAATATGTATAAAATTCGAAATAATTGAATTTTATATTTACTTTGAAAAATTTTGATATTTCTATAGGTAGAGTAAGGTAAGGTAGGGTTTAGAATTTTAGGATGTAGGTAGAATTAAGGTTGAGAAATTCTCAACCTGCGAGTAAGATAGGATAGAGTTTTAATAAAATTTTAAACCCGCGGATAAGGTTAAATTACTAATCCTACTTCTAATATTTTATATTCTATAATTTTTATAAATTTTTATAAATTTTTTAAATACTTATTGATTTGAACTTAGAGTGCCTTTTAAAGTATACCTCGTGGTCATAAGACAAGCAAGAGAGTGAAACTTAATCCCTTCAAAAATCAAAATATACATCGGACAATGTTATCATATAAGAGATGGATGGTAAATTTCTGTACTATTATCTAAAATATTTGACTGAAAAAGAATAGGTGAATTTTTTTAGAATATAGAAAAAGGGGTTGACGATATTATCTACCAATCCTCCATGAATTATAAGAAATGGATAGGTATGAATTCATTCTGTTGTTGATGACAATGCCAAAAATGATATGGGACATCATTTACTTTTTTTATAGCGTACAATTTTATAATTGTGGCTTTTGGTTTGATTATATGCTTCACTTGTTGTGTTGAGCTCTTCCTTTCAAAAAAAACCAAAATTTAAAGATAATAAAATAAATATTAATATAACATGCATTGTTATTATTTATGGAAGTTTAGTTTAAGAATCTTCTTTCTAAGAAGGGAAATAAAAATGAAATCATATATATATATATATATATATATATATATATAGGTGATGCTAGGTAGCTAAAAAATAATTACAATACAAGAATATTATATAAAAATTTTTATTCTTTTGATAAGCAAGTAACATACACTTTTTTATCACTTATTCTCCTCATCACCTACTATTTTGTTGCCTCTTTAAAGTCATTAATGTTCTTTCCAAAATTAATTTCATTTTCTTCCAAATCAAATCTCTAACATCACTCAATCACATTATTATCCATTAAAATACAATAATTCTCTGCAAAAATATGGAAATTAAATTAAAAATTTTTAAAAACTACTATACAACTTATATTTTACATATAGACCATTAAAAAATAAAAAATAAAATATAAAATATAAACAAAAATGAAAAAATAATTTTTTTAAAAAACTATTAACTCTTCATATTAAAATTAATAAATAAGCATACATATGAATATTAAATAAAAATATTAAAATAATTAAATTAATGGCCTATTAGTGCACATATAAAATAATTTGAAAAATACAATAAGACGTATAGTTTAAAAAATATTTTTTTCAAAAAAATTATTAACTCTTCATATTAAAATTAATAAATAAGCATACATATGAATATTAAATAAAAATATTAAAATAATTAAAATTATGGCCTATTAGTACACATATAAAATAATTTGAAAAATATAATAAGACGTATAGTTTAAAATTTGATAATATTAATAATTATAAAAATTTATTAATTATAAACATTATAGGTAGGAAATTATAAATATTATGAATACAAATTATAGATGTTATTAACATGAAATTATGGATATTATGTGTATGAATTTATAGATATTACGTGTAAATTTATTAATTGATAAATTAATTTAAGAATTTGATATTTTTAAATTCAATTATGATAAAATTTAAAAAACATCTGTGTTAACTTTATATTTACATATGTAATAACTAAAAAATGATATGTGTATAGATGTAATATCTAATAAACATGAATTTAATTTTTAGATGTTAGTTATATGTAATTATGGATGTTATGTATATGTACGTGTGAATGTTATGTGTATGAACTTAGTTAGTATACAATATAATTATAAATGCACATAAAAGTACAAAAAAATAGTTTATTACCATACCTCGTCAAAGCTAGTGTGGTTTTTCATATTCTCGAGAATTGGTTGACTGTCAACAACCTCGTCGGGTGAGTCCATCTGTTGTTCAAATTCTTCATCAGTACCTTCTACCATAGGTACCGTATTAAGGTTGAATTCAAATGCTATACTATTTGCAACGATAAACGCGACTTCTTATAAAATTTATTGACTTATACACTATTCTGCTTGCAATGGTATTATAGTCATAATTTTTGAATGATCATAATTAAATTAATGAAAGGTATATATTACAAAGAATCAAGTGTGAGTAAAATGTCTTAACAGAAACAAAGAATTAATGATTTTTTTTTGTATTTCTATTGATTGATATTAAATGCCTTAAAGAAAACAAAGAATCAAGTGTAATTAACTCAATTAATGTATATTATCATTATCGTCCATTCTTCTTATTATTAATATTTAATATATTATTAAATATAAAAATTAAATTATAAAAATAATATTAAGTATTGATTACAAAAATGTCTAATAATAAGAAATATAATATTATAATTAATATCATTAATAAGTAGAGTTAATAAGAACATGATAAGTAGAATAATAAGAGAGTGAGATAAAAAATAAAATTGTATTTAATAATATAAATAAAATAAATTATATAAATTTTTAGCTAATTAGAAATTTTTTTGTTACCAAATTTTTTTCTATATATTAATGGTGAATGATATTTTGTTTGACTTAGGTAGGTATCTTCCAATATGGTTAAAGGGGTCCAGTATACCAGCATAGAGAGTGATCAATTAGTCTAACCACTAATTTAGTTATGGGCTTCACGTTCTCAAACATTACATTGCTTAGAATTTAGAATGTAAAATCTAATTACCTGTATGGATCGCAGTGTAAGAAACTTTCATGTGAGGTAAAGTAATCGGAATTCAGGCATTCATAGCACTTGTGACTAAAATACACATTAATATCATAAAATAATATTTCTTTGAAGATCTTAATAAACTTTAGGAATTAGCTAGCTAAGCCATTTTGCTAATTTCATACGCTTTTCGAGTTTTTCCTCGTCATTTCCGATCCTCTGCATGAAAATACTCAAGATTGAATCCAACGCCACCTACCTCCCTTCCATATCAACGTCATCACACTCAACCCTAACATTTACGTTACCTTTTTTCATGATTGTCACAAATTAATTATCATAACTAATTTTTATAGTCAATAATTATTTTTTTAATTATTTTATTTATCTTAAAATCTGAACTCTAAATAATAAATTTTTAATTTTAAATTATAAATCTAAATTCTAAAATTAATTAATTAAAAATTAATTTTCCGTAATTTTTTTTATTTCCATTCGGTAACTTAAAAAAATATTAAGAACACCTATATATACGAGTAAATTCTCGTAATAGTCTCTGAAATTTATGTAATTATCCGAAATAGTTTTCCAGATCCAAATTTTTTTATAGTGGTCTTTCAGATAAAGTTTCGAGCACTATAATAGTTCTTCGGTGCTAAATCAGCTGTCGAAGTGTTGATGTGGCTATCTTTTATTATGCTGGATAATCCCAACGACTAGGTGACGTGAATTCATTCTAATTTGGTCCCTTCGTCATTTTATAACCCTAATCTTAAATGTGCACAACGTATTTTTCATATTTTTCTTTATCTCTTTTTTTTTCATCTTTTCCCTTTTTTATTTTTATAGAACGAAGGTATGGTTCTAATTAAACAAAATTTTTCAATTAAATCAATTTGAGACTATTATTACCATTTTTAGTAGAAATGAACAACATTTTTAGTAGAAATGAGCAACATTGTAACCAAAACAAAAAATAAATAACAGAATATATTACCAATTAAAACCATCCTTATATGAAGAATTAAATGATTGCTCATGTTCATAAATAAATCAATGTAAAATTCAGGAACTAAAATAAAGAAGAAGATAAAAAATACGCTCTATACATTTGGAATTAGGATATAAAATAGGAGAGGAACCAAATTAGATCCAAACACATTACCGATTAAAACGCTCCTTGTATGAAGAACTAAATGATAGCTCATGTTCACAAATAAATCAATGTGAAATTCAGGAAATAAAATAAAGAAGAAGATAAAAAATACGCTCTGTATATTTGGAATTAGGATATAAAATAGGAGAGAAATCAAATTAGGTCCAAATTAAAATAAATTCGTATCATTTGTCGTTAGAACTGTCCAGCTTGGCAAAAGAGACCACATCAACACTCTTCGAACTCAATGTTAGAAATAATACATGAATCGCTATAGTGTTCAAAGCTTTATTTGCGGGACCATTATAAAAAAATTTGAATCCAGACGACCATTTCAAATCTTTCCATAAATATTAGGGACCATTATAAAAATTTACTCCTATATACATATATACACATTTGATATATCATTTAATTTGGTTATCTTTTATTTTCTATTTTAATATATGATAAAGGTGAAAAAAAAGAGATTATCAGCAGCCAGCCACGAATCCGTATTTGATATATATCACCAATAATAATAATAATACGTATTTTAAATGTTTGTAATATAGGAAGATTAAGTATTATTTAAAAATTATTAGTTTAAATTTTTAAAATATTTAATTTATTTTGATTTTGTTTATCTAATTACTAAATTGAATTTTATATTTATGAGTTTAGAATTTTTTATGTTTAACTTAGTAACATGTTATAAATATTTCCTAAACTATTATACTCTTCGTAGAGAGATATTTGAAGAATGTCAAAGCACTTTTTGATTTCGCGATAAAACTATGGTATGGGCAAGTAAGGTTGAACGAGTCATTCTCTTGTTATTTCGGAGAATTGGATAAAAGGTTGAGTGATTCCCTTTAATTCAATTCGCAAACTATGGTGTGAACAAACTAAATTGAGTGAATTCTTTTCTTGTTGCATCAAAAAATTGGATAAAAAATTTGATTCTCTTAATATTCAATTTCAATATATCCTTTTTATTTTCTATTTTAATTTATCTTTTTTTATTCAATTCCAATCATTATCTTATTTATATTTTTTTGTTTCGTATCAAATAATAATTTGATAACAATACATACATTTTCCTTCATCCGTGATACAAATTTGAGATTTCTAGTTTTTTTTTTTAAGAACTAAATTGATTATTCGTGACTATTTGGACTATAATCTTAAATAAAATTATCAACACAAATCTCTCTTACATTTTTCCATTAAAAATTTTGCATGACTTTGAATTCCTTAATTATCTAAAAAATAGAAAAACACATCATAATTGAATGAGAATTATCCGGTTCGTTGTTGGCTCAAAAGAGTCAAACATGCAACACACATTTCATTTCTAATTATATGAACCAGAGTAGACTAATACCAATATATTTGATTGGTTTAATTGATGATCTCTGATCTCTTTGGAATTTTACATCCACAAAGTTACCACATTACACGGCAACACCTTTGAAGGAGTCACTGGTTCAGTTTCCTTACACATTAAAAAATCCACACACACAAACACACCAATCTCTAAATGTTTAAAAGCCCCATACCGGTGCCGATAACTTAGGCCACTGCACATGCTTATTTCCTTCAAAAACTCATTCACTCTTCACCTTCTCTTCTCACACTTGAATTCATTCATTCATTCATTCACTTTCATTCTCTTCTCTCTCCAATTAAACAACAATAATGGCTAACCTAGGCCCCGCCAACACGGCCGGCACCGCCGTGACGCCGACGCCTTTGCTGAAGGACGAGCTTGACATTGTGATCCCAACAATAAGAAACCTGGATTTTTTGGAGATGTGGAGGCCGTTTTTCCAGCCATATCATCTCATCATTGTTCAGGACGGTGATCCAACCAAGACCATCAAGGTGCCTCCGGGCTTCGATTACGAGCTCTATAACCGAAACGACATTAACAAGATTCTTGGACCCAGGGCCTCTTGTATCTCCTTCAAGGACTCCGCTTGCCGCTGCTTCGGTTACATGGTTTCCAAGAAGAAATACATCTATACCATTGATGATGACTGTTTCGTGAGTCTTCTAATCTTTATTCATTTCCTCAGCTTTCATCTTTTGGATCGGTCTTAATTGTCCTCTTATTTTTCGTTCTAAATGGATCACGATTTGACTCAATTTGACTTATGATTGATTTTTTTTGAAACTAAATAAGGTGTTACATATTTTGGAATCAAACTGATTCATGCGTGATCTAAAAGATCTCATCACCTATCTGGATTTATCATGTATTTATCATCTGTTTACTACTTAATTAGGTTGCAAATGATCCATCTGGAAAGGCGATCAACGCACTTGAGCAGCACATAAAGAACCTTCTGTGTCCATCAACACCTTTCTTCTTCAACACGCTCTATGAGCCTTACAGAGAAGGTGCAGATTTCGTGCGCGGCTACCCTTTCAGTCTTCGCGAAGGTGTACCCACTGCTGTCTCTCATGGTCTCTGGCTCAACATCCCGGATTATGACGCTCCTACACAGCTTGTCAAGCCTCTCGAGAGGAACACCAGGTGTGTATGTTCGATTCATTTTTCTACGCAGTCGTGCAATCAAATATATTATTCATTTCTATAACCATTCAAATAATAGTTATAAAACTTTTGTAATATGATAATGCACAAGGTATGTTGATGCTATTTTGACGATTCCGAAAGGAACATTGTTCCCAATGTGCGGAATGAACTTGGCCTTCGACCGCGATCTCATTGGACCGGCAATGTACTTCGGCCTGATGGGTGATGGCCAGCCCATCGGACGCTACGACGACATGTGGGCTGGCTGGTGCTGCAAGGTGCATTTTCCTTACCCTGCTCTTCCCTTCTTTTTTCTCTTAGTTAAAAATAGTTAGATGATTTGATATGTTTGATTAAATTATTCGCTTTATTAGTTAGTGTAATTTACTATGATAATTGTTGTTAACAGGTGATCACGGACCACTTGGGGCTGGGAATCAAGACTGGACTTCCGTACATCTACCACAGCAAGGCAAGCAACCCATTTGTGAATCTGAGGAAAGAGTACAAAGGAATATTCTGGCAGGAAGATATCATCCCATTCTTCCAGAACGTTGTTCTCCCAAAAGAATGCACAACTGTTCAGAAATGCTACATTGAACTCTCCAAGCAAGTCAAAGAGAAGCTCTCAAAGGTTGACCCTTACTTTGACAAGCTTGCAGATGCAATGGTTACATGGATTGAAGCTTGGGATGAACTTAACCCTCAAAAGCCAACCACTGCCAAAGCATAGAAAATTAATCATTTAATAATAACTACTTTGCCAAACAGAGCCACCCACACTATACGTTAATTAAAACTTTAGTCCTTTTTCTTAAATAAAGTATTTACTCTCTTCATCACTTAGAATTTGCGGCATTGCAGCCTGCAATTTACTTTTTTTCGTAACTTCTTGCTTTGAGATTAGAAGCAATAAAGTACAATGGTCTAGGGAGCTGTTTTTTTTTTTGTTATTTTTCTTGTTGTACCTTTTGCTTAATGAGTAGTTCGGGAAGGGCCCTTATATATGTGGCAGCACCGAGTTCCATGTGAGGCAAGTTCATCGGAAGAAAATTAATGTATTGTTCATTTTTATTACCGAGTAAGAATCAATAGTAATTGAAATTAACAGTTGTGTTCAGATTTCAGCTTTCATAATGAACCAATCGTAAACATATCAAGCAAAGAAATTAGATATTTTTAATTTTCAATCTGATAAATTTTTAGTGCCACGAAATCTGCATTCTCATTGGTATAAACCTTAAAATTTACGGAAAATTAATCCTAAGAAACATGTAAGATAAAATAATAACCCCCTAATCCAAAATTTCAAAAACCCCAACTATCTAAATCCAACCACCCTAAAATTCTCAATGTAGTAATATCTCAAAGTACCTCCTTCAATATTATTATTTATAGGTTTAATTACTCTTGGTTCCTATAATTTTACCAAATATACAAATAAATCTTTATATTTTTTTCTTTCAATTAAATCCCTACATTTCTTTTAATTTTGCAATTAGATCATTTTCATGTCAAAAACATTAAAATTAATGATTTTTTTTTAAAAAACATATGGTCAAAAATCTAATTAAGTTCTTAATTGTAGATCCATTCAATTTGCAAAACAAATATTCAATTAACTCTTAATATTTTTTACACTAAAAAAATCTAATTACAAAATTAAAAATAATATAAAAATTCAATTGAATAAAAAAAATATAAAAACCTAATTATAAATTTGATGAAATTATAAAAACTAATAAAATAATTAAACCTTATTTATACGCACGCATCAATGCATCCATATGTGAATCTATGGATACCACTGATTAAATAATTAATATATAGCAACTATTCTTTTTATGAGATTTAGACCCTATTTGGGTAAATAGTTTAATTAAGCTCCTTTTAAAAAAATAGCTTAAATAATAAATATTTATATTAAAAGAAGCTTATAAATAAGTTATTTTGTATGAGTTTTTAGTTTTAAAAATACTTATTTTAAAAGAAATGTGATAAAAAAAACTTTTTATTATAAGAGAAGTAATTTTTTTAAATTCTCTATAAGCTCCCCGAAAATTGCAGAGCGGATTTTGTATAGATATCCGCACATCCGCAAAAATAAAAAATAAATAAGTAAATGTTCTTTTTATATTTTATTTCAACTAATAATTATCATATATATTGTATTATTTTAATTTATTATTTAAGAAAAGTATGTTTAATATTATTTTAAGAGTAAGCATATTTAAAAGAATAAAAAAATTAAATTTTATTGATATTTTTTAATAAAAGAAACTTTTAAAAATATTTTTGTATTTTTCTGATATATCCGATATCCAATCGGCACATCCAAGCTTAAAAACTGCGAGATCCGATCCAATGATTTTTATTGCGAATTGAATCGAAATTTTAACCATATTCAATCCAATTTGCGTTCACCTCTATTAAAAATTATACCAGATACTAATACTACTACTTTTTATAAATCAAAAGTTCAAAAAAATTACCTTTGAAACATCCCAAACGGGCCTTATTCCCACAACTCTTATTGTAATTTAGCCAATGAGTAATTAAAAATAGAGGATCCAAGGAATTTAAATGAGTGAGAGAGAAACAGAGATACAGAGAGAGACTTTTTGCTGAAAAACATGGTTGCCATGCAAGTCACCATAAAAAAATATCTATTTTATGAAACAACAATACATATTCCTAAAAAGGAATTATTGTTCCACATAATACAATTTCCATACATTAAAAAAAATCAGATCCAAAAATCTAACATAACGCAAAGTGCCTTGATCTTGCCACAGCATTTTCCTGTAAATTGTTAAATGATGAACAAGGCACGACTACACAGTCCTCTCTATCTACTTCACCTCACTTTCTGCAAAATTTAGTGAAAACAAATGCTTTCTTTAATAACAAAAAAATATATATTTCCAGGATCTTGAGAACTGAAACATTAATTTCAAGAATCTCATTTTTTAGCTAAGATGTGATATCATTCTCGGTCTTCGGCTTCTTACTTTTAGGTTCTTCATCATCTTCATGGTTGAGAGCTCCATTAACCGCTGCTGGACCTAATAGAGAGACATGTTTGCTAGTAATTTGACGTCCTGCCCTAAGTTTTGGACCCCAGTGTCTTTCTGGATTCGGAAGAAAGCGAACAACCTTCTTCGCTTGTGCCTTGCTAAGTGATGATATTGCCCTAGCAAAACTAGCCTGAAAGGGACACACTAATATTAGTTTCATAATTACAAGCAGGATCATAGGATAGGCCAAGGCCAGATCAGGTAAAAACAATGTAAAACTCTAAGATAAGACCAATTTCCTAGAATTTATGACCTAAACATGCTCCAAGACTATTATATATGCCGACATAACTAGAAACGACAGGTCTCAATTTCGCAGATTAAATACATATATCAGTATTTTATGGTTATGAAAGACATGAACTAATTAGATGTCCAAGTTGACACACTAGGGCATGCTTGCTAAATTAATACAAAGTTCAGCCAAGAGTTCTATGTTCTAAACTATATCCTTCATATTTGCTACTTCTGATTCTTCTATTTCCCCGGCCAAATGAACTTGTGCACACATCATTCACATGCATGTATCAGTTATATACTACCCCTAACTTGATTAAACAACCAATAATTGCTTGTGAGGAGAAGATAGAATAATGCGCCAAGAACAAAAGTTGAGATGCTAGATGTACCTGAAGAACAGGTTCTTTAGCAAGTATGACACTTCCTGGTTGATCTGCTGGCTGAGCTTTCACAGGATGATTCTTTACCTATAATTGAAGGGATCAGTGACCAAGAACTGAAAAGGCAATCATTTCCTATGCCTTTTCCAAAATCAACCCCCCGCCTTCTCCTTCTCTCTTTTTCCACCGGAACCATTAAAAAACAAATAATAAAGGAAAGAGCATTTTATATACAAAAGTCACTCCCATATTATAAAATCATATTCCGCAGGAACCAGAGACTGGATATGTACCAAACAAAAAGGTAAGACAGCAAGAATGACGTTAGTCTCTTACCCAACAGCGCATTATATCCCAAATAACATCCATGGGTGCATCTGATTTAAGCCCCAATGGATTAACATGAGTTCCAGATATACAATAGCCTGCATTGATCACCGCAGAACGGAACATAACTGCTGAAGGAGAAGTGCATTTAAGGGTTGCACAGAGGTTGTGCAGACTCAAAAACAGGGGAACATCTGTCAATTCCTGAAAATATTACAATTATCAAATATTAGAATTGGAATAACTATACAAAGAAGAAAATTTCCACCACAAGGTTTTCAACTGGAATTAGTCACATTAGCACACATCTTAGTCATATCACATCATGTCAAAATAACAAACTGAAAATAAAACCTCAGATATGGTAGTCAACACAGCAGATATGCGATCATAAGCAGGATATCTGTTCTTCATGGATTTCACATCTGACAGTATAGAACCCACCCAATCTTGATCATGGATTGGAGCAGACCATATAGGGCCACCCATAGTGAATTTTTTCCCGCAATCACTGCATTCGTGAGGAACTACAGGACCATAGCCAGGTAAATATCTGACACTAGTATTCTGAAAAATGGGAAAATGAAAATAAGTCCCCCTATTCAATCAAAATAAAGCAATATACTTAAATGGCCATGACAACACGCACACACACACAACAAACAGAAATGAACATTCACCATAACCCCATATTGGTAACGTTTTGCAAAAGAAATGACATTTAAAAAAGGTTCAAAATCCCAACAACAATTAATCATCCCAAGCACAAAAAAGAAGCCACTGGGAAAGAACTAAACAGTTTTTCCTTTCATTGCAACAGGATACATACCTTGGAAATGGTCCTCCCAATGGGCTGCAAATGGAAAGAGTCACAACCAGTGCACTGATAAACATATGAAAGCTTTAGGGGAGTGTTTTTCATTGCACTGGCAGAACTGCAACCAATTATTTCATCTTAGTTGGGATAATAGAATCAAGCAACCTTGTGGAATCATTATCCAAGATAATACAACTTATAAAGTATTTACCATAAGTAAAAAAACACACACAGACACACACTACGAGGACTTACGTGTATATGCGAACAAAAACACGAACGTAAAAGTCCATCTGAACAGATAGCACAGGAACAATATATCGCTTGTAACGATTAGCATGACTCTGCATTAAATGACAAACAAACATATTATACGAACTTGTATGAATAAAAATAACAGTGACGTGAGAGATTAACAGATATTTAAGTGATATAAGAAATTCAGTTGAAATTTTGGTAGGTGAGTTTTTGTAAGTGAGTTTAAAATTTGTATGCCTGTGTTTAAAACATCAGATGTTAGTTGAAAATAAATTTTTATATCAAATTTTCTTTGTATAGAACTTCAATGTACCTCAATGGAAGCCAAAAGGATCCTCAGAGCCATTTCATGACAATATTTTCCTCTCAGTGGATATGATCCATATCTATATGGCAATTGTAAGATTAGTACGCTAATTAAAACTATTATTGAATTAAAAATTTATAATTAATACCAGTATCAACATTACTTTGAATAGCAGACCTCCCCATTTGCCCCACAGAGCACTGCCATGTCTGTTGCAGTGCACATCAGGATACCTCCATCAGCAACAGATTGAACTGCTGAATCCAAAAACACAGAAGGTGAACCATATGGATCAAGATCAACCTGAAAATACAGAAAACAGAGACCATAAAAACTTATTTACTTTCAAAAAATAAAAACAAAACTTTATTAAATTGCTTCAAATTGAAAATAGAATGAACTTAGTTATTATTGCAGGGTCACAAGTCAGGGAACAGTATTATATCGATGTTGAACAAGGTACAACTACACAGTCCTCTCTATCTACTTCACCTCACTTTCTGCAAACTTTAGTGAAAACAAATGCTTTCTTTAATAACAAAAAAAAAATATTTCCAGGATCTTGAGAACTGAAACATTAATTTCAAAACAAATATATTTATTGAATTGCTTCAAATAGAAAATAAAATGAACCAAGTAACAAGTAACAAATAGAAAATAGAATGAACTTAGTAACAAGTAACAAAAAATATATATTTATTAAATTGCTTCAAATATTATTGCAGGGTCACAAGTCAGGGAACAGTATTATATAGATGTTGAACAAGTAACACTAAATAGAATAAGAATAATTTTCAATGGAAAATACATATGTATAACTTAGTAACATCCACTTACCACATCAAATTCTTTAGGGTGGGTTAGCATATATACACGAGCATCAACATGATGAGACTCCACTTTTGAAATTGCAACTGACCCATTAAATTTGATATTCCTTCTGCAAGCTTCCACAGAAACTGTCAGGAGCATAAGGTATGGGTAAGCACTGAGATGCACAAACTTAATGATCAAACAAGACAGAGATCTCAACTCTGAAACAAAAGGTAGGTATCATAGCTACACAGAGTAGACCATTGACACAATTACAGATTTCCCATGTTTTCATGTAAGGCATTACAGAAGATATATTTTTATATAAACTGAAAGTCCTTGAAGCACCTATATCATTGTCCAGAGCAACAACCTGACCAATCCCTTCTACTTCACGAGCATATCTTAGGGACCTTAACCCAGAAGCAGACAATGCCTGTATACAAGAACAAAAAAGAAGTCATGCAGATGATACTTGTTCTACAATTGAGTTGCAGAGAATATAGTATACATATAAAATGGGGAAAAAAAGTGAATATAATGCTATGATGATAAGAACAAGTTAGGCAAAACCTCAAGAACCCTTGGTGGCTTCAGTTCCACCTGTCCTTTCCCTTCTGTGAGATCAGTCTGCTCTCCTGCAGTACTGCAGTCTTCTGCAATTTTGGCTGATCCCTTTACGCTACTGCATGCTTCTAATTCCTCAGGAGATGTATTTTCCTCCACTTCACATTTTCCATTAGATTCATGATTTTCTGACGGAGTTTCTCGAGGTACATTCTCTGCTTCCTCCTTTACAGATTCATTTTCAGTTGCTTTTTGTGTCCCTTTCTTTCTCTTGGACAACGTTGCTTCATGCTCTTGCTCCCGTCTTGATATAAATTCTCTCAAAACAGCAATCGATATATCCCTGTTATTAACCTGATGATAATTTATAAACCAGAAGCATAACATATTAGCATCGCTCCAAAACCACAACATCTAACAAAGCATTAAAGCTAGAAATAAAATAAAATAAAATTTTTCCGCTCAACATTTCCAGTTTCCACCCAAACAAAGGCATTAAAACTGTAAAACATAACAAAAGGAAAGGATCAACGAAATTAGCTCCAAAATCAAACCATCCTTAGTAATTCAATTCAACTGATAAGCACAGAAGCATAGAAAAACATCTCAAACAACTTGAACTTTATATCAGAAGCTAAATTTAAGGTTCTAATTGAGGTCCACATTTTCATCCCTCCCCAGTATTTTTCTACAATGAACATGACTTAGCTTCCCAAAAACCATTGAACGTCCAATCAGGGGGAAAAAAGTCTAATTGAAAACCAAAAAACTTCAAAGGTTCTCAATTCTCGTACTTTAAAGTCAAAATAACAGAAAATCAAATTGAAAAGAAAAAAACATTAGGACCTGAGTTTTGTTATAGAAGACTTCGTTCTTGGCATGCATGAGAATCTCAGCTTCTCCTTCCTTAATAATTTTATAATCATTGAGATCGGTCGACATTGTTGAGCTAATATAATGCAAAATCGAATTCAGAGTATGCTCCTTCTGCTGTTCCTGGCAGTTTACTTGTTCTGTGGTTATGGCGCTGGAAGAAGAACAATATTTCAGGAGAGAGAAGCGGTTTATTGCTGTTATCGTGGAAGTGGAAAGCTTCAGTTGCAATTTCAGAAAACGACCTTCCGCAAACAGCATAAGGAGTTAATTCTATGCATTGCAATTCAAATGTGTAACTGCCAGAAAACCCTAC
Source organism: Arachis hypogaea (assembly GCF_003086295.3). Taxonomy (NCBI): domain Eukaryota; kingdom Viridiplantae; phylum Streptophyta; class Magnoliopsida; order Fabales; family Fabaceae; genus Arachis; species Arachis hypogaea. Next base: position 110,603,993 of record NC_092045.1, on the reverse strand, counting down.
GAAAGAATTTTAAACGAAACGTTTCTTTTCTCTTAAACCCTAACCGGTGTGCATCGGGGACAAATAGGGAGATATCTTAATAACTATCTATCTAATTTAATTGATTATCATATTATATATTGTCTTGAACAACTTTAGTAAATTCTTTGTATAGCCCAGTTAGTTATAACGCAAATGACATAATTTTTTTGTATTTATCTAAAAGATTGTAAATTTGAATCATTCTATTTTTAGTAACACAAAAAAATCTTCTTCTATAGCTTATTCACTTTGAAATGATTTCAAATTCTCTTAGTTAGATGAGTTATACTTTGATTGAAGAGAAATATAGTGTATAGATAAAGAAAAAAATGTTTAGATATTTAAATTAGTATTTTGTTGTAGGAGCCAGTAAAAATATTTAAAATATTTTTTTAAGATATTTTTTAGTAATTAAAATTTAATACATATAATCGATTAAATCATATTATTTTTGTTAAATTATATCAGACAAATTGATTTAATCAAAGAATTGGTAAACCAAACTTTGAATCGATCTAAATTAATATTTTTTAATAAAAAATGACTAAAATACTCCTATTATATATATATATATATATATATATATATATATATTGAAAGTTTATTGTAATTTAAACTTCTGTTGTGGCCTAATTGTAATTATCTATAAACTATTAATGATTTAATCTCATCCATTAATTCTAATGTTTGATGGACGCATAAATACCTCACCCGACCCTGACAATTATCTCGAAAGGACAACGAGACCCCCAAGAAAAAAAAATCCAATTCGATTCCTGATATTTTTTTGGGACTGATTAGCCCCTATGCCAAAAAAATAATATTGATTTTTTTGGCACGGGACCTCGTTGTCCTTTCGAAGTAATTGTCAAAGACCCGGTTGAGTTCTTTTTTTTTTTGTCAAGGTCTCGTTGTCTTTCGAGATAATTGTCAAGGACTATTTTTAGTTTTTTTCTAGATTTAAAGATAATAAAATATAAAAAAGGTGGTCCTCTCTGCTTTTTTACACATGACGTCTTTACAATTTCCACTCACAAAAAAATACTGAGAAACTGGCATCTTGACGAACGTCTGCAAGAAAGAAAAGAAAGGGAAAGAAACCAATTTTAAAAGTTCAACTCTATCATAATCAAAACTCATTATGGCAACCAATTTAAGTATAAACATCACAACTTTTAAAATCTTAATTAATGTTTTCGGTAAATTAAGTTTACAATAATAATAATAATAATAATAATAATAATAATAATAATAATATTTTAATTATTTTTTATAATAGAGATATTATAATTATTTTTTATAAAAATATTAATTTAGACGGATTTAAAATATAATTTATCAATTTTTTAGTTAAATTAATTTATTTAATTTAATTTTAACAAAAATAATATAATTTAATTACTAAAATTATTAAAAAAAAAGACGTTTTAAACTTTTTATTTGAATGATTCCCTTTTTGTATCTTATGTAAGTTAATATTGGGTTTAAAAATATACTTCCTCCTTATAAGATATTACCTTTTTATAGAAGCTGCGAAAATATAATTGTTAGACGGATACAGATGAGTCATAAAGATTATAAATTATATCTAAATTATATGTTGATTTTATAATTGAAATTGAAATAGAAAAATAACTACTAAATTATAACGGACAAATTATAGGGATTTTTTTTAAATTAAAAATATATCATATTTATCGATTTAAATAAACGGTATAAGTATTTTTTAAAATACGTTTTGAAATGCAGTGGGTAAATCACACGAAAAACGTATTTCGAATATACTGCTATCATGTTATGATACATCACGTGCCAGTTATATGTTGGATACACTCGAGATATGAATAAAACTAAATTTCGAATACAGTGCATTCGAGATATGGCTTTAATAAGCCTAAACCTACTGCATCCGAGATATGCACATCTTTGTTGATCAGGGATAGTAGATCTGAAATACGGTTTGGGCCGTATATACTCCCACAGCATCTGAGAACAACGTAGATTGACTTCATTTTTTTCAAACTTTTGAGATTCAACATGTGTGGTTTTGAGAATCTTTATGAGTTATGGCCCGCCGAACATATGTCCGCACGGAAGACATTAATAGACTAAATGATACTTAGCATGTAGCTGGAGCATTGGACTTTGAAGTTAGTGTTTTATGATTTTTTTTATTTAAATATTTACACGTCTGTTTAAATCGATAAATATTATATCTTTTAATTTAAATAAAAAAATTTGTGTTTAATAGGTTTGGATTTGTAAATTTATATAATTATCTTGTAATGCGTTTAGGGGTGTTAGTCTTTAGTGACTTAGAAATATATATATTACATTTAATGTAAATGCATAAGTAGGTGCATTATAAGTTGTAGTACTATTTAAGGACAGTTAATGGTTTAGATGTAACTAATATGCGTTAATTATCTGTTTTGGGAATTGCATCGACCACAAAAAGTATTTCTGTAAGGATATTATTTTTTCTGTTACTGTCTTCGGCATTTTGTACAAGCTGAGATAGTAAATAGGCAGGCTATCAAGAACAGATTTAATGAGAACCAGCTTATCCGCTTTATTTAGAGACTTTGCTTTCCATAGACTTAGCTTTTCTTCTACTTTGTCAATCACTAGTTTCCATGTCTTGACCAGCTTCGGATTTGTCCCCAGAAAAATGCCAAGATATCTGACAGGTAAATATGCCTCTTTACACCCCAACAGTCGACACATCTGTCGTGCCTAACTCTGCTCACAATTAACTGGGATCAAGCTGGACTTGTCAAAATTAATACTCAACCCTGACATTATCTCAAAACAGCGCAGCAACCACTAATAGTTTCTGATCGTCTCTTCTTCAGAAGGGCAAAAAAGTATAGTATCATCCGCAAATTGCAAATATGACAACTCAATGTTATCCCTTCCAACCAACAACGGAGTAATGCGTCCATTCCACACTACCTCTCTAATCATCATATGTAGAACATCCACAACAAGCACAAATAGAAAGGGAGAAAGAGGATCCCTTGTCGTAGACCTCTTTCCATTTTGAAGGGCTTAAAGGGAGAGCCATTTATTAGGACCGACATAGACGCAGAACACACATACTCCTTTACCCACTCCCTCCATCTACGACCAAATCCTATCTTCTGTAAAACAATATCCACAAAACTCCACTTGACTCGATCATAAGCCTTTTGGAAGTCTAGTTTAATAATTGTCGAGCTCTTTTTCCTCAACTTCATCCACTGCACAGTTTCACATGCAATCAAAGTCCCATCATGTATCTTCCTACCCTGCACAAAAGCACTATGTGTTTCTTCTACCAACCCTGGCATTATCTTCCGTATCCTTCGAACCAAGATCTTTGATATAACCTTATAAACACAATCCACCATACTAATCGGCCTAAGGTCCTTGATCTCTTTAGCTCCGACAAACTTTGGCGCCAAAGCCACCCAAGTAACATTCGCATCCTTAGGTAAAACAGCTAACTGAAAGAATCACATCACAGCTGCAGTGAACTCCCCACCAACATCCTCCCAACACTTCTTAATAAAATTCATATTATACCCATCACTACCTGGTGCCTTAGTTGACTCACAATCCCAAACTGTATCCTTAATTTCCTCATCAGACGGCATCCATTCCAACTCTGCTGCCTCTTCCTCAGTTATCCAGTTAACTAACACATCACAGAACCCTATCACCGGCGAGGTCTCCTGATGATATAAATTCTTATAAAAGTCTCTGATAGCAACCTTAATCCTTGCTTGATTTCTCACTATCCTCCCATGAATCAGTAAGGACTCAATCCAATTGTTCCTCCTTCGAGCTGAGGCTAGATTATAAAAATAGCGGGTGTTCTTATCCATCTCCTTGGCATGCCTGGATCGCGACATCTGCTTTTAATGTAACTCTTTTCTGATATACCATTTCTTACAAGAGCTCACCAGCGCCCTCCTTCTTGCTTCCACAGTTCCATCAACAACTCCATTGCTAACCATATCATCTACTTTCTTTATCTCTTCTTCAAACTTCACAATTTTCATATCCATGTCCCTAAAATTCTCCTTATGTCATTTACCCAGCGGGACCGTCAAAGCCTTTATCTTGTTAATGAATTGTAGGTCGCCCAAATTTCTCCACTCCTCCTTTACCATCCTCAAGAAACCCTCAAGAGTAAACCAAGCATCTAGACTCCGAAAAGGTCTCGACCCCCCTCCCAATCTTGTGAAATCCACAATCAATGAACAGTGGTATGATAAACCTCTTGGACCTCCTCTAAGCCTTGTTTCAGGAAACTCTTCCAACCCCTCCAAACTAACCAGAACTCTATCAATGCGGCTACATGACTGACCCTTGAATCATGTGAACATACGATCAGCAAATGCAAGGTCCAAAAGCTCCATATCTTAAATCCAAGATTTAAACTCAGCTGCAGTCACTGTCAAAGTGGTAGCTCCTTTCCTCTCTTCCACTTGAACAACCTCGTTAAAGTCCCCCAAATAATAAAAAGGTACTTGAAAAAGCCCAGATAAAAAGCTTAGCTCTTCCCACATGACAAGCTTCTCTTTCCTTTGGTGCGCACCGTACACTAAATTGAAAACACACTTAAAATTATTTTTTAGCACCACGCCATCCACACACAACCATCTTTCCCCTTCATAACAGTTGCTCCTATGAAAAATCATTTTATCCCACATCAACAGCCCATCAGAAGCACCTTCCGACCCCACGTACTCCCATCCTACCACATTATTTCCCCACAGTTGCACTACATCATATTTTGTTACTATCTCTTTCTTTGTCTCTATTAAACCTAACATATTCAACTAAAATTTTCTCCTAAAACTCTTTACCATACTCAATTTTCCAACTCCCCCCAAACCCCTAACATTCCAAGAACTAAAAATCATTTTAAACCAATTGCACATACCTTTTTTCGATTTTTTGACAGACTTCTTCTTGCCTTTTCTTTCTACTTAGCTTGCTTTTTCTTTTGTGCAATTACCTCATTCTGTGCTTGGAGTATAGCCATAATATCATCTACCTCATTATACTGAACTGCTCCAGATTCCACTACCAACTCCCATGCCTTCCTGTTTTCCTGCATTTCATCATCTCATTTGGTTTTAGAGGATTCAGTCTTAGCTTCGTTGCCTTTATATATTCTTGCATCTTCCAAGTCCTCTACAACCCTCCCAGTCTCACCAGTCCCTCCCTCCACCATATGAAGCCGTCGTTCTGTCCCATCTATCTCTTGGCCATCATCTTTTATCTCATTAGCCAATTCAACGTTTTCTGAACAACAATCTAGACAACTTTCCTTCGAATGTTAATCCCCATTATTCCTTACCCGAACTCCTGCACGATGATGTGTGAGCATCTTTTCTATATTTTTCTAGTGAATTTGCATCTAATTTATTGAGTTTAATAAAGAATTAATTATCTTTTAGCCAATATGGATGCTACTTTGAGTCTTTTGCAATTTTGTTTATTTTAGGTAGGATTCAGCTGGATTTGATGGAGTTTTTACAGCACAAGAATCAAAGGAGATGGCAGTGAAGTCACGCGTACGCGTGATTTGGAGCTTTCCATGACGACGTGTGCGCGTGACTGACGCGTACGCGTGATTTGAAGAATTTCACAGTGACGCATGCGCATGACCGACGCGTCCGCGTGACTTGCGAAAAAGACCAGCGACGCGTGCGCGTGACCGACGCGTCTGCGTGACTCGTAGAAAAGACCATCGATGCGTATGCGTGACTGACGCGTACGCGTGACATGCGCCACGTGCAGAAAAATGTAGAAAATGCTGGGGGTGATTTTTGGGCTGTTTTGACCTAGTTTCCAGCCTAGAAAACACATATTAGAAGCTACAGAATGGACAAAACAAGTGGTCCCTACCCATCAGCTGAAGACTTGTTAATTAATTAGAATTTAAATTCAAATCGTATTTTTAGGAAAAGATATTATTTTAGTTTTAGATAGATTTTAAATTAATTAGGATTAATTATAAAAGGAATGCCAACAGGGTGATTCCAACACAACATTATTCCATTCCAATTTACAATCCTAGTTTTCGACTCTGAACCATGAGCAACTAATCCTCCATTGTTAAGGTTAGGAGCTCTGTCTATTGTATGGATTGATTCATTTGCTCTTTCTAATTTTATTCATGTATGGATTTATAATTTAAGAATTGTTTTTGCTCTTTATCTTATGAATTTGGGTGAAACGGAAGTATGACCCTCTTTCTATTTGAGTTCTTGTATAACTTGGAAAAGCTCTATACTTAAACAACAGCTTGAAAATAAATTCTCCTAAATTTTAATTATTTGAATTTAACAGGATACGTGACATATAATCCTTTTATTTCTTGGGTAATTAGAGTTTTTGTGGCATATAAACTAGAAATTGATTATCACCCTCTAATTGAAATTAATTGACCAAGGAATTGGCAGTTAATGAATTTTAGAGGAGACTAGGAAGGTCTAAGGAATTAGGGTCTAGTCACATACGGTTTGCCATCCTGCATAATTAAATTCGTTAGTAAGAAAAGTTAATCCGGAAAAATATATAACTCTAAAACCTTAACTGTTTTCTCCATATTTTATTCCCAACTCATTGCTGCTTGCTTTTTAAAATTCTTAATTTACTGTTTAATACTCTTTGAATACCAAAACACTCTTTTCTGTTTGTCTAACTAAGCTAATCAATCAATCATTGTTACTTAATCCATCAATCCTCGTGGGCATTGGCAAAGCTTGAAAAATATTTTTGGAGGAGCCAAAAATCTTAATAAAAAAATTATATAATAGTATTTATATTAAAATAAAATTTATAAATATAATTATTTTATTTTTAAATTTATTAATAATATGTAGGATTATATATGGTTAAGATTAATAAAATATAATTCTGATTTTGATTAATAAAAATTTTTGTTTAGGTTAATAAGCCAATTTGATTTTAACTAAAAAATCAATTTTAAAAAATTAGTTTTTACATGAAAAAAATTAGTTTTTGCACATAAAAAATTATTTTTATTTAGAAAACTAATTTTTTTTATCTAAAAATTGATTTTTCTTTTTAAAAAATTGATTTTTATTTAAATTATGTAAAATTAACTATAACTTCTAAATTATTTTTTAATATTTTAAAAAATTAATTTTACTTTTGATAATATTTATTTCTCAAAATCTCAAGATTAATTATTTTTATTATTATTTTTATTACAAATTAAATAATATAATACAACAAAACAAAATCTTAAATTTCTAATAAAATAAAAATATCAAAATTTATTAATTTAAACAGTGTTATACTATAATAGCATTAAATTTGTAAAGTTGATTTAAAAATAAAATAATAATTTTTTATTAATAACTGATATTACTATTAGTTATATTATAATTTTTATTATTTTAAAAATAAAATAAAATAAAATAATGCATGAAGATATATGAGAAGCTAAATATAATTTAGTGTTAATTCTATAATGATATTTAATTTGTAACGTTGATTTAAAGATATGTCACTTGTTGTTGATTTAAATATATGCTATTTGTTATGTCAAATAGGATAGGATAAAAAGTTTGAAAGAATGGTGAAGATGAACATGAAATTTAAATACATAAGTTAAAAATATATCAATTTAATCAAACAAACTAATTTTATTTTCTTTAAAGTAGAATTACTAATACTTTTACAAAAACTTTGGGGAGGCCATGGCACCCCTTGCCCTATTAAAGCTCAGCCTGCTCGTGGGATCGACCATTACTCACTTAAGGTATTACTTGGTACGACTCGGTGCACTTGCCGGTTAGTTTGTGATTGTTAACACCGCACTAAGTTTTTCGCGCCGTTGCTGGGGATTGACTGTGATTAACAACTATTCGTTATTTGATTGCTTAGATTAGATAATTTTTTTATTATATTTTTTTATTTTGTTATTAATTTTTATTTTGCATTTTTTTACGTTATTTTTTTCTTTTTTTTCCTTTACGTTAATTTTTTCTTTTTTTTCTTTTACGTTTTTTTTCCTTTTCGTTTACTTTCCCCCTCTCCTTTATACCATACCCTTTTTTTTCTTTTTATTTTGCTTTTATTAATTAATTAAAAAATAAATAAATAAATAAATAAAAAATAAATAAAATAAAAATAAAAATATTTTTATCTCTTTACACAGGTTACCTCACTGGGAATTTTATACACTCTGACGTAGAGATTTCCATCTTTTCTTGTTTTCTGTTTGTTTATGCACAGGAACAGAGACAAAGAACATCTCTTAGACTTTGATCCTAAACCTGAAAGAACTTTCAGGCGACGTTTACAACCAGCAAGACTTTACAAGGCTGTAGAATCTACTATGGATCCTAACAATGCTGATAATGCCAATGTGACAAACCCGAATGGGAATGAACAACAAAGGAGAGTACTTAGCTCTTTCTCCGCTCCTACATCAGATCTGTATGGAAAAAGTATTGTGGTGCCTCCTATAGCTGCAAACAACTTTGAGTTGAAGTCACAACTAGTCACCCTGGTGCAACAAAACTGCCAGTATCATGGTCTTCCCCACGAAGACCCAAATCAATTTATTTTCAATTTTCTGCAGATTTATGATACTGTGAAGACAAATGGAGTGAACCCAGAGGTGTACAAACTCATGCTCTTCCCATTTGCTCTAAGGGATGGAGCAAAGCTATGGCTAGATTCCCAATCCAAGGAGAGTTTGGATACTTGAAACAAGGTGGTTACTGAGTTTCTCACCAAATTTTTCCCACCAAAGAAGCTGACTAAGCTTAGGGTGGAGGTTCAGACTTTCAGGCAGAATGATGGTGAAACTCTGTATGAAGCTTGGGATAGATACAAGCTACTGACTAGGAAATGTCCTTCGGATATGTTCTCCAAATGGACTCAACTAGATATCTTTTATGAAGGCTTGGGTGAAATGTCCAAGATGTGCTTAGACAATTCTACAGGAGGTTCATTGCACAAGAAGAAGACACCGGAGGAGACTATTGAGCTTATTGAATTGGTTGCTAGCAACCAATATTTATACTCATCTAACAGAAATCCTGTGAACTATGAGGCTCCTCAGAAAAAGGGTGTCATGGAAGTAGATGCTCTTAATGCTATTCTTGCTCAAAACAAGCTTATGTCTCAGCAAATAAGTCTACTTACTCAACACATGGGTGACATGCAAGTCTCAGCTATCAACACCCAAAATCCACCTCAAGAGGTCTCTTATGACATGACAAGTAACTTTGTGCAAAATGATAATTATGATTATGCTCAACCCTTTTCTGAACAGGCCAATTACATGGGGAGTGTTCCTAGAAATCCCAATAATGATCCCTATTCCCAGACCTACAACCAAGGGTGGAGAAATCACCCAAATTTTGGGTAGAGAGACCAACCTCAGAGACCTCAAAACTTCAACAATAATTCTCAGGGCGGCTTCCAACAGAACAATTACAATAATCGCCAATTTCAATCTCATCAACATCAACCACCTCCACAGGCAAATTCTAAATCCCAAGAAGATTCTAATTGGGAAATGATGAAGAGTTTTGCGTAGGAAACCAGAGCATCGATCAAGAATTTGGAGATTCAGATGGGTTAAATAGCCACCAGAGTTAATGAAATTAATCAGAGGACCACTAATAGCCTTCTTGGTAACATAATTCCAAATCCAAGAGAGGAATGCAAGGCTATCACCTTGATAAGTGGACAAGTGGCAAGTATGGAAGCACAAGTTGATGAGGAGCCAGTTGAAAAAGATTGCAAGGTTATTCAACTGAGAAGTGGTAAAGTAGCTGGCTTTGAGACCAAGGTCAATGAAGAGTTAGTTGAAAAAGAAGCTCCAGAGGAGAAGAAGGAAGAAGTAGAGCACGCCCCTCTAAAGCGAGCGGAAAATCCATTCCCAGACTCTCTTGACACTTATCCTACACTACCAAAGGCTCCTGAGTACAAGTCTAAGATGTCGTATCCTCAGATACTTCAAAAGAAAACCAAGGACAAGCAGTTTTCAAAGTTCTTGGAAGTCTTCAAAAAGTTACAAATCATATTCCTTTTGCTGAGGTTTTGGATCAAATGCCTATCTATGTCAAGTTTATGAAGGAGCTATTGTCAAAGAAAAAGCGTTTAAAGGGAGATGAGACAGTAGTCCTGACTAAGGAATGTAGAACTGTAATTCAAAATAACTTGCCAAGGAAGATGCCAGATCCAGGGAGCTTTCAAATTCTATGCACCATTGGGAGCACAACCTTTGAGAAAGCCCTATGTGATATGGGGACAAGTATAAATCTAATGCCCTTATCTGTGATGAAGAAGCTGCAAATCCAAGAGGCACAACCCACAAAGATAGCATTACAGATGGCAGACAAATCTATGAAGCCTGCATATGGATTAGTGGAAAATATCTTGGTCAAAGTGGGTAAGTTCTTTCTCCCAGCAGATTTTGTAATTCTTGACACAAGGAAAGATGAGAATGCCTCTGTAATTCTAGGAAGACCATTCCTAGCCACGGGAAGAGCTCTGATTGATGTAGAAGTGGGTGAATTAGTGCTTAGTGTGCATAATGAGCAACTAGTCTTTCATGTATTCAAAGATATACATTCAACATGTGAAGAATATAGGTGCATGCAGACTGAGCTTATTGATCCAAACCTTCAAAAACCCCCTGATGATACAGAGCAGAATCTGTAGCTCAAACCTCCCTTGGCAACAATCAATAAAATTCCTCCTGACATCACACGACACCCTTCTCCCATATGCCTTCTTTCAATAGCATCATAAGCATCGTACTCAGCTGCAAAACCCACTCTCAATCTGTCTTCTACCAAAGCTCCGGTTGCCCGCAGAGAATTTGCGTCAACAGCCCATCGTCCGCCCCTCCTACTATTGCTATTAATTTCCACCTCAGATACTGGTCCTACCATAATCCCAGGATTCAGTTCTATCCGAATTAGCATCCTCATTAGTTGCTGCAACACCCAATTGATTAGCCCTCATGACACCAGAATTGATTGACCTAACTGTTGTTCTTGCTATTTTCAAATTTAAAAAATCGTTTCTCCACTCATACAAATCCTCATGTTGAATTACAACTTTACCCTGTGGTTAATACTCCTCCCTAACCATTGTCACCATCAAATCTGCTACTGCATCCCATTCCGACAGCCACGTATTACTGCTATTATCACCCTCGTGATTTCCAAGATCTCCCATAGAACATTTTCCTCCCATAGAAAGCCCATCAGTGCCTCCCAATACATCCTTCATCACACAAGGCAGTAAGCCATCGACTTCAGTTTTCGCTTCCTTTACGAACACATTGAATCCAACCGTGCCTACAGTAATGTGTACCCATTCATGAATGACCTCGAACATGCATGTGTTAATCTGCACTTGTCCAACAAATCTACCTGTTCATTGATCCGTCCCTATTAAATCTACCTGATGTTATACCTCTAACTGACCACGTCCAACAAACAAGCACCGAATACCAGGTCAAAGATCAGGTCGTTTAGCTCAAAAGTAATTATCCGAGCTCAACTACAGATACGGGGCCGAGAATCTCGGATATGACAACGTGCCTCTCCAAGGATAAATAAGTACTACGAGTACAATCATAACACAACGAATACACACATTCGAATCCACTTTACTTCATAAGCTATTTTAGGTTCTTATTAGCATTCCTATTCAGAGACTGACTTAAGCATCGGAGTCCTTTTTGCAGGTGCTCCACACTGCTCGAACGAGGCTGGAACCGGTGGCACAATCCTCAGCAGAAGAGTATTGTGCATATTCTAGTAGCTGTCACTGACCTATACCTCGGCTCTAAGTCCCAGGTAGGAACATTTGGCGCCCACCGTGGGGTCCCACCCCATTTTTTAACGTCTATAACACAACCATATCCGCCTTGTGCTCTTTTTTGCAGAGAAGGAAGCATGACTGACCTCTCAAAGACTTAGCAACCTCTTCAAACCAATGCCGACCTCATGGCCACTAATGCCGTCCTGCTAGCAGAAAATCAACGAATGGCCGAGCTGCTAGCAACAATGCAGAATAATGGGAAAAGAAGGACGACAACAAAAAAGCAAACGCCGATCAACACGAAGAGCATCAGTCATAATCCGATGCAAAGATAGGGGAAACACCCCCCAAAACTGGAAGACGACGAACCAATCCCTTTTTCGAAGAAATAATGAATTTTAAAATGCCTAAAAATTTTATACTCCCCATTACTTTGGCATCATATAAGGGGATCAGAGATCCTAAAGTTCATGTCACAAAATTTAAATCTATGATGTTCCTCAACAGTGACTCCGATCCCATTTTGTGCTGATCTTTTCCAACCATTTTAGATGGAGCTGCCTTATTATGGTTTTCTAATTTACCTGCAGGTTCCATAAACAGTTTCAACGAGTTTGCCAAGGGTTCATAAATCATTTTGCAGCATCAAAAATCTATGTACGAGACTTGGACTACCTCAGCACAATTAAGCAAGGACAGCACAAAAGACTGAAAGACTACATGACATGCTTCACAAAGCAGCCATGGAAATTCCTGATGTTAATCCAGAAGTACAGTTGCATGCTATCAAGAGTGGCCTCCGACCTGGAAAATTCTAAGAAGCTATCGTCGTGGCAAAACCGAAGACATTGGAGGAGTTCCAAGATAAAGCGACTGGACAAGTCGAAATAGAGGAGCTACGCGAAACATAAAGGAATGAGAGAGTCAATGACATAATAGTCAACCACCAAAGAAAGTCATCAATTATATTTCAAGAGGGTTCGCGTGCATGTGGCGAAACAAGTTCGGCCAGAAAAGAAACTACAGAACTATGTTAACAGTGCAAGACGAGATGCCATTTGATGTACCTACACCCAGAATCCCTGACATAACATTCACAAGCAAGGACTTTGAGACCAAGACCCCTAACCTTGACGACCCTGTCGTCATCTCGGTAACGATCGGAGACCTCCTAATCCGGAAAGTCCTACTAGACCAGGGAAGTAGTGCCGACGTCATGTTCCTATCAACCTTTAAGAAGATGTAGTTGAACGAAAAAGTGTTACAACCATCCTCCGGCGAACTAGTCGGATTCTCAGGGGAGAGAGTTCCTGTAACAGGTTATGTTTGGGTGAGGATGACCTTAGGGGAACACCCTCACTCAAAAACTTTGGACATCCAATATTTAATTGTTGACTATTTTAGTCCTTATAATATCATTTTAGGGAGACCATCTTTAAATGCTTTTGGAGCTATAGTCTCCACCATTCACTTGTGTGTTAAGTTCTGTTCGAAGAAAGGCGCCATAGCAACAATACATTCGGACAGGAAAGAAGCGAGACAATGCTACAACGCAGGTCTCAAAGTGCAACAGACACCAACAACAAGGATAAACGCGGTTTACAACGCCAGTGATATACCAGACCTTGCCGAGCGGGATCCTCGGATCAATCATGAACAAAGGCCCGCACCAGTAGATGATTTAAACAAGGTAAGCTTGACAGAAGATAAGAACCAATACACTAACATTGGCTCTACTTTGCCTGCAGGATACACACAGCAGGTAACAGACTTGCTACGAGCCAATGCCAATCTATTCGCATGGACCCCGGCCGACATGCCAGGGATACACCCGGAGGTCATATGCCATAGGCTGGCCCTAGACCCTAATGCTCGACCAATAAAACAGAAGAGAAGACAACTCGAAAAGGAAAGAACTGAAGCGGCAGCAAGAGAAACACAAAAACCGATGAGTGCAGGGTTCATCCGGGAAATACAATTCACATCATGGTTGGCAAATGTAGTGATGGTCAAAAAGAGCTCAGGAAAATGGCGAATGTGCGTGGACTTCACCAACTTGAACCGAGCCTACACAAAAGACTCGTATCCCTTGCCATGCATTGACAACCTCGTCGACAACACTTCTGGCTATCAAATACTAAGTTTCATGGATGCGTATTCAAGCTACATTCAGATAGTCATGCACTCAGCCGACGAAGAGAAGACATCCTTCATAACCGATAAGGGAAACTTTTGTTACAAGGTCATGCCGTTTGGCCTAAAAAACACAGGTGCTACCTACCAGCGTTTAATGGACAAAGTATTCCAAATGGAGATTGGGAAAAACATGGAGGTGTACGTGGACGACATGGTGGTCAAATCAAACACTGAAAAAAACACATGACCGACCTAAAAGAAGTATTCGATCAATTAAGAAAATACAATATGCGGCTTAATCCAGAAAAGTGCGCGTTTAGAGTACAGGGAGGAAAATTCTTAGGGTTTATGCTCACTCAAAGAGGAATAGATGCAAACCCTGACAAGTGCAAGGCAATACTGAACATAAAGTCACTATCAACAATCAAAGAGGTGCAACAACTCACAGGAAGGCTAGCCGCCCTGTCAAGATTCCTACCAACAATGGCAACAAGATCGGACCACTTCTTCAACACACTATGAAAATCAAAGAAGTTCGAATGGACAGAGGAATGCAAAAACGCATTTACCGAGTTCAAACAGATACTATCATCACCTTTCATACTGGCAAAACCAAAACCTGGTAACCCGTTATATTTGTATCTTTCAGTATCTGTTAATTCAATCTCTTCTGTGCTTGTAATAGAAATAGGTCGACAATAAAGCCCAGTATACTTTGTCAGTAAGATCCTGCAGAGCGCAGATATGCGATACCCAACCATCGAAAAGCTGGCCTATGCCCTAGTAATCACGAGGAGACGCCTAAGGCACTATTTTCAGAGCCACAAGATCATAGTACGAACAAATCAACCACTGCAATAAGTGCTAACCAGGCCCGAACTTATAGGAAGATTGACCAAATGGTCCACCGAATTATCCGAACATGACATAGAATACCAAGCTCCGGGCCCTTTAAAATCTCAGCCACTAGCTGGCTTTGTAGTAGAGTTCACCACAACCACAGACATTTACCCAGAATGGGAATTGTACATGGACGGAGCTTCCAATGAAGACGGCAGAGGAGCCGGGATTGTACTCCGAGACAACAACGGACTGACAACCGAGCAATCAATAAAGTACATATTCCCTGTCAGCAACAACGAGTCCGAATACGAAGCACTTTTGGCGGGGTTATGTTTGGCAAAAGAATGCGGAATACAAAATATCAAGGTCTATTGCGACTCCCAGCTGGTGGTCCAACAGTTAAATGACGTCTTCCAGGTACGCGAGCCTTCATTAGAACAATATCATACACAAGTAAAACAGCTAATCACACAATTCCAGAATTTTCAAATAACACATATTAATAGAAATAAGAATCATAGGGCAGATATTTTGTCTAAATTAGCTATAACAAGGAAACCAGAAGATAAGACTAAGCTGTCATAAATAACACTAGAATATCTTAGTACTTGCAACAACCTTGTTTTAAGCTTGTCATAAGCAAAAGATTGGAGGACCCCATACTTCACCTTCTTGAAGCTCGGAGAGGTACCACAGGTAGAGTCAAACCAGAAACTCTTCAAAAGAAAGGCCAGTACCTTCACCATCATCGGTGACGACCTATATCGTAGAGGATTTTCACGACCTCTACTCAAATGCTTAGGAGAAGAAGAAGCCAACCTGGCCATGGCCGAAGCTCACGAGGGGATCTGTGGCACACATGTGGGAGGCTGAAGTCTCGCAACAAAGATACTGAGAGCTGGGTACTACTGGCCGTCGTTAAAGAAAGACTACTTGGAGAAATAGGCAAATGCGACAACTGCCAAAAGTTCGCCCCATCATGCACAACCCGGCCGAGATGTTACACACAACAGAGGTCGGATGGCCATTTCACAGATGGGGGATGGATATACTCGGTCCTTTCCCAATCTCGAAGGGTCAGGTAAAATTTCTTTTAGTAGTAGTAGACTACTTTACAAAATGGATAGAAACTCAACCCCTTGCCAGAATTACGGCAGACAAGGTAAAACACTTCATTCGTAAATTTATTATATGTCGATATGGATTACCTATAGACATTGTTACTAATAATGGTAGGCAGTTCACAGATATGAAAATAGCCTCTTTCTTATCCAATTTGTACATAAAACACCATTTTTCCTCGGTTGAGCACCCACAAACTAATAGACTCGCCGAAGCAGCTATCAAGGTCATTTTTCAGGCGCTTAAGAAAAAGGTAACATTAGCAAAGGGAGAATGGGCCGAACTGGTACCCGAGATACTTTGGAGATACAACACTACCCACAAAGTTTGACCAACGAAACACCTTTCACGTTGGTCTTCGGATCTGATGCTATGATCCCAGTAGAAATCTCTCGAGGATTAGTAAGGACAAACCACTTCAAAGACAGCGTGAATAGCCAAACAAGGAAGGCCGAATTGGACACACTGGAAGAAGTAAGAGACGAAGCAAGGATTAGAAGCGAAGCAATGCAACAAATAATACGGAACAAGTATAACAAAAGGGTCAGACCATGGATACTACAACAAGGAGACCTAGTCCTTAGACGTTTAGAGGATGTTCGGAAACCACCAGGACAGGGAAAGCTCGCTGCTAACTGGGAGGCCCTTTTCGAATTACCAAAGTACATGGCCGAGGAGCATACTCGATGTAAACCCTAAAAGGAGTTGACTTACCAAATACATGGAACATTTCTTCATTACGGCTGAATCATACTTAGTTGCTTATGAAAGGTTTGAAGTTCGGACGGTACTCTTTTTCCTACCAACAAAGTTTTATCCCTAAGGAAGGTTTTACTTGGGGAGGTTTTAATGAGGCCGACCACTTCAAACATGTCAAATGTCACTTAAACATATGAATTATCGTTCCAAGTTATCAAAATTATACATTCTATTTTATGCATCTTATTCGAGCACACACTCAACAACAAAATAGCAAGCAAACATCACATTCACAATAGACAGCGAAAAGTAAGGTGCATACAACGTCAGCTGAAACAAGCTTCCAAACATTTCGCTCACAGAGTTTCATGAAAACTCAGAATAAAGCCAAATACAAATCAAACAACACAACAACCGCACCAATGGTCTCATCATGGACTACCCCTCTAGGCTTATCATTTACTTAGTTTCTTATTTTGCGACTATCTTCGCAAGCACCGAACTGTCCCATATCAAACATTCAAGACAAGAAAATATCAATAACAAATATCCATGTCAAATTCTACTTTTCTATCTATTTTCTTGCAAAATGCAAAATGCCATACAAAGCTTAAACAAAGTTCTTAATAGTATTATAAACATAAATAGTCAACAAAAAGGGGACCAAAAATCACAAGCCCCAAAAGTCACAAATACATAAAATATCCAGCAAACATGAACGCATTTTCTACTTGCTGGCCACAGTCACATTCTCTCCTTCAGCCTCATCAGGGTCATCATCAACAAGTACCCTCCAACCATTATCTTCATCGCATCCAGCTTTAAAACATCAAAGTTTGGAGAAAACACCAGAATCTGATTCACTGCTCGGTCGAACCCGGCAGTAAACATTTCCAAACCACTGTCCTCAAGCTCATGCACCGGAGCTTTCAGTCTTCCTTTCTCCACATCAAATTCTTTTGATTGCTCTTACAGAGTTCAGACTTGATCCTACAAAGTCCCTACCTCAATCTCCAAATCCTTTGTTCTTTTAGTCAGATCCATGATCACGTTGTTCCTCTCAATGATAGACTTTTCAAGGTTCTTAACTCTCTCAGTTTCTTTCTTCCCTTCAGCATTAGATATCTCCATGCCACGACCAACGCATAAGAGCCTGGTAGCTACAACCTACAAAAGGTTCACATATTACAACTAAGATCCTAGAAAAAAGGGAAAAATAAAGGCCATATGCCTTACCTGAACATACTGCTCGACAACCTCTATCCTGGTATTATTCAGGAGTTGAGTGTTAGGGGAACTTTGTGCAACCTTCTCTGAAAGGGCAGGATAAGGGAAACGGTTGCTCCACACCGACTCCGAGCTCCCGCTAGCAGTGAAACCGTGTAAGCACATATGTTTCTTTAAATCTCCTCTAATCCGATTACCGCTTGTAAAGTCGAAACCAAAAAGCACCTCCAGGGAGTCCTCAGGCTCAGGACTCTTCCTTTTCTTTCCTCGGGGGACAGTGCTGGACTGCGCGCCCTCCGCAGTCACCGCCTTCGCCATATCACCAGCCGCAGTTACCTTCCCCTCTCGTTTCTTCTCCAGGAAAGTCCTCATCTTTACCAAAGACAAGCTTAGAACTCTTCCATCTAAAAAATAGAGATGTCTCAGTAAAGAAAGTAGATAAGCAATATAGGACAAAACCTAAAAAAACACTCACCAATGTATTTAGCCAAACCCTCAGGGTCATTTTCATGCAAAAGGAGTTCAGCAGTAGATAACAATTTACCAAAGGAAAAACACTCAATAAGGAACTCCAAAATGAAGTCATCCTCTTCGGATCTCCCAAATGTGTCGAGAACCTGCATTGGTTCAGGACACCAAAAGAGGGGAAACCGCTCACCCAGCTCATCATCAAGAAAGAAAGGATATTCGGTTTCGGAAGAATGGATTTTTACAAATATTTCTTTGAAGCTCTTAAAAGAAGACTTAAACAATGAAAATAAAGCACGCCCTAGGTAGCTACTCAAATTTACCCAAAGGCCTTTATGAACCCCTTTGGATTGGAAAAGAAAAAAGAACAGGTTCAGAGAAGGAACATGGTTCAAAAATGACATCAAAATTTCAAAACCACGAAGAAAAGCCCACGAATTATGGTGAAGTTGAGAACAGGCACAGTTCAATTGGGTAAGGACCATACATTCAAAATTTGTAAATGGAAGCTTCACATCCAACTCAGAAAACAAGTAGGTATAAGCATAGAAATACGCCCAGTCACCCCTCTTTTCACAAACCCTATCTTTCCTACTACAAGTAACCAACTCAATACTGCAAAGACTATTCTTACGAACCCAACAAGAAGAATTAAAGGAGGCAAGCATTTTCAGATTTTGAAACAGGGACGCACGACATTTGACGTCTGCGTGAACCTATTCATAAAGGTTATCCTTGACCTCAACAACTTTGTCCTCTGTTTTCAACTGCATTACCAGAAATGGGAAAGAAAAGAAAAATAGACTAACCTTTCGACGCCATTACCCCTTGCAGAAATACAGCAAGAAAACCACACTCCACCAAGGTTTCGAACTCAATAAACACTATCACACGATCAAATCCACACCCCCCAACCATCGGATTAAAAAACTGTTGACATGACCAACGCATCAGCAGACATGACCATCTCATTTAAGGACCCACTAAAAGGGCATAAATGCTAATAAATGTGACTCTTCTTTTCCTTCCCAAACCTTTCGTTTCCAGTTATTATTCAATTTTATTTCATCTTTTCTTCTTTTTTCACCTTCTTATCTTTTAAATAAATATAATATAAACATTTTCCCAAAATGTAAATTTTTAAACGACTTTAAATCTTATACAAATGCCTGGTATTGGAACAAGTTAAGTTTGGAGACTCGGATATAAGTCACACAAAAGTATAACGTCGACCAAAACCTTAACTTGCTCCCGACCAAGGCAAGTCAAGCTTGGGGCTGTGATCCGTCCCTACTAAGTCTACCCGACGTTATACCTCTAACTGACCACGTCCAACAAATAAGCACTGAATACCAGGTCAAAGATCAGGCCATTTAGCTCAAAAGTAATTATGCGAGCGCAACTGCAGATACGGGGCTGAGAATCTCGGATATGACAACGTGCCTCTCCAAGCATAAATAAGTGCTACGAGTACAATCACAACGCAATGAATACACACATTCGAATCCACTTTACTTCATAAGCTATTTTTAGGTTATTATTAGCATTCCTGTTCAGGGACTGGCTTAAGCATCAGAGTCTTTTTTGCAGGTGCTCCACACTACTCGGACGAGGCTGGAACCGGTGGCACAATCCTCAGTAGAAGAGTATTGCGAGTATTTTAGTAGCTGTCACCGACCTATACCTCGGCTCTAAATCTCAGGCAGGAACAAACATAACATAATTATTTTGACATAAGCATATGAGTGATGCTCTTTGTGTACTCTTTATATACTCATATTATGATTAATTTCTATCAATATTAAACAAATAAAAAAATTTAAATAATTAATAAATATATAATTAAAATATTTTTTTAGATATAACTAACATATGATTTTTTTTTACCAAAGATAGAAAATTCGAACCGAAAATTTCTTACATGAATAGAAAGAGACTATGCAATTTGAGCTATAATTTATTGGCAACTAACATATAATTCTTTAACGTTATTAGTTACCTATTTTTAATTTATTTATTATAAAAATTTATGATTTAATTATCAATTATTTATTTTTTATTTAATTTCAGGACATATTACTGCCTTATTCTTTGTATTAGCTTTAGGTGTCTTCTACTTTATTTTTCTATTGAGATTATAGTTTATATGACATAAAAGTTTAAGGTTTTTTCTACAAAAAAAATTTGTAGATATTTTTTTATTTTACATCAGTTACGCTAAATACCGTAGGATACGGGATATTGTCCCTAGTTCTTTATTAAGTAAAATATGAACTATTTTTTATTTCTTTGTTGTCCTTTTGTTTATAATATTCTTAAAAGCTTCATGAGATGCTTTCTTGAAAAATTAAAAACATACTTAATTACAAAATTTTCAAGAACCATATTAGGTGATTGTATATTTATATTTTAACATATATTTAATACTAATAAATTAATTTTAGTATAAATATAACATAATTATTTTGCCATAAGCATATGAGTAGTGCTCCTAAAAAAATTGTTGAACATCTAATTTTTAATTTTATGTACTTTTTATGTATTTCTATTATAATTAATTTCTATCAATATTAAACTAATAAAAAATAATCTAAATAATTAATAAATATATAATTAAAATATTTTTTTAGATATAATAATTATGATTTAATTATTAATTATTTATTTTTTTATTTGGATTAACTGCGGGACACGCCGTTGCTCCACTTGTTGAGAAAACACTATATCCACGTAGATTTTGGTGATTTTTTATTTAGTGTACGGTTGTAGAAAGATATGTTTCAGCTAATTGGATTTTATTTAGCGTTGTTATATATAATTTTATAGTTTCATATCGGACAATTTTATTCTTTCTAATATTTCTTATTAAATTATATTTTGTAAATTATACGGTGACAATGAATGAAAAGAGTTTTCTCGCCCACACTTTTTTCTATTCTCTTCATAATATATTTAAATTGCAAATGAGTGGTGACCTTAAAAAATTTTTGAAAATCTAATTTTTAATTTTATGTACTCTCTATGTACTTCTGCTATAATTAATTTCTATTAATATTAAACTAATAAAAAAATAATCTAGATAATTAATAAATATATAATTAAAATTTTTTTTTATATAACTATCAATATTTTTCTTTTCTCTTCAATGTTGGACTAATTTCATACCATATTTCTCACACTTGTAACATCAAATAGTAGGTTTTTGTGATTATTCATTTAGTGTACAGTTGGAGGAAGATATATTTCAGCTATTTGGATTTCATTTAGCGTTGTTATATATAAGTTTGTAATTTCATATCGGACTATTTGTAAATTGTACAGACAATGAATGGTAGAAGTTTTCTCTCTCGCACATTTTTCTTTTCTCCTCATAATATATTTAAATTGCATATTAATGGTGCTCTTAAAAAATTTTTTGAACCTTATGTACTTTTTATGTACTCTTAATATAATTAATTTCTATCAATATTAAACTAATAAAAAATAATATAGGTAATTAATAAGTATATAATTACAATTTTATTCATTGATATAACTATCAATATTTTTCTTTTCTCCTCAATGTGGGACTAATTTCATACACTATTTTTCGTACTTGTAACATTAAATAATAAGTTTTGGTGATTATTCATTTAGTGTACGGTTGTAGGAATATATGTTTCAACTATTTGGATTTTATTTAGTGTTGTTATATATAGTTTTTGTAGTTTTATATTTGACTAATTTTATTTTCATTGAATTATATTTTGTAAATTATACATGACAATGAATGAAAGGAGTTTTCTCTCCCACACATTTTCCTTTTTTTCCTCGTAATATATTTAATTAGTTTCAATCAAATTAAACCTTTTTATTCTAATTATAGAAAAATTGTCAACTTATATAACGAGAAATTATCGGCTTTGATATTATTTATTGGCCATCATCGACTCTAATATCACTTGTTGGGTTATCTATTATACCACTTTTTTATCTTAGTCCATGACAACAATAAAAAAATTCAATGCAACCTAGACTACCTAGACCTACTCTAATCTGTGTTTTCCTAACCCTCTCTTTCGCTCTCTTTCTCGCTCTCTCGTGATCGGAGTACCTAAAGAGTACCTAACACTAATTGAAAGTGTAGCTTATTTCTTCTTTTCGAAAGTTTGATAAAGAGAGAAAATGGTGAAAAAGTAAAAAGAAGTTAGAGATAATTTGAATTTTTTAGCGTAAAAAGATGACTAACAATAAAAGTATTTAATAGTATTGACGAATCAAGACGTTTAATATTTTAATTCAACCAGAATTTTTGAAACTTTAAGAGATTAATTTTATAAAGTTTATTCCAACTCCAAATTTTAAATAATCAGAAAAGAAGAGCTAATTTATGATTCTTTTAGATATTTATTTCATTTTGTACGGGACTTTATTTATTTATGTATAAGACTTTCTAAATTTTACATAGAGTATTTAGTTTCTTATGTATAATTTTATATTACAACTTGTGTATTCCCTCTCTTATATCCAAAACTCTTCAGGTTGAATATATAGTCTTTTATTTATGAATGTTGAATTTAATTATATAAATTGTTGTTTATTTATAGTTAATGAATTTTATTTTAAGAGAGGAAGAAAATATTATTTTAATTAATTTAAAAAGCTAAAAAAATCATTTTAAATATTATCTATATTTCTTAACATGTCAATAAGACTTTTGTGTTAACGTGTTAATTTGGTGATGGAAAGAATGACTATACATTTGATTTATGATTTTAAATTGAAGAACTTCTTAAAATTTTCGGAAAGAACCACCTTTATTATCTCCGTAATTTTCTATTAATGAGCTTTTTTAATGAAATTGCTGAAAACATTATTTATGGATGGATCTTACTAATAAGGTTATGTTTTATAAACGTCACTATTATTTAAAATAAATGTTTAAAAATTTTAATAAATATACTATAAAATATTAAAAGTTTAATCTTGTTTAAGTATTTAATTTAAAAAATTGTATATTTAGTACTTTACCAAGTACAATACAACATTTGTTAGAAAATTTTTATTTAAAAAAATTAAATAAAACAAATATATATTAATAAAATTTAAATTAATTTAACTATTTTTTAAGAAAATTTTTTTCATATTAGTAAATCTTAACAAATATTCGTGAAAAAATTGTATTATAAATCTTTTATATATTAGCCATATCAATTCTAAAATAAATTATTTTTATTATTTTTTTTAAATATTATCTTTTAGTTTGACGTTCTTCATACAACAATTTCTTTATAAACCGCTGCATGCACACCATTTAACATAAACTGTGATAGAATGTAGCGATTTACATGCAACCTAATTTGTGGGAGGATGACAAAATTTATATATAATTGCAAAAGTTGTATTTGTGTTTGAATATTTAAAAAGTTGTAATCTGGTAACGTATTTTTCCAAATAATTTAAATGAGTAAATTATCCTTTTTAAATTTTCATCTTCATCAATTGTTCTGATACATTCTTCTGCTCCTCTTTTCTGGTGTCCTTCTCCTCTTTGTCTTCTGATGTTCTTTTCCTTTTTTTTTCTGTGAAGCATGATGGATAATAGTGATAAAAGTCAAGTAAATTAAAGCATAAACAACTCTAAATATCTTAAATTCAGGTGTTGGAACAAATTTTACCAAAACTTCCAAATATTTCTGTACTTATTCCTTTGATTGTCTCTTTTGAAACCACGTTAGCAACACCAACATTTGGCAAGGACAATTTGGCATTTTGTGGTTTTGTTCAATACTTGTTGCTGTTGGTTAGTTGGTTGCCTTTGAAATTTTGAGGAGCAGCTAGTTTTTCTAATTTCAGATAAGAAGAAGTAGCTAAGGAATTGTGACAATTTTTTACTCTGTTTAATTAATTTTTCTTCAAAATAAATACTAGTGTTTATATATGTATATGTAGCACCAGTCATCATCATCATAGAATGATTAGTAGTTAGAAGAGACTCAAACATGCTTTTTAATATTTTCTTGTAAATATTTTACTAATAAAATATAATATTTATTTTGTAGAGATGAATGTTGTATGTGAATCAGAAGAAGAGTTTGTGAGAGGAAATGTAGTAAGTTTCTATTTTTCTACGACAAACAGAAGCTCTAGTTCCTCAAGCACATACCTACCTCCATTGATTCAAAA
Organism: Arachis hypogaea; assembly: GCF_003086295.3. Classification (NCBI taxonomy): domain Eukaryota; kingdom Viridiplantae; phylum Streptophyta; class Magnoliopsida; order Fabales; family Fabaceae; genus Arachis; species Arachis hypogaea. The sequence continues at coordinate 110,579,489 of NC_092045.1, read as the reverse complement.
TCGGAACTTCCTCAACCGCCAACCTTTGCCACTCTTGACGCCGCATCTTCCCTCAAGAACCAGTGTGGCAAGATGTGCATCCTCTCAATCAACGGCGGTAGCGCCATGCGCAAAATCCTCGCCAGTAGAATCCTGACCTACCTTGAAAATCCTCTCAAAAAGAAGTCTGGCGACGCCAATGCCACAATCGCCGATTATTTCAATGTTGCCGCCGGTACTGGTGTCGGAGGCATCTTTATTGCTATGCTATTTGTCACTAAAGACCCAAACATTTGATTTTCGCCACCGAAGACACTTGGAGGCTACTGCCGAGCAAGGTTAATGGGGACCATTTGGGATTTGTTTATTTGAAGAAGAGAGAAACTCAGTTTGAAACTGCGTCTTTTTATTGCAATTGGACGTTAGACCTGAACGACGTCATTTAGGCGGTTTAGCAAACCGCCAAGTTGGCACTTAATTGCACACATCAACAATGTTAAAACGGATTATGACATTTAGATTAACAAGGACTCACGTTTCTGAGAATGAGAGATATATTTGGTTATTTTAAAAAGTAAAAAACTTAATTAAAGCGAGTTAAAAATTTCAAAGACCATTTTTCCCAAAGTTAATTATATATTCATTTATACTTGTGAAAATGAATATACAAAAGATGAGGTCCCATTTGGACCACCAATGAAAAGAAAAGGTTACCCATTAACCCATTACAACCATTAACCCATTACAAGCATCAAAACATGACAACCTGAACCTATCTACCGTAACAAATACCTTCCATTTCTCTTCCCAAATTCTTCAAAAAGTTCCACGGTAGATGAATAGAGCACGTCAATGGAGGGATCATTGGCTTCAAAGGTTTTAAGGTTTTGTGCTATCCAGTTCTTTCAAGCGAGAATTATAGCAAGAGCAGTGTTTGTCTTCCAATTGGATCTTCTCTTCAGCTCCTTCATAAGCTTCATCCGACACCTCCAGAAATGTTCAGAGCTATTAGAGGTAAGAAAATTTTCAAATTCAACTTTCCTCCAAATTTCTCTTGCAAGCTTACAATCCAATATGCAATGATTTACCATTTCCCCTAATTCTTGGCACATCGGGCAGGCGTCCGCGATTCTTAGCAACCTACTGTGTAATCGGTGTCGGACAGGCAGACCATCATAGAGAGCTTTCCAGAGGAGGACTTTGATCTTTGGAGGACACCGAAGTTCCCACACGCTATTCCAGACTCTCTTCTCTCTGCACACTTCCGGGAGCTGTTGGATTGGAGGGTGAGAAAGCTTGAAAGCAATACAATACTCAGAAGCCACTGAGTAATGTCTGTTTCGTTTCCACTTCCAGGTAATGCTATCTTTCCCATCTTCTGAAATAGATGTTTATAGGATCTCAGTAGCAATATCAGTTCTGAATATGGTTTTGACTAATTTTTCTTACCACTGTCTGGAATTGTTGATGAGCTTATTGACCCATACCATGTTTGGATTGTGATTGTTTTGCTGGTAGTCTAAAATAGGATTAAACTTCCTTATCCATGGGTCTTCAAGTATCCTAATCTGATTGCCTCTTCCCACCTTCAATTCGATTCCTTCCTCCAAAATTCTCCTTCCGTGTAGTAAAATTCTCCAGGCCCATGATGGTTGCTTACCTGTTGGGGCTTGTAGAAAAGAGGAATATTTGAAATATCTACTTTTGTAGATTTTACTTATTAGAGACTCAGGCTTGGTAAGAATCCTCCAGCTTTGCTTGGCTAGCATAGCTAAATTGAACGCTTTTAGATCCTTAAAACCTAGCCCCCCCATACTTCTTTTCTCTACAAATTATATCCTATCTCACCCACTGTAGCCTCCTTTTTGAGCCTCTCTGACCCCACCAAAAACTCATAATCTTCTTTTATACTTTTTCAAATAACGAATCAGGGAGCTTAAAACAACTTAATTTATAGATAGGCACTACAGTAGCTACCACCTTCACCAAAATCTCTTTGCCACTAATGGATAAGAGAGATCTCTTCCATGTTTGCAACTTCCTTTCCACCTTTTTTTTAATAACATTGAATGTTTGCCTCTTAGATCTATGTACAACTATTGGAAATTCCATGTAGTTATTTTGTCTACCCATATGTGGAATTTGTAGAGATTCAGCTAAGGCATCTCTAATCTATGTTGGGGTATTTTTGCTAAAGAAGACTAAAGACTTCGAGAAATTAATTAGTTGCCCACTAACTTTCCTATAGTCTTCCAAAATCTTTAGCAATCTTTGGCATTCCTTCTCATTAGCTTTGCAAAATAGGATTGAGTCATCTGCAAAGAATAAATGATTAATCGTAGGACATCTACCATTGAGTCGTAGACTTGAGATCTCTCTCCTCTGTGGAGCATATGGGACAGCACTTCTGCACAAAGAATGAAAAAATAGGGAGAAAGGGGGTCGCCTTGCCTCAATCCCCTGCATGGTTTAAAGTAACCATAAGGTTGACCATCCACAATAACAGAGTATGACATAGTGGTAACACATTCCTTGATCCAATCAATCCATTTAGAGCAAAAGACCAACTTCTCCATGACTTCTCAAACAAAACACCATTCAATCTGATCGTAAGCCTTGCTCATGTCAAGCTTCACTACCATTTCATGATCACCATGGTTTTTATTTTCCAAAAAATGCAGAAACTCGTGAGCTATTAGTATATTATCACTTATTAGGTGTCCTTTAATAAATGCACTCTAGTTAACACTTATGATTTATCCAAAATACCCTGCATTCTATGGACAAAAATTTTGGATATAATCTTATAGAGGACAGTGCTGAGGCTAATGGGGCGAACCTGGCTCATGGTTTCTGTTCCGAGGGTTACCTGAAACTGTAGGTCGATCTCGGACGAGATCTTCTATGCTGGTCAGAGCTGTGGAGTCCGACCTGATGGACTTGGTGATGGTGCTGATCCTTCGTCCCCGGAGGGTGGGGGGTACCTGCAAGGGACTCCGATGCTTAAGTTAGCAAGGGTATTAAGCATGTATTAAGTAGAATCAGAGTATGAGTTATACCTGGGTGCTCCAGTGTATTTATAATGGTGTAGAGTGACCTTTACAGATAAGATAAGTTAGTTATCTTATCTTTTATCTTTATCTTTATCTTTCATGGGAACCGCCCTTATCTCTATAGGCTTGGGCTGCCTTTGGATTGGGGTCATGTTCCTCTATTTGGGCCCTTTATTTGGGCTTTCCTGCGATTTGGTCGAGCTCTTTGAGAGGAGGTCGGTTTGTCCTGACCTGAAGAGGTCGGTCGCTTTGTCTGTAGAACATCCCAGGTCGGACAGCTCGACCCAGGGTATGAACAGTGCCCCTGCTCGAGCTCGGTTCTCTTTTGGAGGTAGAGTCTTTAGTTTTTCGAACCTTCTCGGGTGGAGCCGAACTCGAGCATTTTGTCGACTTCATCTTTGTAGAGTTCCTTTTTGAATGCGGAACGTTTTGCTTCCTCTGAGAGCGCGCACTTTTGTATTAGCGTCCTAGCCTTGGGAATGTACGAGGGTTTTAATGCCCTCATTAATTGGTTTTTAATGCCCCTATTTTCTCTTGGTTTCCTTTTTTCAAATTTTGTATCCAAGAGACGGTTTTCTTTTTCCTGTAACTTCCCTTCTTTTTTGCCGTTTCCTGTCCTGCATTTCTCATTTTCTCTCTGTGACGTTTTGGCATTCGCTGGTGCTTCTGCTTCGCGGTCGATCCTTGCTGCTCTGCTCTGCTTTTCAGCTTTTTCCTTCAAAGCTTTCCTCCTTCTTCCAGGTTGGTTTTGCTTTCTCTTCACCGTTTATTTCTGCTGCTTTGTTTTTGATTCTTTGATGACGCTCTAATTTTTGTACGTCGGAAAGTTTGAACCTTTTTTGTACTTGGTTTATTGCTGTGATGCATGTTTCTTAGTTTTTTTCGTTCTTATGTATGCTTTGGGTGATTTTCCTGGTTCTGGCTTCTTTTCAGGGCTTCGTGTGCTGTCGTTGATTTCCGTACTACCATTTTCGAAAAAGGTTGCTCCTTTGATAACTTGCTTGCTCCATTGATGATTTTGTTTTTGTTGATGACTTTTCTTCGATAGAAACGATGGTTTTTGATGACTTTCTTTTGACTTTCGCCTTTCGGGACGCTGTCTTGTTTGAAAGAGGGTTTTACCTTTGTAGCTTTTTCTGGGACTTCACTCTGTCATTGCCTCCAAAGGATGCCCCTGGACAGTGGTGTGCATCTTGGGGTTTTCCTTTTACTGTTTTGTGTGCTTAAGGTCGCATTTGTCTGAGCTGCTTCCATTTTGTCCGAACTTGCTTTTTTGGGGTTAGTAAACCCGTTTCCTTTTCTTTGTAGGATTAGTTGGCCATGTCGTCTCGCAAAAATATTGTCGAGGCGTCCTCTAAGGTTTCTGAGGGGATGTCCGACTGGTTGGACTCCCTGGTGTTGCTGTGTGTATCCCTAGCTAATGCGGAATTCTACACGGAGCTTAGAAAACACCATCGGATATGTAGTAGTGAGAATCAAGAACGCAACTATGAGTTGGTGGCACCCGATTCTGATGACAAGGTCTGTTTTCCTACTTTGACCCAGGGAGAGCGTCCTTTCTTTTATGCATACGATTTCTTCTTTATCCAGATGGATATTACCCTTCCTTTTACTTCCTTTGAGACCGATCTGTTGTGGTCTTGCAACGTGGCCCCATCTCAGCTTCATCCAAATTCTTGGGGTTTTATTAAGATTTTTCAGATGGTTTGTCATGAGTTTGGTGTTAAACCCTCTTTAACCCTTTTTCTGTATCTCTTTGTGTTGACCAAGCCTGGGACTACCAAAAAGAAAGCTTCTTGGATTTATTTTAGGTCGGCCCAGGGACATAAATTCTTCTCAATGTATGATGAGTCTTTTCACGATTTTAAGAATTACTTTTTCAAGGTCCGAGCTGTTGAAGGAGCTCATCCTTTCTTCTTGGATGAGAATAGCGAGCCTCATTTTCCTTTAGAGTGGCAGAGGAATGTAGTTGTGTCTAGGTATACCTGGGAGATGTTAGACGAGGTCGAGCAGGCCTTCGTCACTGCTTTAGAGGATATTTGGGGGGAGCCTCCTCATCTTGAGACCAAGAAATTTCTGGGGAATCCGTTCTTGATTTGTGCTGTGCTGGGTATTTTACAAACTGTGTTCCCATGTCTTTTGTTCTCTGCTTTCTTTTCTGGGTATTCATAAGTCGTTGTATTTTTCTTGTTTTTCAGAGATGTCGAAGAATAATGACTCATTGAAGGCCTTTAAGAAGGCGAGGAAGGCTACCGCGGCTCAGAACGTCCCAACCAAGGTGGTCAGGGAAGGGTCCTCCCAAGTTTTGTCGAAGCCGTCCGTCCCGAGCTCTCCTGGGCCAAGGAGGATGATCCCGACTCCCCGGGTTCGTTTGGTTGACCCGCCTCAGACTTCAGTGGGTACCTCTGCTCCTCCAGTTGCTCCTCTTCCAAAAAGACCTCGGACTGTCGAGCCATTTAATCTTGGTGCTCCCGATTTTGATGCCGTTGGGTTTGTAGACCAACAAATTGCTCCCTATGGTGTCATGCCTACCGACGATGTATCCATTCTTTGTCATTTAGAATTTATTACTCGGAGTGGTATTACTCTAGCACACATGGGAGCGGCTTTATACCGAACTGCTCAGGATCTTCCTATTCATGCTACCAAGGCTTTTATGGAGGAGGCGAAATCAGAATTTGACCGAATTAAGGGTTTGAAGGAGGAGCTCGAGGTGGAAGTGGCTGAGCTGAAAAAAGAGCTGAAGGGGGAGAAGGCTCAGGCTGTTGGTCTAGCGGCTGCCACACAACTGGCCGAGGATACGGCTCAAACACACAAGGATAGCTATGTTACTACTTATAGAGAGGTGATGGAGCTCAGGAGTAGGTTGGAATCTGTTCAGGCCGATTACTCTGAACTTCAAAGTCATCTCGTAGGTAATGTTACTGCGGCTTATGAGAATCTGAAAGAGCAATTCCGAGTTCTTGTGCCAGATCTCGACCTTTCCCTTATTAGTCTGGACAATAATGTTAGGGATGGTAAGATTGTCCCTGACGATCCCGATGATGATGATGATGATCGCCCTTCACTACCTGCTACCAAGACTTCTACCGTGCCGACCTCTCCGACTTCTACTGCCAGGATCAGTCGTCCAGAAGGGGAACCGGATTGCCAAATTTTGAACCGAGATGATAGGACGGTAGATGCGATGCCTCTTCAGACTCGTCCTCCTTCACCCCAAGTTGATGCTGCTGAGAAGTCTTCTAATGTCAACTGAGTTTTCTTCCTGTTTAATGTTGATAGCCCGGCCTGTGGGCTTTTGAACTCTTTATTTTTGTAAATGGTGTTTTGCTGACTGTTGATACTTTTTTGGGTTGCTTGTTTAGCAACTTTTATTTTGAAAAATAAAATAGTTTCCGAGCTTCCGGGGCTGATTTTGGTGGCCTCTGAAGCTTGCTATTATCATAACTTAGTGGTTTTTATTTCATGTTTGCTTGCATTCGTCTTGGTACCTTCGTAGGCTGGGACATGATCAGCTTGACCCTTTTGGCTTGGTTTTGTTATAATCCTCCTTTTTGGGCCTCATTTAAGTCTCTTTGGGAGACTATTGTTTGTAATTTGTGTCCTGAGCCTTTCATTATGTCGGGTCCTGTCGAGTTACTAGGTAATCCTTTTTCTTGGATTTTGTTCAGATCTCTTTTGGGGATTTACCTTTTATAGCTTTACATCTTTCTGGGCCGACTTTGTCATGTCGGGTCCTGTCGAGTTACTTGATAATCCTCTTTTTTGGACCATGTTTATGTCTCTTTCAGGGATTATCTTTTGTAACTTATCTTTCTGGGCCGACTTTGTCACGTCGGGCCCTGTCGAGTTACTTGATAATCCTCTTTCTTGGACCTTGTTTAGGTCTCTTTTAGGGATTATCTTTTGTAACTTATCTTTCTGGGCCGACTTTGTCACGTTGGGCCCTATCGAGTTACTTGATAATCCTCTTTCTTGGACCTTGTTTAGGTCTCTTTTAGGATTTATCTTTTGTAACTTATCTGTAGGAGTCCGACTTCCTCATGTCGGGCTCTTCGAAGTTATAGTAATCCTCTTTTATAGGGTTGGCCAGACCTCTTTTCAGGGCTTTACTTATAACTTGAGTTGTTGTGGCTGGTCCGACTTTTTGTGCCGGCCAGTCTTTAAGTTATTTTATAGCAATCCATTTTATTAGGACCTCGTCCGGTCCTTTCTATGGATCACTTTCTATAACTTCTTGCATTATTCTGTTTTCATCTTTGCCGATTTTGTAGATTTTGGGTTTTAACCCTCGTTTTTACCGTGATCGCACAATGAATTTGATTTTCACTTTTTGTCAATTTGTAGCTTTATAATCGGGCGATGAATGTTTTCAAAATAATATGACTTGAGCATTTGTAGAGAATCTGAAAATGTTTTATTTAAAAAAGAATGCAAATATACATGGAGGGTTAATTTCCTAAGTCGGGTGATTTGTAGGTCTTAGCTGGGCGCCTTGTTAAAAAACCATTTTCAGGAAAAAGAGTGCACCTTGTCCAAGATCTTTTTATCATCCCTAGCTATAGTACCTTCTTAGGTTGCAGGCGTGCCATGATCTAGTAAGCTCTCACCCGTCGAGTTCGGAAAGCTTGTAGTAGCCCTTTCCCAGTACTTCTATGACTCGGAAGGGTCCTTTCCAGTTTGTTGCCAGCTTTCCTTCTCTAGGTCGAGTTGTTCCTATGTCGTTTCGAATTAGTATGAGGTCATCTTCAGCAAAGGCCCGCTGTATTACTTTTCAGTTGTATCTGGAGGCCATTCGTCGTTTCAACGCCTCTTCCCTTATCCGAGCTCTTTCTCGGATTTCTGGAAGTAAGTCGAGCTCTTCCCTTTGAAGTTGGGAATTGGCTTTTTCGCTAAAATGGATTACTCTGGGTGATCCTTCTTCGACCTCTACTGGGATCATTGCCTCCATTCCATAAGCTAATCGGAAGGGTGACTCCTTTGTCGTGGAATGTGGAGTCGTTCGATATGCCCATAGGACTTGTGGGAGCTCCTTAGCCCAGGCTCCTTTTGCATCCTGTAATCTCCGTTTTAACCCTGCTAATATAACTTTGTTAGCAGCTTCAGCTTGTCCATTGGCTTGGGGGTGCTCAACAGAGGAGAATTGTTGTTTTATATTCAAGTCGGCCGCTAGTTTTCTGAAGCCTGCGCTTGTGAATTGGGTACCATTGTCTGTGGCGATGGAGTATGGAACTCTGAACCTTGTGACGATGTTTCTATATAGGAATTTTCGACTTCTTTGAGCTGTGGCGTTGGCTAGGAGTTCTGCCTCGATCTATTTTGTGAAGTAGTCTATTCCTACTATGAGGAATTTGACTTGTCCTGATCCTTGAGGAAAAGGTCCGAGGAGATCGAGTCCCCATTTTGCGAATGGCCAAGGTGAGGTTACGCTGATGAGTTCCTCTGGCAGAGCGGTGTGAAAGTTGGCATGTTTCTGACATGGTGAACATGTCCTTACAAATTCTGTGGCTTCTTTTTGTAGAGTTGGCCAATAAAATCCTGCCCGAAGTACTTTTTTGGCGAGTGTCTGCGCTCCGAGGTGATTGCCATAAATGTCACTGTGTACTTCTTCTAGGATATCTTTTCTGTTGGAAGTCGGCACGCATTTTAGCAATGGTATTGAAATCCCTCTTTTGTATAGAGTATTATTTATGATGGTATAGTATTGTGCTTCCTGTTTTAACCTTTTTGCCTCTTTCTCATCTGTAGGGAGGGCTTCTGTTCTGAGGTAATTAATTGTGGGAGTCATCCATCCCTAATCGCGATCTGTTATGGCTAGGACTTTTTCTTCTTCTGAGATTGATGACTTCTGTAGAATTTCTTGGATAAGGCTTCTATTGTTGCCTCCTGGTTTGGTACTGGCTAGTTTTGAGACTACATCGGCCCGGGCATTTTGTTCTCGGGGTATGTGGAAAATTTTATACTCTCCGAATTGTCCAAGCTGTTCCCTGGTTTTGTCCAAGTACTTTTTCATAGTGGGATCTTTGGCTTGATAGCTTCCTGCTATTTGTGAAGTAACTACCTGTGAATCGCTGAAGATGATAAGTTTTTGAGCTCCAACCTCCCTAGCCAGCTTCAAACCAGCTAGTAGTGCCTCATATTCTGCTTGATTGTTTGAGACAAGAAACCCAAATTTGAGGGAGAGTTCGATTTGGGTTCCCTGATCGCTTTCAATTATTACGCCTGTGCCACTTCCTATTTTATTTGAGGAGCCATCCACATATAGATTCCATTCTGTGGGAATTTTTGGTGTGTCCGTAAATTTTGCAATGAAGTCGGCCAGATATTGAGATTTGATGGCCGTCCGAGCTTCGTATTGAAGGTCAAATTCGGACAACTCGACTGCCCATTGCAAGATTCTGCCTGCCAAGTCTGTTTTTTTGTAAGATCCCTTTTATGGGCTGGTTGGTCCGAACTTTAATGGTGTGAGACTGGAAATATGGGCAAAGTCGTCAAGATGTTATTATGAGAACGTAAGCAAACTTTTCTATTTTCTGGTAGTTCAGCTCAGATCCTTGTAATGCTTTACTGATAAAGTATATGGGTTGTTGCCCGATGTTGTCTTCTCGGACCAGTGCCGATTTTCCACCGCGAGGTACAATATGAGTGGTTCTCCTTCCTGTGGCCGACTTAGTATAGGTGGCCATCCCAAGAATCTTTTAAAGTCTTGGAAGGCTTGCTTGCATTCTGCTGTCCATTCAAACTCCTTTCCCTCCTTAAAGTGGCGTAGAAGGGGAGAGATCTTATTGCTGATCCGGCCAGGAATCTGGACAAGGCTGCCAACCTCCGGTTGAGTTGTTGTACCTCTTTGACACACGTCAGACTTTTCATGTTGAGTACAACCCTGTACTTGTCCGGGTTTGCCTCGATTCCTCTCTGTGTGATCATAAAACCCAAGAATTTACCAGCTTTTACTGCGAAGGTACATTTTGCGGGATTGAGTCGCATGCTGTGTCGTCTTATGGTGTTGAATACTTGTGTTAGGTCGGATAATAACATCTCTTCGTTTTGTGTCTTCACTAACATGATCTTTCTGATGTGATCCGAAAAAACTTTGTTCATTAATCTTTGGTAAGTGGTTCCCACATTTTCAAGACCGAAAGGCATAATAATGTAGCAGTAATTTGCCTCTGGGGTTAAGAATGATGTTTTTTCTTGGTCGGGTGGGTATATTGGGATTTGTTATATCCTGAGTATGCATCCATGAAGGAGAGGTATTTATATCCAGAGGAGGCATCTACCAGAGCGTCGATGTTTGGGAGCGGATAAGGATCTTTCGGGCAGGCTTTGTTGAGATCGGTATAGTCAGTGCACATTCTCCACTTCCCGTTTGACTTTTTTACCAATACGACATTAGCAAGCCATAGTGGGTATTTGACTTCTCTTATGAAACCTGCCTCCAGTAGAGCTCATACCTGTTCTTCCACAGCTTGAGAGCGTTCTGGTCCTAGCTTTCTACGCCTTTGTTGTACCGGCTGAGATCCTGGGTAGACTGCTAGCTCATGGCACATTAATTTGGGATCTATGCCTGGCATGTCTGCGGCCTTCCACGTAAAGAGGTCGGCGTTGTCTCGTAGAAACTGTATGAGTGATTCTTTTATGTCTTCTTTTAGGAGTGTGCCGATATTGGTTATTTGGTCCGGGGTATCCCCGATCTGGATTTTCTCTATTTCTCCTTCAGGTTGTGGGCGGAGCTCTTCCCGCCTCTGAACTCCATCGAGCTAAATTGTGTGGAATTCTTCTCCTCTGCCTCTGAGGTTTAGACTTTTTTTTGTAACAGCGGCGTGCCATTTTCTGATCTGCCTTTATCGTGGCTATTCCTCCTATAGTTGGGAACTTCATGCATAGATGCGGAGTCGAGACTATTGCGCTGAACTGATTTAACGTTGTCCAACCTATTAGGGCATTGTAAGCTGAACTTACGTCGACTACGATATAATCTATTTTGAGTGTTCTTGACTGACTTCCTTTTCCGAAGGTTGTGTGGAGCGAGATGTATCCCATCGGTTGAACTGGGGTATCTTCTAGCCCGAACAGGCTGTCCGGATATGCTCTGAGTTCTTTTTCTTCCAAGCTGAGTTTGTCGAAAGTAGTTTTGAATAAGATATCGGTGGAGCTCCCCTGGTCTATCAAGGTGCGGTGAAGATTTACGTTTGCCAGTATAATTGTGATGACCATGGGATCGTCATGCCCTGATGCGACGCCGGATGCGTCTTCCTTGCTATAAGTGATCGCCGGGATGTCGGGTGCTTCCTCCTTTCCTGCGACGTGATATACGTCTTTGAGATGTCTTTTGCGAGATGATTTGGAGATTCCTTCCCCGGCAAATCCGCCGTGTATTATGTGGACATGTCTTTCTGGTGTTCGAGATGATCGCGCGGTTGGTCTGACATCTTCTGCTCTTCTTCTTTTTCTTTGTTCATCATCATGGGTGGCCAGATATCGATCTAGCTTTCCTTCTCGTACGAGCTTTTCTATGACATTTTTTAAGTCGAAACACTCATTGGTGGAGTGCCGGCGGATTCGATGGTATTCACAATATTCAGCCCGATTTTCTCCTCTTTTTTTGCCTTTGAGTGGTCAAGCTAGTGGTATTTTTTTCGTGTTGCAAACCTCTCTGTATACATCCACAAGAGACACCCGAAGAGGGGTGTAATTGTGGTATTTTTTGATTTTCTCTCCATGTCGATCTTCCTTCTTTCTGGAATCTTTGTCTTTGTCCCAGGGAGTGAACCCGGCCTTCGAGGTCTCTCCTAATCGGGAGTTTTATTCCATGTTGATGTACTTTTCCGTTCGTTCCTGCACCTCATTCAGAGATGTGGGTACTTTTTTGATATAGATTGACTAAAGGGCCCATCTCGCAAGCCATTAATGAGGCCCATAATAGCGGCTTCTGTTGGCAGGTTCTGTATATCCATGCATGTCTTGTTGAATCTCTCCATGTAGTTGCGCAGGATTTCCCGTTCTCCTTGTCTGATTCCCAGTAAGTTTGGAGCATGTTTAGCTTTGTCCTTTTGGATGGAGAATCTTGCCAGGAATTTCTTAGCCATGTTGTCGAAACTTGAGATGGACCTAGGAAGGAGGTTGTCGAACCATCTAATTGCTGTTTTTGTTAAAGTAGTTGGAAAGGCTTTGCAACGAACTACATTTGAGGTGTCGGTGAGATACATTCTGCTTCTGAAGTTGCTGAGATGATGGCTGAGATCTGTAGTGCCGTCGTATAAGGTCATGTTTGGGAGTTTAAAGTCCTTTGGGATTTTCGTCTTTATGATCTCCTTGGTGAATGGATCTTGCTCCTTGCGGTTGCTATCTTCAGGAGTGGATCGGCTGTCTTTCGTCTTGACATCGTCCTTCTTGGCCTCTGTTGGTGTAGGGCTTCTTCCTCAAGTTGTTTTAACCGGTCTTGAAATGCATTCATAGCTCCCTCGTTTGGAGAGTTCTTCTTGTTGTCGATTTGGGGAGTATCTTTTGGTGTGGTGTCCGCGTTTTTATGCGGCATTCTTTCCTCTAGATCTGAGGTGTGGTCGTTGTCATGGTCATCCGTCATGGTGATGGGATGACTTCAGGGTTCTCCAACAATGGCGCTAATGTTCCGAGGATTACCTGAAACTGTAGGTCGATCTCAGACGAGATCTTCTGTGCTGGTCGGAGCTGTAGAGTCCGACCTGATGGACTTGGTGATGGTGCTGATCCTTCATCCCCGGAGAGTGGGGGTACCTGCAAGGGACTCCGATGCTTAAGTTAGCAAGGGTATTAAGCAGGTATTGAGTAGAATCAGAGTATGAGTTATACCTGGGTGTTCCAGTGTATTTATAATGGTGTAGAGTGACCTTTGCAGATAAGATAAGTTAGTTATCTTATCTTTTATCTTTATCTTTATCTTTCATGGGAACCGCTCTTATCTCTATAGGCTTGGGCTGCCTTTGGATTGGGGTCGTGTTCCTCTATTTGGGCTCTTTATTTGGGCTTTCCTGCGATTTGGCCGAGCTCTTTGAGAGGAGGTCGGTTTGTCCTGACCTGAAGAGGTCGGTCGCTTTGTCTGTAGAACATCCCGGGTCGGACAGCTCGACCCAGGGTATGAACAGTTTCTATGCCTTGTATTTTCGAAATTAGGCAAATATGAGTGTGATTGAATGCCCTCAACATTCGACCTCCCGAGAAAAAGCTCTTAATAGCACTACATAGATCACCCTTAACAATCTCCCAGTAATGTTGATAAAACTTTACACTGAATCCATCATCTCCTGGGGCTGAGAAAGAATTAATAGAGAATATAGCTTTCTTGATCTCTTCCTCCGAAACACTTCTAGTAAGTATTTGATTAGTATCATCATCAATTTTTCTCTCCAAAGATTGCAGTTCTGCCGAGAAAGTACTGGGGTTAGAAGAAATGAACAACTCCTTAAAGTACTCAGTGGTGATTTGGGTAATGCCTCCAGGATCTGTGCTGAAATTACCCAAGATGTCTTGTAGTCTAAAAATCTTGTTTTTCCGATTTCTACTTTGGAATTTAGCAAGAAAGAATTTTGTGTTTTGGTCGCCCCATTTCAACCATTGAATTCTATATTTTTCCTTCCAATACCTCTCCTCCTGTAAGTAGGCTTTAGCTAATTCTTCCTATAACTGTAAAATAGTTGATCTTGTTGCCTCTGTCCTCTTCATTTTTTCCAATTTCAATCGATTTTTCAGATTAGAAATTAGCTTTTGCGAATTGGCAGAGCCGGACTTTTGCCATTCTTCCAAAACATGCCTGCATTTCTTCAGTTTAGAGAACAGTTTGAACATTAGAGAGCCATTAAATTTAGTCATCAATATTTTTTTCATTATATTGAGAACTTCTTCACTGTCATACCATCTTTTCTAAAATCGGAATCTTCTTTTTGTCTTGTACTTCTCCCTGTCCGCCAGTAGCATCAAAGGGCAATGATCAGAGCATGTATCATCTAAATGAAGGATTATTGCTCGTGGGTAATTTGCTCTGAAATGATGTGAAGAGAGGCATTTATCCAGTCATTTCTTAATTAGGTTGTCACAGTATTGTCTATTGCACCAAGTGAATGTTCTCCCTTCGAAACCCAAGTCCACCAAATCACCATCACTAATGAAGTTGTTAAAAGCCTCTATTGATGAGGCCGACTTCATTCTTCCTCCCTTTTTCTCATGATAGGTGAAGATTGCATTGAAGTCGCCTATCACAAGAAAGTAGGGGATAGCTATCATTTTGAGCTCAATAATTCTTCTGTATTGATTAAACTGAATGTTGTCATCACAATGTAAATGAACAATAACTACTTCCCATTTTCTTTGATTGGTAGGATCTGTCCACTCAAAGAAAAAAAGGAAATCATCACTAAAAAGAATTGAGACAACTGCATTATCCTTCCATGCAGTACTAACCCACCAGATTGACCCCTAGGATCCACACAATATACCTGCTGAAAACCTGCTTTGTTGCATTGAGTTGTAATATTTGAGGTAGTATTTTTAGTTTCACATAAAAACATTATTTCGAGAGAATGAGATCTAGAGATTCCTTGTATGTTGTGAACTGTCAGGGGATTCCTCATACCCCGACAGTTCCACAACATCATCTTCATGGGTCACTAGATGCCCATTGTAGGGTGACACCCTCTCCCTCTTCAGCTTGCACCCTTTTCTCTGAGCATAATTTTTTCTGATTGGGTGGAACCCTTTCTCCTTGTGTACTCCTCTTAACTCCTGACACTTTGGTTTTCTTGTTAGTTGCTTTAAGTTCTGTCTCTTGTTGGTAGATTGAGTAAGCTGTTGCCCTTGTTCTCCAAACATAAAGCATGTTGTTACTTTAATCCCCTTCGAATATCCCTTTTCGTCTCTTTCTTCAGCATTGTTTCTTTCTATTTCTGAACCGGTATTGATTTGTGAAAAATAGTTTGCTGCTTGTGCCTTCTTTTGAACGATAGCATTGCTCATACTTCTTCTTCCTCACTACTCTCCTCTCTTCCCCGAGACTATATTGATAGATTGGCCAGTCCCTTAATTAAGTTTACTGTAGTTGGCTTTTTGACCCTATTGTGTGAGCTGTCTTCCCCTTTAGGCAGATTAGTATTAGGATTATCTTTCGTAACTCACTCTCTTCATCTCGTCTGGTCGGCTTTCAACCAATTCCCCACTTTTCTTCTTCCATTTCTTCCTTCAACGAATCTTCAAATTAAAAACTGCAAGCTCTTGTTTCATGTCCAATGAATCTACAATAATTGCAAAAGGTGCCGATCCATTCATACTTGAGTGCAACTTCAAGTTGTTTATTTTTGGGACCAGCAAGCTTGACGTATCTTCTAAGTGATTTTGTTATGTCCAAATTTACTTAGATTTTAACAATACTATGCTCCTTGCTCCGAACATGGAAGATATCTACATTTAACACCTCTCCAAATGAGCTTTCTATCTTCCATCCTAATTCTTTAGTCGTGAATTGTTCTGGCAAATCCTAAATTTGTATCCACATTGCCACGTGGACAAAATATATTTCTACAATATTCTCATCCTCCTTCCATCTCTGAAGATTCAGGATGTAGTTTTTGAAGAGTCAAGAGACACACCTCTTAATATAAAGCTGATGAGCGGATAATTTGTACGCTTTTTGGCATTGTTTTTAGTATGTTTTTAGTATGATCTAGTTAGTTTTTAGTATATTTTTATTAGTTTTTAGTTAAAATTCACTTTTCTGGACTTTACTATGAGTTTGTGTGTTTTTCTGTGATTTCAGGTATTTTCTGGCTGAAATTGAGGGACCTGAGCAAAAATCTGATTCAGAGACCAAAAAGGACTGCAGATGCTGTTGGATTCTGACCTCCCTGAACTCGAAGTGGATTTTCTGGAGCTACAGAAACCCAATTGGCGCGCTCTCAACGGCGTTGGAAAGTAGACATCCTGGGCTTTCCATCAATATATGATAGTCCATACTTTGCCCAAGATTTGATGGCCCAAACCGGCGTACAAAGTCACCCTCAGAAATCCCAGCGTTAAACACCGGAACTGGCACAAAAGCTGGCGTTTAACTCCAAGAGGAGTCTCTACACGAAAATGCTTCATTGCTCAGCCCAAGCACACACCAAGTGGGCCCGGAAGTGGATTTTTATGTCATTTACTTATCTCTGTACACCGTAGGCTACTAGTTCTCTATATATAGGACCTTTTACTATTGTATTTTCATCTTCTGATCTTGGGAATCTTTTGATCTTTGGATCTTTTGATCACTTTGGGAGGCTGGCCATTCGGCCATGCCTAGACCTTGTTCTTATGTATTTTCAACGGTGGAGTTTCTACACACCATAGATTAAGGTGTGGAGCTCTGCTGTACCTCGAGTATTAATGCAATTACTATTGTTCTTCTTTAATTCCGCTTGTTCTTGTTCTAAGATATCACTTGTTCTTCAACTTGATGAATGTGATGATCCGTGACACTCATCATCATTCTCACCTATGAACGTGTGACTGACAACCACCTCCGTTCTACCTTAGACTGGGTGAATATCTCTTGGATTCTTTAACCGGAATCTTCGTGGTATAGGCTAGAACTGATGGCGGCATTCAAGAGAATCCGGAAGGTCTAACCTTGTCTGTGGTATTCTGAGTAGGATTCAATGACTGAATGACTGTGACGTGCTTCAAACTCCTGAGGGCGGGGCGTTAGTGACAGACGCAAAAGAATCACTGGATTCTATTCCGGCCTGATCGAGAACCGACAGATGGATAGCCGTGCCGTGACAGGGTGCGTTGAACATTTCCACTGAGAGGATGGGAGGTAGCCACTGACAACGGTGAAACCCTTGCTTAAGCTTGCCATGGAAAGGAGTAAGAAGGATTGGATGAAGACAGTAGGAAAGCAGAGAGACGGAAGGGAAGGCATCTTCATACGCTTATCTGAAGTTCCTACCAATGAATTACATAAGTATCTCTATCTTTATCTTTATGTTTTATGCGTTTATCACCATACCCATTTGAGTTTGCCTGACTAAGATTTACAAGGTGACCATAGCTTGCTTCATACCAACAATCTCTGTGGGATCGACCCTTACTCGCGTAAGGTTTATTACTTGGACGACCCAGTACACTTGCTGGTTAGTTGTGCGAAGTTGTAGTGATCACAATTTCGTGCACCAAGTTTTTGGCGCCGTTGCCGGGGATTGTTGAGTTTGGACAACTGACGGTTCATCTTGTTGCTTAGATTACGTATTTTTTCTTCAGAATTCTTAAGAATGAATTCTAGTGTTTCAAGGTGATGTTCTTGTCATCACCAAAGCTGATTGATCTTCATCAATTTAGCTCTTGAATGCAATGTCCTGCTGAAGCTTGGCTGGCCATGTCTAATTCCTTTAGACTGAAGCTTTAGACTAACATTGCATGATTCCTGGAATTCTCATTAAGAATTTTGATACCTTTATTTTTCCTCTTCACTTAATTTTCGAAAAAAAAAACACAAAAAAATTACAAAATTATAAAAACCAAAAAAATATTGCATGTTTGAGTCTAATGTCTCATTTTAAGTTTGGTGTCAATTGCATGCATTCATTCATGTGTCTTAAGGATCTTCAAATAATTCTTGATGATTTCTTACTCTAATCTTTGAATTCTCTTGAATTGAGTGTTTATGTGTCTCATATGCATTCTCATTAGTGTCAGTAGTATACAAACTGCTAAGTTTGGTGTCCTGCATGCATTGTTATTTGATTCTTGTTGCATTTTGATTTTTTCTTATTATTAAAAATCCAAAAATATTTTTAATTTGTGTCTTCTCAAGTCAATAATACAGAGAATTGAAGATTCAGAACATACAGCAGAGGAATTACACAGAAAAAGCTGGGCGTTCAAAACGCCCAGTGAAGAAGGACAGACTGGCGTTCAAACGCCAGCCAGGGTACCTGGCTGGGCGTTTAACGCCCAAAGGGGTAGATTTTTGGGCGTTAAACGCCAGCATGTGCACCATTCTGGGCGTTTAACGCCAGGATGGCACAAAAGGGAAGATTCTGTTTTTCAATGCATTTTTTTTCAGGTTTTCAAAGTTTTTCAAAATCAAATCTTTTTCAAATCATATCTTTTCAATCATATGTTTTCAAAATCAATTTCTTTCTATTTTTAAAAATACTTGCTATCAATCAATGATTTGATTCAACATTTTAAGTATGTTGCCTTTTCTGTTGAGAAAGGTTTAATGTTTGAATCATATCTTTTCTTGTTAGCCAAGTCATTAATTTTCAAAATCAAATCTTTTTAAAATGTTTTCCAAATCATATCTTCTCAATCACATCTTTTTAAACTAATCATATCTTCTTGACCCCATCTTTTTCAAAATAACTTTCAATCAAATCTTTTTGATTTCTAATTTCAAATTCTTTTTCAAAAATCACTTGATTTCTTTTCCACTTTCATTTTCGAAAATCAATTAGTGTTTTTCAAAATGTTCTCAAAATCTTTTACCTAATTTTCGAAAATTGCTTCCCTTCTTCTCACATCCTTCTATTTTATGGACTAACACTATTCCTAAATGCAAAATTCGAACTCCATCTTCTTTGAATAAAGTTCGAATTTTCTACTTCTGTCTTCTATTTTTCTTTTCCTCTGACACCTCAAGGAATCTCTATACTGTGACATAGAGGATTCCACATTTTCTTGTTCTCTTCTCTTTCTTATGAGCAGGAGCAAGGACAAAAACATTCTTGTTGAGGCTGATCCTGAACCTGAAAGGACCTTGAAGCGAAAGCTAAGAGAAGCTAAGGCACAATTCTCTGTAGAGGACCTAACAGAAATCTTCAAAGAAGAAGAATCCATGGCAGCCGAAAACAACAACAATGCCAACAATGCAAGGAAGGTGCTGGGTGACTTTACTGCACCTACTCCCAACTTTTATGGGAGAAGCATCTCTATCCCTGCCATTGGAGCAAACAACTTTGAGCTTAAGCCTCAATTAGTTTCTCTAATGCAACAGAATTGCAAGTTTCATGGACTTCCATTGGAAGATCCTCATCAGTTTTTAACTGAATTCTTGCAAATCTGTGACACTGTCAAGACTAATGGGGTTGACCCTGAGGTCTACAGACTTATGCTATTCCCTTTTGCTATAAGAGACAGAGCTAGGACATGGTTGGATTCACAACCTAAAGAAAGCCTGAACTCTTGGGAAAAGCTAGTCAATGCCTTCTTGGCAAAGTTCTTTCCACCTCAAAAATTGAGTAAGCTTAGAGTGGAAATCCAAACCTTCAGACATAAGGAAGGAGAATCCCTCTATGAAGCTTGGGAAAGATACAAACAATTAATCAGAAAGTGTCCTTCTGATATGCTTTCTGAATGGAGCATCATAGGTATTTTCTATGATGGTCTCTCTGAACTATCCAAAATGTCTTTGGATAGCTCTGCTGGAGGCTCTCTTCATCTGAAGAAGACGCCTACAGAGGCTCAAGAGCTGATTGAAATGGTTACAAATAACCAATTCATGTACACTTCTGAAAGAAATCCTGTGAACAATGGGACTAGTCAGAAGAAAGGAGTTCTTGAGATTGACACTCTGAATGCCATATTGGCTCAGAACAAAATATTGACTCAACAAGTCAATATGATTTCTCAAAGTCTGTCTGGAATGCAAAATGCACCAAGCAGTACTAAGGAGGCTTCATCTGAGGAAGAAGCTTATGATCCTGAGAACCCTTCAATGGAAGAGGTGAATTACATGGGAGAATCCTATGGAAACACCTATAATCCTTCATGGAGAAATCATCCAAATTTCTCATGGAAAGATCAACAGAGACCTCAACAAGGTTTCAACAATAATAATGGTGGAAGAAACAGGTTTAGCAATAGCAAGCCTTTTCCATCATCTTCTCAGCAACAGACAGAGAGTTCTAAGCAGAATACCTCTGACTTAGCAACCATGGTCTCTGATCTAATCAAAACCACTCAAAGTTTCATGACTGAAACAAGGCCCTCCATTAGAAACTTGGAGGCACAAGTGGGTTAGCTGAGCAAGAGAATTACTGAACTCCCTCCTAGTACTCTCCCAAGCAATACAGAAGAAAATCCAAAAGGAGAGTGCAAGGCCATCAACATGGCCGAATTTTGGGAGGAAGGAGAGGCAGTGAACGCCACTGAGGAAGACCTCAATGGACGTCCACTGGCCTCCAATGAGTTCCCCAATGAGGAACCATGGGAATCTGAGGCTCAAAATGAGACCATAGAGATTCCATTGGACTTACTTCTGCCATTCATGAGCTCTGATGAGTATTCTTCCTCTGAAGAGGATGAGTATGTCACTGAAGAGCAAGTTGCTAAATACCTTGGAGCAATCATGAAGTTAAATGACAAGTTATTTGGAAATGAGACTTGGGAGGATGAAGCCCCTTTGCTCACCAAAGAACTGGATAACTTGTCTAGGCAGAAACTGCCTCAAAAGAGACAGGATCTTGGGAAGTTTTCAATACCTTGTACCATAGGCACCATGACCTTCAAGAAGGCCTTGTGTGACTTAGGGTCAAGTGTAAACCTCATGCCTCTCTCTGTAATGGAGAAATTAGGGATCTTTGAGGTGCAAGCTGCAAAAATCTCACTAGAGATGGCAGACAATTCAAGAAAACAAGCCTATGGACTTGTAGAGGATGTTCTGGTAAAAGTTGAAGACCATTACATCCCTACTGATTTCATAGTCCTAGAGACTGGGAAGTGCATGGATGAATCCATCATCCTTGGCAGACCCTTCCTAGCCACAGCAAAGGCTGTGATTGATGTTGATAGAGGAGATTTAATCATTCAAGTGAATGAAGAATCCTTTGTGTTTGAGGCTCAAGGATATCCCTCTGTCACCATGGAGAGGAAGCATGAAGAGCTCCTCTCAAAACAGAGCCAAACAGAGCCCCCACAGTCAAACTCTAAGTTTGGTGTTGGGAGGCCACAACCAAACTCTAAGTTTGGTGTTGAACCCCCACATTCAAACTCTAAAGTTTGGTGTTGGGAGGTTCCAACATGGCTCTGAGCATTTCTGAGGCTCCATGAGAGTCCTCTGTCAAGCTACTGACATTAAAGAAGCGCTTGTTGGGAGGCAACCCAATGTTATATTTTATCTATTTTCTTTTGTTATTTTATATTTTTTGTAGGTTGATGATCATGAGAAGTCACAAAATCAATGAAAAAAAGCAAAAACAGAATGAAAAGCAGAAAGAAAAACAGCACACCCTGGAGGAGAGCGCACTGGCGTTTAAACGCCAGTGAGGCTAGCAGATGGGCGTTTAACGCCCAGTCTGGCACCATTCTGGGCGTTTAACGCCAGAAAAGGGCACCAGACTGGCGTTAAACGCCAGAAAAGGGCAAGAAGCTGGCGTTAAACGCCAGAAATGGGCACCAGCCCGGCGTTTAACGCCAGAAATGGCTAAAAACGCATTTTTGCATGCCATTTGGTGCAGGGATGACTTTTCCTTGACACCTCAGGATCTGTGGACCCCACAGGATCCCCACCTACCCCACCACTCTCTCTCTTCTTCACCCATTCACCAATCACCTCAACACCTCTTCCCCAAAAACCCTTCACCTATCAAATCCCATCTTTCTCTTCACCACTCACATCCATCCTTCATAAAACCCCACCTACCTCACCATTCAAATTCAAACCACTTTCCCACCCAAACCCACCCTCAATTGACCGAACCCCACCCTTCCCCCTCTCCTATATAAACCCATCTTCACTCCTTCATTTTCACACAACCTAAACACCACTTCTACCCTTTTTGGCCGAACACAAAAGCCATTCCCTTCTTCCTCATTTCTTCTTCTTCTACTCTCTTCTTCCTTCTTTTGCTCGAGGACGAGCAAACCTTTTAAGTTTGGTGTGGTGAAAGCATTGCTTTTTGTTTTTCCATAACCATTTATGGCATCCAAGGCCGGAGAAACCTCTAGAAAGAGGAAAGGGAAGGCAAAAGCTTCCACCTCCGAGTCATAGGAGATGGAAAGATTCATCTCAAGGGTGCATCAAGACCACTTCTATGAAGTTGTGGCCTTGAAGAAGGTGATCCCCGAGGTCCCCTTCTCACTCAAAAAGAGTGAATATCCGGAGATCCGACATGAGATCCGAAGAAGAGGTTGGGAAGTTCTTACCAACCCCATTCAACAAGTCGGAATCTTAATGGTTCAAGAGTTCTATGCCAATGCATGGATCACCAAGAACCATGATCAAAGTGTGAACCCGGATCCAAAGAATTATCTTACTATGGTTCGGGGGAAATACTTGGATTTTAGTCCGGAAAGTGTAAGGTTGGCATTCAATTTGCCCATGATGCAAGGAGATGAACATCCTTACACTAGAAGGGTCAACTTTGATCAAAGGTTGGACCAAGTCCTCACAGTCATATGTGAAGAGGGCGCCCAATGGAAGAGAGATTCAAGAGGGAAGCCGGTTCAATTGAGAAGGCATGACCTCAAACCCGTGGCTAGAGGATGGTTGGAGTTTATCCAACGCTCAATCATTCCCACTAGCAACCGGTCCGAAGTTACCATAGACTGGGCTATCATGATTCATAGCATCATGATTGGAGAAGAAATAGAGGTTCATGAGGTTATAGCTCAAGAGCTTTATAAGGTGGCGGACAAGTCCTCTACCTTGGCAAGGTTAGCCTTTCCTCATCTCATTTGTCACCTCTGTTATTCAATTGGAGTTGACATAGAGGGAGACATCCCTATTGATGAGGACAAGCCCATCACTAAGAAGAGGATGGAGCACACAAGAGACCCCACTCATCATGAGATCCCTGAGATACCTCAAGGGATGCACTTTCCTCCACAAAACTATTGGGAGCAACTAAACACCTCCCTAGGAGAATTGAGTTCCAACATGGGACAACTAAGGGTGGAGCATCAAGAACACTCCATCATCCTCCATGAAATTAGAGAAGATCAAAGAATCATGAGAGAGGAGCAACAAAGACAAGGAAGAGACATTGAGGAGCTCAAGCACTCCATAGGATCTTCAAGAGGAAGAAAGAGCCGCCATCACTAAGGTGGACCCGTTCTTTAATTTCCTTGTTCTTTATTTTCCTGTTTTTCTAATTTTAGTGCTTATGTTTATCTATGTTTGTGTCTTGTGATCATTAGTGTTTTAGTGTCTATGCCTTAAAGTTATGAATGTCCTATGAATCCATCACCTTTCTTGAATGAAAAATGTGTTCTTAATTGAAAAAGAAAAGAATTGCATGAATTTTGAATTTTATAACAGTTTAATTATTTTGATGTGGTGGCAACACCTTTGTTCTCTGAATGTATGCTTAAACAGTGCATATGTCTTTTGAATTTGTGGTTCATGAATGTTGGCTCTTGAAAGAATGATGAAAAAGGGGACATGTTACTGAGGATCTGAAAAATCATAAAAATGATTCTTGAAGCAAGAAAAAAGCAGTGAATACAAAAAAAATTTCGAAAAAAAGAGAGGAAAAAGAAAAAGAAAGAGAAAAAGAAAGAAAAAGAAAGAAAATAAAGTTGTGATCCAAGGCAAAAAGAGTGTGCTTAAGAACCCTGGACACCTCTAATTGGGGACTCTAGCAAAGCTGAGTCACAATCTGAAAGGGTTCACCCAATTATGTGTCTGTGGCATGTATGTATCCGGTGGTAATACTGGAAGACAGAGTGCTTTGGGCCACGGCCAAGACTCAATAAGTAGCTATGTTCAAGAATCATCATACTTAACTAGGAGAATCAATAACACTATCTGGATTCTGAGTTCCTAAAGAAGCCAACCATTCTGAATTTCAAAGGATAGAGTGAGATGCCAAAACTATTCAGAGGCAAAAAGCTAAAAGCCCCGCTCATCTAATTAATACTGATCTTCATAGATGTTTTTGGAATTCATTGCATATTCTCTTCTTTTTATCTTATTTGATTTTCAGTTGCTTGAGGACAAGCAACAATTTAAGTTTGGTGTTGTGATGAGCGGATAATTTGTACGCTTTTTGGCATTGTTTTTAGTATGTTTTTAGTATGATCTAGTTAGTTTTTAGTATATTTTTATTAGTTTTTAGTTAAAATTCACTTTTCTGGACTTTACTATGAGTTTGTGTGTTTTTCTGTGATTTCAGGTATTTTCTGGCTGAAATTGAGGGACCTGAGCAAAAATCTGATTCAGAGACCAAAAAGGACTGCAGATGCTGTTGGATTCTGACCTCCCTGAACTCGAAGTGGATTTTCTGGAGCTACAGAAGCCCAATTGGCGCGCTCTCAACGGCGTTGGAAAGTAGACATCCTGGGCTTTCCATCAATATATGATAGTCCATACTTTGCCCAAGATTTGATGGCCCAAACCGGCGTACAAAGTCACCCTCAGAAATCCCAGCGTTAAACGCCGGAAGTGGCACCAAAATGGGAGTTAAACGCCCAAACTGGCACAAAAGCTGGCGTTTAACTCCAAGAGGAGTCTCTACACGAAAATACTTTATTGCTCAGCCCAAGCACACACCAAGTGGGCCCGGAAGTGGATTTTTATGTCATTTACTTATCTCTGTACACCGTAGGCTACTAGTTCTCTATATATAGGACCTTTTACTATTGTATTTTCATCTTCTGATCTTGGGAATCTTTTGATCTTTGGATCTTTTGATCACTTTGGGAGGCTGGCCATTCGGCCATGCCTAGACATTGTTCTTATGTATTTTCAACGGTGGAGTTTCTACACACCATAGATTAAGGTGTGGAGCTCTGCTGTACCTCGAGTATTAATGCAATTACTATTGTTCTTCTATTCAATTCCGCTTGTTCTTGTTCTAAGATATCACTTGTTCTTCAACTTGATGAATGTGATGATCCATGACACTCATCATCATTCTCACCTATGAACGTGTGACTGACCACCACCTCCGTTCTACCTTAGACTGGGTGAATATCTCTTGGATTCTTTAACCGGAATCTTCGTGGTATAGGCTAGAACTGATGGCGGCATTCAAGAGAATCCGGAAGGTCTAACCTTGTCTGTGGTATTCTGAGTAGGATTCAATGACTAAATGACTGTGACGTGCTTCAAACTCCTGAGGGCGGGGCGTTAGTGACAGACGCAAAAGAATCACTGGATTCTATTCCGGCCTGATCGAGAACCGACAGATGGATAGCCGTGCCGTGACAGGGTGCGTTGAACATTTCCACTGAGAGGATGGGAGGTAGCCACTGACAACGGTGAAACCCTTGCTTAAGCTTGCCATGGAAAGGAGTAAGAAGGATTGGATGAAGACAGTAGGAAAGCAGAGAGACGGAAGGGAAGGCATCTTCATACGCTTATCTGAAGTTCCTACCAATGAATTACATAAGTATCTCTATCTTTATCTTTATGTTTTATGCGTTTATCACCATACCCATTTGAGTTTGCCTGACTAAGATTTACAAGGTGACCATAGCTTGCTTCATACCAACAATATCTGTGGGATCGACCCTTACTCGCGTAAGGTTTATTACTTGGACGACCCAGTACACTTGCTGGTTAGTTGTGCGAAGTTGTAGTGATCACAATTTCGTGCACCAAAAGCATATCTTTCTCATCCTCAAAAGAGAATTGAAATATGTTTTTTCCATGATCTACCACTTTAAAATTCTCTGATTGCCTCCATATAGAATAGATAGCAGCCTCCACAGTACTGCTTGAAAATTGTTTATCCGCCAAAAGTCTTCTAACTAAATTTTTTGTACAACGTTTAGTCCCAACTTGCACGTCTTTCTCATCAAAATTAATTATTGTGTTTTCTTTCTCAAGTTGCAGCCTCGATTTGCTAGCAGTGATAGCAACATTTGCTACCATGGTAATCAAGTTGATACAATGACGTTAGATTATTGGAACAAATTGATTGATCATAGAAAAATTTTAGATATTAAAATTTTTCTATTAAATTTTTAAATTTCAAAGGCACACTTTTCTCTAAATTTCAAATACTATTTGAGGTATTACTTCAAAATATATTTTGAAGTAATACCTCAAATAGTATTTGAAATTTAGAGAAAAGTGTGCCTTTGATGCATATATATATATATATATATATATATATATATATATATATATATATATATATATATATATAATCTTAGCTATTCAATTATTTCACAGGTAAGATGAATTAGTTAACAAACTTATTGATGCACTGTTAGTAACAAAGCAAATAATAATGATTTGATGCATCTTGATAATGACCCCTATTTTTTTTGGGATTAGCTAACTAATAATATGAGTTGTAACGACGCATATATTAAAATTATTATCGGTAAAAGTTTTAAAATTTTTTATTTTAATAAATATATAATAAATATATTGAAAATTTAAAATTTATTTAAGTGTCATTAAGTTGTTTTAAAAAAATATTTTTTAACAAAAATATATTTTTTATTTTTTACGTATTTAATAATTTTTTAATAGTAAAAATAAAAACACTAAAAATATAAAAAAATATATTTTAAAAATTATAATTTATATCTTTTTAAAAATATTTTTTTGTTTAAAAAAATATTTTTAACATGATAAATAAATAAAAATATTTTTATATTATTGTACTCAAACATAATTAATAAATAAAAGATATTTTTATATGAGATATCTAAAGTCTAAACATAAAATGATTATTATATTTTTTTAAAAGGTCTTTTAAAAAGTAATCACTTAAAATTTATTTTTTAAAGTTTAACCAAACAAACTCTTGATCTTTGTATATTTCTATAAAACAATTTCAGTTGATAACCTTGACCTGTATCTTGCTAAACCTTTTTTTATTTTTCCTTTAGTCCAACAAATTATTGCATTGATTAGCTAACTTTAACGAATGATAGACACCAAATAAAAACTTAAACCAATGATATAGGAGCCATCAGCCATCGGACTTTCTCCAAATAGAAGTGATGATTGGGCATGTCAATATATAATCAATTGTAATTATTTTTTAAGAAAAAATCAATTGTAATTACATTAGAAGAAAGGAACTATGCAAAATGCAGAAAATTGATTGTGGATCGAGCATGTGAATTTAGGCACTAGTTTTAAGCAGGAAGGATACTGTGGCAAGGAGAATTTAGAACAATGTAAAGACTTCACAAAAATATGCTTTGTCGATAACTAAAGTCAGCATTTGATAAAGTTCTGTTTTTCCAAAAGTAATTTTTAGGTTTTAATTTTGGTGAAAATTTAAGTATAGTCAACTTCACGTGAAATTAATAACTGAGAGCCGTTTAATAAAAATTTAGTCAAATTATTTAACGATTCTCACCTATTAACTTCATGTGAAGTTGACTGTATTTAAGTTTTCACTTTTAATTTTTTAAGATAATTTTTGAAAAGTTACAGTACTATGTATGTTTGATAAATCAAAATAAAAGTATTAATTTAGGTTGGTCGGATTCTTAATTTAGGTTGGTCAGATTCTTAATTGACTTAATTCACTAATACAATTAAATAAGTGTTATAAATTTGAATTTTTTCTTGGTTGAGTATACACTACAAGAAAACAGCTCTATTGTCACGCTTTTAAAGCGTGGCGAAAAGTTGAAAAAAAGTGACGATAGCTTTTCACCACGCTTTTTGAGCTATCGGCACGTTTTTGAAAGGGTCACATCTGCAAGAGTGCCGGTTGCTCTATCGCCACGCTTTTGGTGATCTATCGCTACGCTTTCTTTTTTGTCAGGCTTTTTACAAATTATTTAAGCGTGGCCGTATGTGAGAGATATGGCCACGTTTTATATATCACCATGCTTTTAAAGCGTACCAATAGAAAGATATGGCCACACTTTCAAAGCGTGGCGATAGCGAGGGATATAGCCACGTTTTTAAAGCATAGCGATAGCGAGGGATACGGCCACGCTTTTAAAGCGTGACAATAGCCTTATCAAATTTTTAAAAAAAAAATCTTTTTTCTAATTTTACCTTCATCGTTGCACAATATAAATTTTCAGTTCTTTTTTATTACCAAACCTATAAATATAGCATGCAATTTTTATTACAAGACAAATCAAACAGTAATTAGTAACATATAATTTTTACTATAATTGTTTTATACATTAAAAAACTAATACTCAAATACAATATAAATCTCGAGTTCAAAACTTTGATTTCTCAACAAGTAAGTCCATTATTTTTCAATATTTCAGCAACGATTACCATTAACACAACTGTCTTCAGCAATAGGATATAGGAAAAAGGGTTAAATTCCAAAACTAAAAATCGAAAAAAAAAATACAGAAACAATACAATTTAACCCTAAGTCCTTCGATGTTCCTTCTTCTTCTAGATCTCTCAAACTTCCTTCTCTTAGATCGTACATAAGGCTTGGTATGACTGTGAAGAACACCAGGAGCATGTTTCACAACTTCTCTGGAATTCTTTAGACTTCTAAAATGGACCTACATTCATACAATAATATATAAACCAAATTAACCATCTGAAAACTATCACGTTATTAACATTTCCAAACTCATTCTGTCATAATGCATAGTACCATTATAATTCACAACGAATATATACTTGGTTTCATGTGATTCATTCAATCAAACGGTATAAATATTGTTTCAAATTATAGTAGTATTTTTTTAATATATAGCTAACATATATTTTTTTATTTTATTAATTAAAAAATAGTCTATGTGCATAGTTATTTATAAGGTGAATGTTACCATACCCTTTCTAAAATAATATATAAGTTATCCTCTTTGATGTGTCATATTTTAATTCGATATTTATTTTTAATACATTTGTTATATATTTATTAAAATATTAATTTAAAATTTTTCTTATATTAACTAAATTCTAAACTAAAATATTGATGTGACAAATTAAAAATAGAAACGCAAATTAGTGTCACCGTAAAAATTTTCAATTTAAAAAATTTATCGTATCAAGTAGATCTTTCAATTTAAAAATTTATTTTATACAATTTGGTTTCAAATTATATGAAAAAAAGGAAGAAATTGAAACACTTTATATCTTATTTTTTAAAAATTAATGTAGCTAGTTTGCAATTATTTTTTATGAAGGTCTGGATTTTTATTTAATTTTAGTTAGAAATAAGAGATTTTGTGTAAAAAATAAAAGTGTAATATATAACATTATTTTTCAAAAATTTTGTTAAATTTTCAACAAATTTTAATGACCCGAAATTAATTTCTTAATTTTTATTTTATTAGATAAATTAGTCATCCAATGAATTCTACTAAAAATTTAAAATAAATAAATACCCATTAGAATATGACACATTAGAAAAGGTAACTTACATGTTATTTTTAGAGAGGGTAGGATATATAGCATTTACTATCCTTACTTCCGTTGAAAGACCATCAAGATTTAAGTTATGAATCCTCAAAATTCTGCACATAAATTTACCAATCGAAATCCAACCTACTATGATCTCCTTAAACTCATGGTTTGTTTAATTTGAGTACTGAACAGTGAACACCAATTTACATCTGCTACTATCATTACCTTTTCCCTTGCATAGTTGCATGTCAAAATGAAGTTACAAGCTCAAAGGAACTTAAGTGATCATAATGCAAATAAAATAATGCAAGTTAAGTAGTGGGTAATGTGTGCTTTACAAAATTTAATTTACTACCAAAGCATTAAGACGTGAACTAATGCTTTATAGATAGATACATATGGAGTGGTTAGGGTGTCCCTTTTGGTAAACCGGTACATGGTGTCATTTTTTTATTAGAAAAGAACTCAAAACCTGACCCTACCTTTCTTGCTTGCTTCAAACTCATCTAATTCCAGGCAGAGACAAAAGAGACAAGCAAGGCCATCATAAAGAGGCTGATCACAAAATTAGGTGGAAAGTTCCATGAAAAGAACAAAAATTACCTAGTATGAACATTGAACAAAGTGGTCACAACACCAAGAATGTAATTTAGTACTGCCTTTTGATGAAAGTCACTTTCGAGTTTTGATATGCATAGATTAAATAATTCCTTATATTGGTTAAATATTGGACAAATGCTAGAAAACTAGACTTTTTTTTATTTGATGCATAATAGTTTTGTCATTTTGATCCGCATAATTTTTTTTATATGAGTTTAATTTTAATATACTATTTAAAGAGTTTTACATTATTATTTAATTAGATTCATGTGTTTATATAACTTTTTAAATAATAAGTATAAAAATTAATTGCGTAATCACATTATTAATATATATATATATATATATATATATATATATATAATTTTCTACACTGATAATGTGTGAAAATTAAATTATTTATATATATGATTACATTATTAATTTATATTTATATTATAATATTTTTTAGATAAAGATATTTATTTTCTACTAACATAGAAATAAGATAATTTTATTTAAGTTGTATATAAAATATTTGATAAAAACTCAAGTACAGTCAACTTTATGTGAAGTTGATAATTGAGAGCCGTTAGATGTTAATCGAATCATTCAAATCATTTAACGGCTCTTAGTTATCAACTTCAACTTCACATTAGTTTTCATTAAAATATTTTAAGAAAAGTGCTTCAGCATCAATCAGAAAAATATAACTAAAATCTGGCAAGAAAATAAGAAGTATTAGGATCCACTTTTTATTATTCAAAGCTAAGACACAAACAATGTCACATTATTCGGACAACGAAATTCTGATTGTCTAGTGATTTTCCTTTTCTATCTTAACACTGACAGTATGATATTTAAAATCATATAGCAATTACATTTAAATTAGACAAAAACTTCAACTATATATTTTTAACATAGAGACAAAAAACGCCGTATCCATTTATTTGATCCTTAATCCTTATGGTTATGCAATTCAAATAACTTGGTGTCACGCCTTATTTGTTCCAATACTCAAAGAAATGAAAAAACTTAACAACGGTTGACATGTTATGTTCACTCTTTAACATATCCCTAATGTATGTTCTCTCTATGGTCCATGGCGGTTGCTTCAAGATATGGAAACTTCAACAGCAATCACAAATGTGTGCAGGTTTTGTAACAACCATTAGGTGAGACATCACTGCAACACCAACAGTGAATTCCATTCCCTCTACAATACTACTACTATACATCCAATACCATTAGCATTTTCCATAATTTGGTTACTTAGTTGAAGCTATATTCCAAGTTCTAACATTTGTGAAAGTTTGCTTAGTTAATTAGTTAATTGATAACATATCACATAGTCAATGAGGCTTGTCATCTTAGTTCTTTGTGTAATTGTGTTGTTCTCCAATGCAGGTTAGAATTAGATATCATACCATGCAATGTTTATCTTTTTATTTTGTTTTGGTTTCACACATACAAACATTATATTTAGCTCATTTGCCATTTTTTTTTTAATTTATCATAGGTGCCTATGATCCTTTGGATCCAAATGGGAATGTAACAATCAAATGGGATATAGTGTCTTGGACTCCAGATGGCTATGTTGTAAGTACAAATTTCATTTCTAATTCTTTTCATGTTTTCTTATTAGCCATATAAAATTTCAAAATAAACAAGTACAATCTTATTAGTTGTCTTCGTGTAAAGACAAATGGCGAAAACTGTTTCATGATTTGACATATTTGACTAAACTGTCTATGCTAACTGCATCATCTTTTCCGACCATCAGGCGGACGTAACGTTGTACAACTTCCAAATGTTCCGGCACATAATGAACCCTGGATGGACCCTGGGATGGACATGGGCAAAGAAAGAAGTGATATGGTCTATGATAGGAGCTCAAACAACAGAGCAAGGTGACTGCTCAAAGTTCAAAGGGAACATACCTCACTGCTGCAAGAAAATCCCAACAGTTGTGGACTTGCTTCCTGGTGTCCCTTACAACCAGCAATTCACAAATTGCTGTAAGGGTGGAGTTGTTGCTGCGTGGGGCCAAGACCCTTCACAGGCTATCTCTTCATTCCAAATAAGTGTTGGCCAAGCCGGTACCTCCAACAAGACGGTTAAACTCCCCAAGAACTTCACTCTCTTGGCTCCCGGACCGGGATACACTTGCGGCCGGGCCAAGGTTGTTCCTTCCACCACTTTCCTTACTCCGGACAAGCGCCGCAAGACTCAAGCCCTGAGTAAGTTTTCAAACTCTGTTTTTATTTTTAGTGTTTTCTGTTTTTCTGTTTTCTTATTTATTTTTCTTTTGCAAAATTATGAGAAAAAAAATAGAAAATGAAAATACAAATCAAACACACCTTTTAAGATTTCGAATTTGTTTCACTTTTTATGAAAATTTAGGCTGCGTTTGTTTATGGATATAGGACACAGAAACACAATATCGTGTTTGATAAAGGAGACATAAACAGAGATCATGTGTCTAGGGACACTAAATTAGTGTATTTTGTGTCCATCCTTATAGGAAAGACACGGAGACACAACTTATTTTTCATTTTTTATTTCATTATTCTTGTTAATTTTTTATAACTATATATTTTTGAATGGAAAAAAAATGAGATAAATTAAATTTTCATAATTTGTTCTAGTTTATCACCAAACAGATACAAAAATACAAACTTTTGTGTCTCTGTCCTTTATGTCCTGTTCTCAGTGTTTTGTCTTATCCTGTTCTCAGAAACAAACGCAGCCTTACCTACCAAGAATACTGATGTTTCATTTGTTGTCTCTTATGCAGTGACATGGAATGTTACCTGCACATACTCACAATTTCTAGCAAGAAAGAACCCTGCTTGTTGTTTATCTTTGTCATCTTTCTACAATGAAACTATTACCCCTTGTCCCTCTTGTGCATGTGGCTGCCAGAACAAAAGGAATTGTGTCAAGTAAGTCACTATTGCAAAACAGTTTATGCCATTAACATATTTATGTGATTATATAACGGTTGCTATGGTGCATGCAGGAGTGACTCTAAAATTCTGAGCATGGTTGGTGTTCACACTCCAAAGAAAGACAATGAACCATTGATGCAGTGCACTCATCATATGTGTCCAATAAGGGTGCATTGGCATGTGAAGCAAAACTATAAGGACTATTGGCGAGTCAAGATTGCCATAACAAATTTCAATTACAGGATGAACTATTCCCTATGGACTCTTGCAATTCAGCATCCAAATCTCAACAATGTCACACAAGTTTTCAGCTTTGATTACAAGCCTATACTTCCCTATGCTTCCATAAGTGAGTAGTCTCAGCTAATAAATTCTTTTTTCTTATTGTTTCACAATTTGATTATCTATGTATGAATCATTAATATACTCATATATATCCTCATAATATGCTTTTACATTCATATTATTTTTATATAGCAGCACAAGTACTTCAAAATTACTGACATGCTCATATCTTGATACCATAGTACATAAATATTTTTTTATCTCTAAAATTCCTTTGCAGTGAATATATGATATGTTCCAAGTTTTGTTATTCAAAAAATTTAAGATAAATTTATCTGTGTCAATTATTTCTATTTTTTAGTAAATCTTTTTTATGTAATTATAATATTTTATTTAATATACAGTTGTACAGCCGTTTCCTAATCTTTTAACATTATTCCTACAAAAAATATTTTAAAGGTTATTGTATTAGTGTATTGTATATATTATTTTTTTTATCCAATGTCACATCTTAAATGATGCAATATAATTGATAACTACTAAATTTGTATTATCTGAAAAATGGACAACCAATTTTAATTGTTCAAATAACATTTCTCAGACTAATAATTTTGAGAATGGTTATTCACATGTGTTCTCATTTTTTGTATGTAGATGACACTGGCATGTTTTTTGGCATGAAATACTTCAATGATCTATTAATGGAAGCTGGACCAACTGGGAATGTTCAATCAGAAGTGCTTCTTCAGAAGGACAAAGACACATTCACATTCAAGCAAGGTTGGGCATTTCCAAGAAAAGTCTACTTTAATGGTGATGAATGCATGCTTCCACCACCAGATTCCTATCCATTCCTCCCTAATTCTTCCCCTCAAACACCAAGTGCCTTCCCAGCACTCATTTTATCATTGATATTCTTCCTAGTTTTATGATGAATTGGTGGGGTTCATATATAGTTTTGTTTTATGAAAAGTTTTGAGACCATGTACACTTAAAAGTAACTTGATAAACATTATGTATGAAACTTAATGTTCAAGTCATTCTTTGAAAACACCAAGCCAGATTCATGGAGGTGTTTCTTGATGAGCACCAAAGGGATGCTAAATATAATAATCCAACAATGATTTTTGTCTGAATCATGAATTCATGATGCTGCTATTATAATGTCTTAATCAATAATTCATCTCCTTTTTTATTGTTTACCAGAAAATATTAATAGTCTTAGAACAAAAATAAAATGAAACACTAAATGCAGCAGCATAACATATCCTAAGAATGCATAGAAAAAACCAAGATCATGTAAAATATAATATATATATATATATATATATATATATATATATATATATATATATATATATATATATATATATGTGTAGCAACATTTAGACAAAAAGTATATATATACAACTAAAGTATTTTAGAAGTACAATCATCATAGCTAGCTTTTGTTGCCATGAAAGATACACTAAATGCTCAACATGTCACACTAATAGAAACACAATCTCGCCTTACTCGAACTCAATGAAGAGGTGAATCCATACTACCTAAGGTAGAAACTCACATGAAGACAACTGCATGCGAGTCTTCACCACTATCGAAACGACACCACAGCAGCAACATTCAACCACCAATATGCTTAAAGTTGGAAATTAAATCATGAGTCCTGAACTAATCTTGAATTTTTTACTGCATGTCAATCTCTGTATCTGATCAAATTCCCAATTGATATTCCAAATTTGCATCAAAACTAGTCAGACTGATAATTTTGGTGGCAAAGTTGAGTTTCCGATGGTCATGAATATGAACATTAAGCATATGCACACAATGCCAAGGCTACAAAGGAAGCCAGCACTAAAGCTAGCAAGGAAACCTCTCGCCGGGAACTGGCATTTGGCAGCCACGGATAAGCATCAGGTGGTGGCATCACACAGTTGTCACCATTGAAATAGATCCTCCGAGGAAACGCCCAACCTTTGTCGAAAGTAAAAGTTGATTTATCCTTTCGGAAGAGTAGCTCTGATTGTACATTACCTTCCGGACCGGCTTCCATGAGCAAATCATTGTAGAACTTAATTCCCCATAGCAATGCTGTATCATCTGTTTAAAGCAATTCATATCACTATCAGTAATTCACATGCTTCTAGAAAAAAGTAAGGAGTAAAAAGGATTTGATATTCTATGATGAATAGAGAGATTTTTGTTGCTCATTCAGTGATTAGGACTAGATAATTTTGAATATAACACAAACTTTCACAATCCCTCCCTCTATAATAATTGGTGCCTCGTGTCTGAAAGATTGCTTGTCCTTGAAGGTTTTCTTTTTTCTTTTTATTTATTTTTTTAAAAGAAGAAATCTTAGAACAAAGGATAATACTTACTTATTGTGCCATAAGGTGTCAATGACTTGTAGTTAAAACTAAAAAGCTGAGTCAGATTGTCGAAATTCGGGTGTTGAATAACCAAGTTCCAATCTGTATAGTTCATCTTGTAATTGAAATTAGTAATAGTGACCTTCACACGCCAGTACTCCTTGTAGTTAAGCTTAACATGCCAATGAACTCGGATAGGACACATATGGCGAGTACATTGAACGAAAGGGGAACTCTTTGCAGGGTTAGCAACAACCGATGCCAAATGCGGTGTATCTGGACTGTAAACATAAAGAGAAAGAACATATCTTAGTGCGAAATATTCATTTCTGTTTCGAAGGAAATCGCAATACAAGGAGTAAACACATACTCTACACAGTTCCCGGATTGAGAAGAGTTTCCCTGGCAGCCACACGAACATGTTGGGCAGGGTACAATGGTATCATTATAGAAAGATGAGAGTGAAACACAGCAAGTGGGAGTTTTCTGAGCTAGAAATTGTGAATACATGCATGTCACATTCCATGTCACTGCAATACATCAGAGAAATATAAGAAATAGTAAGGTCAAAAGTATTGCTAACAAGTGCTGTCAGTTAATTAGAAAGCAAGTTTTAGATTTAATCAAAGAACTATTACCAGATTGCATGATTTTGATAATGGTAACAATAAAACAACTAATGAACTAGAGCATATTATATTAACTTACTGAGAGCTTGAGTTCTTCTTCTTTTATCTCCTGTTAAGAATTGAGTAGGTTGAACAATTTTTCCCGGCCCACAGGTATAACCTGGTCCCGGTGCTTTCAAGGTGAAGTTCTTGGGCACCCTGACTGTTTTGTTAGAGGTTCCAGCTCTACCAACACTGATTTGAAATGATGCAATGGCATTTGCTGGATCCTGTGCCCATGAGCTGAGTACACCTCCTTTGCAACAATTTGCAATTTGTTGATTATATGGTGTTCCGGGAAGTAAATCTACAACGGTTGGGTCCTTTTTACAGCAATGTGGTGGGGTTGTCTTGAATTTCGAGCAATCGCCTTGTTCGGTAGTCTGCCCTCCCATCATGCTCCATATTACCTCTTTCTTTGCCCATGTCCATCCTAGCGACCACCCTGGCGCCGAGATGTGACGGTATTGCTGGAAATTGTTTAATGTAACAACAGCCTGCAGTAGACTCAATTGTGTTTTAGCAAGATCAAGCTTCTAACAGAACAAAAATAAATGAAATCATTTCAAAACCATGTATAATTCTAAAAGAATATACTTACAACATAACCATCTGGTGTCCAGCTTATAATATCCCATCTGATTGTAATGTTTCCGTTTGGATCAAGCACATCATAGGCTTCTGAAAGACAAAATGTCGAATCGAAAATCAAACTTCTTTACTGGAAGCAATCATTGAACCTTAAATCTTGACATCACATACTAACATTGAATCAATAAAGTGAAAATAGTTATCAAGAGGCATACAAAAATAGCATACAACTTCACTTTTACACACTCAATTTCCACGGAATGGTTTCAACCTTCCCATGTAAGAAAGATATCCGTATTAGTAAGGGCATTCATATATGAATTACTGAAGTTAAAGCTGAAATTAGTACCATCAGTTACTTATTCAACTGTTGACCCTACGAAAATTCAATTTAATATCGGTTAATTATCATCTTAGCACTTAATTAGTATAAGATCGATATATATATAGATAATCCGAATATCAGTTTCATCGTTTGATACCAAAATTTTGATAGCAAGAAAGATTGAACAGAGGAAGCAATTGGCAATGTTTTCTATCAAAACCGTTGCCATCAACCAAAAGATAATAATAATAATATTGCAGAAAGCAAACTTTTCATTTTTTTCAACAAATTCAGAGGACAAATTTCAGCATCAATCTCAAAAGTCGAGTAACAGAGCGTAAGGTACACGCCATCATGCACGAGGCAAAATGAGAAAAACCGGATTACCGAACAATCCGTTAAACCACAAGAACACATATCCAATGAAAAAGTTCTAAAAATTTAACGAGAAAAAAAAAAGAAAAAAGAAAAGCACGAGTGCAGGAACCTGTTGAAGAGAAGGAGGTGAAAGAGAGAAGGAAGAAGAGCAAAATGCATGGAGGCGGTTTGATGAAGAATCGGATTTTGGCAACGGAACAAGACAACATTTTGAATGGTGAAAAGGGGAATGAATGTTAATAATGTTAGGATTGTGTTGAACTGAGTTGTTGTGTCTTATATATGTCGTATGAGCTATGATCACTTGGTTTATAAGTTCTGTGACATAAAAAAAAAACACTATGAAAAGGGAACAGAAAAAGAACATAGGAGAGAGAAAGTGGAAGGAGAGAGAGTGTGTGTCAGTGGAAAAAAAAGACGCGGCTCATGCTGACTTGTTCTAATTTGGGGGGCCAGTTGGCATATACTATCATAAATGGAAAAATGATACTTGTATTCTTGTAAGAATAAGACTGGTTTTATTTAACATTATTTATATTTATTTTTATTTGTTTTTTAGTATATTTATCAATCATATTAATTACTCGTATAATTGTATAGAATATATTGAAATATAAAATATATATTTAAAAATAAATTAAATTATATATATTTAATTATTTATATATAAATATATAATAACTGATTTGATAATTAATTTTTTATATGTGAATAATATTTTTGTTGTTTATATTTTTTAATATTCAAGATTTTTTATAGTTTTTATTACTATTTTTTTAAAACTATTTTGGTGCAAGAGAAATACATATATGAAAGACAAGAGTCATGTAAGAAAGAGATTATGGGTTGTATTGTTGTAATGTAAAGTTCCCACAGTAAAGAGAATTCAGCTTCCGGAAGTTTCTTAAAGCCAAGTGCCCAAGTTTGTGGATTTCTTGGTTTCTTAACGAAGTGATTTTTGCTTTTGGTTTCACCAACTTTGCTATGATTAATGCATTCATGTGGCTTAGCAAAAGGATTAGAGGCCCCCTTTTTTTTTCTTTTTCTTTTCCTTTTACATTAAATTTAATGAAAATTGAACTTAAAATTTCATGTATATCATTTTATAGCATGATTTTAAAATTGCAAGAACTCCTAATATAGTGCACATGTTAGTCATGTGTGTCGCTGGGATTGAGCAAAGGAAGCCCCCCTTAGCTTATTGTAGAGTGTATATAATAAGCTAGAAAATTAAAATAAAATCAGACATAAAGTGTTACATAGTTACACGTAGCGTTGTCTATATCTTCGTCCCATTATTTCTGTTTATGCTTTGGACCCAAGTGTTCTTACCCTCATGCCTAACCACACTTGGTATCTCGGACTATGATTGTCTTGTTACTTTATGTGCAAAGAGTAGTCAACGCATACTCCGGCTTCTTTTTCTAAACTATGCACATATTTTCAAAATTTATGAATAGCCACGTTACAAAGCCTATGATTATTTTGAAAACTTGCGTTGTGATGTGCCACAAACATAATGAATTTTTTTTGTTGCCCCTAATTTAACAGGTTAAAAATTATTACATCGTAGATTTGAACTCCATTTAAGAATTTGTCATTAATCAATAAATTACTGCATATACAAGATAAGAATTGTTGCATGCACAAGACGGAATTTGAATCCCCAACACTTATTTAGAGTTAAACACTCGACCAACTCAAGTTAATTAAATGAAAAATTGTTTTTAAGTTGAAATTTAAAAATTGAATCCTACTTTTTTTTATTGCTTTATTTATTATTTCTTTAAGCCCGAGTGACAACGACAAATATAGGAAATTGATTCTAACAACCGTGATAAAATCTCAGAACTAAAATAGTATCACTAAATAATAAATGAATAAGGAAAAAAATCCTAGCCGTTTTGTGAAGATTTACGAAAGCAAGCATACGGTGGTATATAATGGCATGGGAATAGGACAACCATATGCCAGCTAGTTTTCATATTTCACTTTATTTATTTTAAACCAATTGTTGGAAAATAAATTAGAAAATTTTGGGTTCACCTGCTGCTAAGTTCTAACTACATACATCAAAAGAGATATTGGGACTTTCTGAGGAGGTGGGAAACTGAGGAAGGGCGTCTGTGGAAGCTTCTAAGGCTTTTTTGGACTAATTGAGTCCATTTTACACGCTAGGCACACTTCTGGCTTTTATTTGTCACTCTTATGTGTATTTGTTTAATTAATTTGTTTAAGAAAGAGTCATAAATACGCACAAATTGTGGATGTTAACTTATTCAATATTTTGAAATTTTATATATAAGAACTTAATTTTGATGGTTGTTTTTGTTTATGGCTTTCTAGTAATGTGCTCTACTGCTCATGGTTGTTTTGTGATGTTCGGAAACTCTGATATAGCATACAGCCATACACATATCAACATAGCAATTGTATTGAATTATTGAATTTCTTTTATGTTCTGAAATTATGTACCGAATTGCTTTTGGTGCTATGGTTTATGCATATATTGGTACGGCTATATTAAGGCACACTAAAATGTACTACCAAAATAGAATATTTAAAATATAAAATATATATTAAAAGTGAGTTAAATTATATATATATATTTATATATAAATACATAGTGATTGATTTTGGCGACTGATATTTTTGTGGGTAAATTGTATTTTTTGATATTCCTACATGTAAATTATAGGATAAAGTACTATTTTAGTCTCTAATATTTAAGACAAATTCTAATTTGATCCTTAACGTTTCAAATGCTCTCTCAAAGATTTTAAAAGAATTTAATGTTGTCTCACAATTAAATTTAACACGAACAATTAGCATATTTAAAAGCCAATTATACATTCAATTTGAATAAATAAGTAAAATTAACCTACCAATGATCATTAATTTATGGAAAAATATAAGTGAACAATAAAAATATTAAACAATATAAACAATAGATATATCGGATGTTTATTTTATTAATTAGTATACGGATGGTTATTTTAATATTAAAATTTAGAGGATTAATTTAAAAGTGTAGTGTGTTTTTATTTGATTGATGGTTGTTCATATTGTTCAACAAAATTATTGTCCCCCTAGCATTCCTCTTAATTTATAAATTCTTTTCGTTAATTATTCGAGTCAAATTTAATAGTAAGATAACATTGAATCTATTTAAAACTTAATTTTTGTATCAAAATAAGACTTTTAAAACGTTATAAATCAAATTAAAATTTGACTTAAATGTTGGGACTAAAACATTTATTTACCCAAAATTATAATTGGAACGAGGCATGCCACCATTGAAGCTACGACTGGTGAAAATCCAGGTACCATTTAGAGTTCTCAATCTGGAAGTACCATTGGAATCGTTAGTTTTTTTTTTTTTTTTAAATTGCCGAGAATGCTCTTGGAAGTAGAAATAACTTAGTATGTGAGAGCATGAGATTCTATAGGAGGAGATGTAAAAAAAAAATACGATGCAAACACTATCATAAGATTTTTTAGGTGGAATTTATACATTGAAACACCACTTTGCGGCACCCTGTATAGCTAACTATTACTAATAAAATTGATAAGCAAATGTGTGATGCTGTGAGTGGGTTGCAAATGAATTTGATAATCAAACAAGCATGGCTGCATGGGTAAGGCTGCTGAGAAAGATGACATTCATGGTAAAAAAAAATGAAAGAAAGAAAAAACTGAAAAGCAACATATTCAAGAAATAAAAATGGCATTATTATGAAGTTATTTATTCCATTTCATCCATAATAATATCCAAATATGCATGTAACTAAAGAATAGAAAGAAGAATAATTAACTAAAAAGTAAAGAATTCTATTCATGCACCACCACAACTAAATTTTGGAGTTTAAAAGTTTTTATTAGTGTTTTTTTATACTCTCACTATACTGAAATTTGATAAGGTCTCAATCAAGCATGGCATTACTAGTCTTCTTCACCACCCCTCCCTGTACGCCAGTTTAATTTTCTAGACGTTGATATTAGTATATTACGGTTTCCCAGCTTCCAAGCAAGAACCAAAGAAACCAGATAGAGCTTTCAGTTTTAATAATGTTACTTAACTTGACTAAAAATAGTGCGTTTATATGCCTCGAGTCTTGATATATATGTCGTCTTCTTACCCAAAACAAAGTACTAATAAGTAATAATATTCTCTCTCTGAATTAAACACTACGGTACAACTACTATTTCGTGAAAGGAAAATGTTACTTGTACGAAAAAATTCAGTCTTTAAATCTAATATTTTATTATTTTAATTTTTAATTAATTATATTTTTTATTTTTAAAAAATTATTTTTATTTTAAATACTTATCACAATAAAATTTATAATCACTTACAATACATTAATTTTTTATAAATTAAACCATAAAACTTGTAGTATACTAATTTTTAGAAAATAGTGAAGTTTTCAAAATCAATTAAACTCACTTCAATTATTTTTTTATTCAAAATTCATGTAAAAAACACATCTAAAATTAAATAAACAACATAAACACATTTAAAATTATGTATTAACACATTTAAATTATTCTTATTATAATTCTAAATTACATATTGAACACAGAAAAAGTTAAACTCAAATACACATCTAAAATAATAAGAATACACTCTAAATATTTTATCAACAAATCCAAAATTTATGTAAAAAAACTTATATATGTACATAAGAATATAATGAATAACATAAATACATCCAAAATTAAATATTGACACATCTAAATTAGATTAACATTACAACTCCCAAATCAAACATATGTATTTGTAATATAATATATTAATAATTAAATATATTAAATTTAAAATAAAAAATTTAAAATTTTAATTTTAATTTTAATTTTAATTTTAATTTTATTTAATTTGTATTTTGAATGTGTATTTAATTTTAAAAAGGCACTAATCTATTTATAATTTTTAAATGTGTTTATTTTACTAATAGAAGATTAAATATTATATAACTTTTAAAGATACCTAATTAAATTGTTCATCAAATCAAACATGAGCTATGTTACCAATATGCTTTTATCTTGCATTTTAATATTTTACTACCAATCCACGTTTGATGAAGCTTATGAGCGAGTCGTTGCACACATTTTCAAAGTGAAATGATATTTATATTATTGTTTGTATATTTTTTTTATGTACATTTTCTTTTATTTAAGTGATAAACATTTTTTTCTCATATTTTATTAAACTTTTTTATATAGCCAGTAAGTGTGTTTCTAAAAGTAAAACATATATGACCATTAATAATCTTTCAAAAATTGAACTAGTCAAATAACGGAACTAGGGTGTCACTAGGGTCACAATCACATACATTATTTTACTACTTGCCCAGTACTTTCAAGCTTTCTTTCTTCCTAGTAACTACCGGCAATCGGAACAATATATATAATGGCCTCACCTCATTAATTCTTCATAATTTCACTGATTCGTTTTGTTCCAAACTACATCTGCCATTAAATACTCGACTGTCCTTTTCAACCATGAACTTGAGGAGTTATAGCATAACCTCTGCTATATCCACTATCACTTGCCTTTTTTTCTTTTTCCTCTCGGACTCAGCCATATCCGTTGAAGCTTATGTTCCAGTTGATAGCTACAGCATCAATTGTGGCTCAAGTGGCAAATCCTCCGATGGTGAAAGGTCATGG
Organism: Arachis hypogaea; assembly: GCF_003086295.3. Classification (NCBI taxonomy): domain Eukaryota; kingdom Viridiplantae; phylum Streptophyta; class Magnoliopsida; order Fabales; family Fabaceae; genus Arachis; species Arachis hypogaea. Next base: position 110,536,384 of record NC_092045.1, on the reverse strand, counting down.
AACGGAGACATACACTCAAATCTCTTAACTCTTCAAGACACAAAGACCATCGTTGCGCAACCAGCCACACAATTTCCTCTTTACCAAGTTCCATATACCAGTGCTCGCTTGTCTAACTCTGAATTCAGTTACTCCTTCCCGGTCACACTTGGCCGGAAATTTGTTCGTCTCTTCTTCTACCCTGCTTCTTACGCTGGCTTTGACCGTAATAACGCCTTCTTCACGGTCAAATCCGAGGGTTTCACACTCCTTAAGGATTTCAATGCTTCGCTTAACGCTGATGCTGCAAGCAGGGACACCATCTTTAAAGAATACATCATCAACGTGGATGATGGGCAGAGGATCAACCTGACCTTCACACCAAACACAACCCATCCAAATTCTTATGCGTTTGTGAATGGAATTGAGGTGGTTTCGATGCCCAGTGATCTCTACTTCTTTGAACCCAACGGACAACAAATTATATTTGTGGGTCATCCAGGCGTGCTATACGAAATGCTAAACAGTAGTGCCCTGCAGACATATTACAGGATCAAAGTTGGCAGCGGCAGAATCACACCTAAAGGTGATACTGGCATGCTCCGGAGCTGGGCAGGAGATGATGCTGATTATTTAAGAACGCCAAGTGCTCTGTATATGGTATCCGGTGATGCGACCGGAATGATGAACATCACTGTGAGTCCTGATTATGAAGCACCCATTGAGCTTTACAGAACATCACGTGATATGGGCAAGAATGGAACTCTCAACCAAATGATAAATTTGACCTGGGAGTTTCCTGTTGATTCTGGCTTCACCTACATGCTCAGGCTTCACTTTTGCGAGCTAGACCCAGACATCACTAAAACCAATGACAGAATGTTCAACATCTACATAGCAGGCCAGTTAGCTGAGGACCATGCCACTGTTCTAAAATGGAGCAAGGAAAAGGGAATTGCTGTACAGAGAGACTATGCAGTTACGATCCCAGGGACTACTCAGGACAAGTTTAACCTTTCACTCCAAATGCATCCTACATCAGACACATGGTACAGAGACCCTTTCTTGAACGGCCTTGAAATCTTCAAGATTAGTGACCCTGCGTCTAATAGCCTGGCAGGACCCAACCGTGAACCTGTTCCTCATTCATTTGCTCCACCACAGTTCTCTGCCTCTCTTCAATACTCAAACAAGAGGATTATAATAATCATACTAATCTCTGTCTCTGCAGTATTCATTTTTCTTTCCAGTGTAGTCTTCTTCCTCCTTAGAAAACAAAAGAAAAAGAGCATAAAGAGATCTTTCGAAGTAGCCAACACTCAAACCTTACCATTGCCATCCACTCTTTGTCGTCGATTTTCCTTGGTTGAGATGAAAACATGCACCAATAATTTCGATGAGCTCCTCCTTATCGGGGTGGGAGGGTTTGGCAACGTGTACAAAGGCTACATCAACGAAGGTTCAACACCAGTCGCGATCAAACGGTTAAAACCGGGTTCACAGCAAGGGGTTCAGGAATTCAGGACCGAAATTCAGATGCTCTCTCAACTGCGCCATCTCCACCTTGTGTCCCTCATTGGTTATTGCTGTGAGAGCAACGAGATGATGTTGGTCTATGATTTCATGGATCGAGGAACCTTACAAGATCATCTCTACAACAATAGTAGTAACCCTTCCCTTTCGTGGAAGCAACGGTTGCATATCTGCATAGGAGCAGCGAAGGGGTTGCATTATCTCCATGCAGGTGCGGTCCACAATATCATTCACCGCGATGTAAAGAGCACCAACATCTTATTGGATGACAAATGGGTGGCCAAGGTTTCCGATTTCGGCTTGTCCAAAATAGGACCCTCTGGCATTTCAAGAACTCACATTAGCACTGTGGTGAAGGGTAGTCTTGGGTATTTAGACCCAGAATACTATAAACGACAGCGTTTAACTGTAAAGTCTGACGTGTACTCCTTTGGAGTAGTGCTGTTTGAGGTGCTGTGTGGGAGGCCGCCTTTGATGAGGACAGTGGAAAAACAACAGATGTCACTTGCTCATTGGGCTGTATCTTGTTATGAAGATGGCACGTTGGATCAGATTGTGGACAAAGCATTGGAGGGTCAGATTGAACCGGAGTGCTTGACGAAGTTTGGTGAGATTGGTGTGAGATGTTTGCATGAAGATGGTTCCCAACGACCTTCCATGGATGAAATTGTTTGGTGTTTGGAGTAGGGGTGCACAGACCCGGCCCGGCCCGAAGGCCCGGCCCGGTCCCGAACACTTTAGGAACTAATTTGGAGTGATTTCATCGGGTTTAGGGTCGGGTACGGGTCTCAAAAAAAGACCCGGTCATTATTTCAGGTCGGGTCCGGGCCATAGCTCGGGTCACCCGAAGTCGGCCCGGTGGCTCGGTCATCATACACAATTAATATTTTGTGTTATTAGTGATGGATCATGACTATTCTTACGTGGAATTTAAGTATTGTAAACATTAATATTTTGTGTTATTAGTCATTATAAGACTATAAGTTAATGTTTTATGTTTAGAATGCATAAGATTTTAGACTAATACATAAGATTGTGTTATTTGTATTGATTTAAATATTTGGTATTATTAGACAATATTAGTATTGATTGTGGTTATGCTTTAATATTAATTGTGGTTATACTTTAATTTTGAAGAATGGTTGGTTCTTGTTATATTTTTCTAAGTGAATTTTACCATGTTAACTAATGGTTGGAGCCTTGGAAATTTTGATATTTTTACATGCTAGTTTACAAGAAGGTATCAACGTAATGTAATGTTAACGGCCCGATTTTCACCCGGTTTTCACCCGGTATAATTGTGGCCCGAAAGTATATTGGTTTCATCGGGTCTAGGGCCGGGTTCGGGTCTAATAAATAGACCCGGTGTATATTTCGGGCCGGGTCTGGGTCACATCAAACCCGGCTTCACCCGGCCCATGTGCACCCCTAGTTTGGAGTTTGCATTGAAACTGCAAGAGACTGGTGAGACGCATCAAGAACATCTTGTTACTGCACCTGAATTGCTTGAAATTAGCAATGTGTAACTCTGTAAGATGGAAATCATGGGGATAACGCCACATCTAAAATAAGGCTACCAGTCGCATCCGTGCATCCATACAAAATTGATGATAAGTGGTAGGGTTAGCACTTTTGTTAAATTCTGGCAAAACTATTATATTAACACGAAACAATTCAATAAATTTTATTAGAACATCAAACAAGTTTTGATCAGATTTCTAATAGAGTCGGAAAACATTACAGATAAATTCGTTTTTCCTCTCATTTTTTTAATTAAAAGGTCAAAATTCAATTCTCTTGTCGATCAGGCGACACCCGGATTTGAACTGGGGAAAAAGGATTTGCAGTCCCCCGCAAACACTTAATTATTAAAAGAAAATTAAATGATTTTACATTATTAAATACAATTTTATATCATTAAAAATATTATTGATGACTAATTGATGGCTAAAAACTTTAAAATTTGCTGGCTCACTAGATTTTCTCATTAATAATTAAAAATGTTAAATAACAATTTAATTAAATATATAAATTATTTAATAATTTTGTGATTGATTTTAATATTTGATAATATTTTTAAATTTTCAATTAATATTTTCGAACAAAAACACTTCTATGTAAATTTTTATCCTTAAATAACACACACTAATATTGTCTAATGGTATTTAGTTGTTAATTGTGAGAACATTTTATATATATAGTTAAAATAAGAAACAGATATTTTTTAATTAATATTAGTTAATTTTTAATTTATTTTTTAATTTTATTTTTTAATTTTAAAATTTTTAATTTTAAATTCTAACTTTAAAAAAAATTAAAATTAAAAAGTATAATATAAATAATTAATTATTATGCTTATAAAAAAAATTTAATACTTTTTCATATTTAAAATTAATTGTTTAGTGTTTAGAGTTTGCATTGAAACTGCAAGAAATTGGTGAGACGCATCAAGAACATCTTATTACTGCAACTAAAATGTTTGAAATAAATTAGCAATGTGTAACGAAAAAATATTCAATTTGGTCCCTAAAGTTATATTCAAGTTTTAATTTAGTTTTAAAATTTCAATTGCCTCTATTTATTCTCTAAATTTTTCAAATTTTAATCATATTAGTCTCTGCGGTGGTTTCATCACAAAGTCATTACCGGAGAGATGACGTGTATAACAAAATGCCATGCTAGACTTCTAATGGATATATTTCGTGGCGTTTGAAACTTTTGCATCAATTTAATCTCTAACAACTATTTAAATTCCTAATTCCCAATTCATTTGAAGCTCCTAAACTTTTTCTTTGATTCTTACTCCTCTTTTGGGAGACCTTTTTATGAAGTTCATGCTGGGTAGCAGCAGTAAATCCGTGGGGAGTTTTAGCAACCTACGCTCTAATGGAGGTTGGAGAACCACTCGAAGCAGAGAAAAATAATTTCCAAAGTAGTGTGGATGTGGGTGTAGACCCATTCTAAGATGGTCAGAAACAGATGCAAATCTAGAAAGACCTTTTTTTAGATGTCCAAACTACAATGTAAATGCAAGATTATTCTTAATTTTTCTAAAGCTTGTAGTATCTAATTCTTTCTCCATCTCCATTGAATCTATTTACAAAGTGTTGACAAGAGGTGGTGTGATTTGTTTGTTTGGGCTAATGAATTCCATAAAAAAGAAGAAGCAAGAGGTAGAGTGGTATCGAAAAATGAAAATGATGAAGAATGGAGGATGAACTTTGCTTAAAAGATTAGAAGCTTGGAATCTGATGTTAGGGCTTTGAAAATGGGAGTGACTTTGTTGGTTATAATAATTTTACTTGTAGTTGCTATGTTATTGTGGAAATGGTGAAGATTGGCCTGATGCTTTTTGGTAAAAAGCCAAATTTGATGGTTTAGATTCAAATGGCAGGAATATTTTGAAAAAAAAATAAATTTATATTGTTATATTAAGTTTCAATGAATAAAAATTGCACCTGTATTAATATGACTCAAACAATACAAACTAAAATATAACAATTTCAGACAAGAAATATCATCCAATTCCTTTATAATTTATTAATAAAACATTCACATTGATACTGAATTCAAACACAACTAAAAGGTTTTGTGTGATGCGACACACAAACAAAACAAGTAAGTTATCCAAAATGAACCATTCCAAATATAACTAACCAAAAGCCATCATTTCAGAGTTATGCAAACTTAGAAAAACAATATAACTAATCCAAAAGTATAATGCCTTATTACATATGAAGCTTCCAAACACGGAATGATCAACAATTCAATTCTTTTTTCTTGGAGGTTTGAATCCGGGAGTAGGGACAAATTTCATGAAACTAGCTAGTCGCGTGGCTGTACCTGAAGATGCACCTTGCATTGGATCAACTAGTACATTGGTTGTTGGTGGGGTACTAGATGGTCGAGACACCATTCTTTTGGTTGCAAGCTTTGGGGGCCTTGCATTATGTTACACTACATTAGTCTCCATCTATAAAAAGTGTGAAGTTAGTGAAATATAAACAAAAAAATAAATTAGCATAGTGGTTAAATTTAAGGAATAATTTAAAATATACCATTATTTATAGAGAGTCTTCATTATGAGACATAATTAGTTGGCTCATGTCAAGCTCAACCTCAGCCTGGTCTTCATGCTGAATTTCTTGGTGTTGAATTAGAGGTGGATTGTTATTAGGTGCACCAACTTGAGATGATACATCAGCAGGTGGAATAGCATAGACATGGTTCACAATTGGAGTAGCAATGGTAGGAACAGCAGGGTTGAAATTACCACTTTTAGCAGCAGCCGCAGCTGGTATAGCAGCTGTCACTTCTTAAGCCTTCCTCTTTCAGCAGTTTTTATTAGTGAGAGCTTTTTTCCCGCAATAGCGACAAGAACCTTTTTTTTTTTATAAATCCTCTTCATCTTGGTCTTTTACTTCTGGTTCCATCAGGGCCCTCGTCAACATCTTTTCTACGTTTTTTCTTGGGTGCTCCTGGCATCTTTTTGAATTTCAGAGCTTGGGATCTATTGTGTGAAAACTTCTCCTATATTGCTTGGCCAGGAATAAGATTTAAATGGAATGCATATGTGTCATTATATGTATTTATTGTCAACCACTTGTGGCAAAATTTATCAGGACATTTTCCGGCCCTAGCCAATGTAGCACAAGTATGGACACAAGGCATCTCTGCACACAGAATTACAATAGATACAACCAGCAATATATCAATATATTTGTATAAAAAAACCAAAACATAGTATCATATAAGATGAATCTTGATCATGTAACAAAAAATAATTCATTAACTACCATTTAATTGCCAAAAGTCACATGAACATAGCCTCTCTCCCAAATCAATTACCATATTGGTTGGGTGGTCAATGACTTCAAACTTTTCATACTTTTCGTCTCCGGATCATACAGGGCCAACTCTTTAATTCCTTCTTTATCTTCTCCAACCTACTACGCTGTATTGGGCGTAAAATTTTAATGTGGCTCCTAAGTTTCACCTTATTCCTAGCAATTGTCCTCATAGTATACATTCTAATCTCTTCCAATAGTGTGATGATAGGTTTGGCTCTGGCCTCCTTAATTCATAAGTTGAAAATCTCACAGATATTGTTATAAATATTGTCCATCTTGGGTACATTACTGAGGAAAGCTCTACTCCATGCATCCTTAGGCCACTCGCTCAATTACGACCATGCTTCTTCATTGAGTCTCTTAATTCTTCTCATTCCCTCAATCCACCCTTCTTGTGTTGTTGATCTTGTACATTCTCACAATAATCCTCTAAACTCATTGTCCTTTCATTACTTGTTAAAGTTTTTCTACATATGCCATACATAAAATCTATGATGGGCATTTAGAATGACTTTCTGAAGTGCTGGAATCAGCCCATATACAAAGTTAAACAAAAAAAAAATCACAAAATGTAGTTATTATCGAGTCTCAAAAAGGTCCCTGAACTAGTTTTAATGAACTCAAATTGGTCCTGAACCAATTTTAATGAACTCAAAATTAGTCAATGTCCTCAAACCATTTGTTAAGAGCATGTTGGGAACCAACCACCTACATTGCTCGACCTTATCATAGCCAAGGGATTTGTAGTAGTCTCTAACTGAAAAAACATTCAATGTGTCTGTATCTAACTCAAGTAACTCTAAAATTTGCTCCCTGCAGTATATCAAGCTTCCATCTTTATTTCTGACAAATGATCCTCCATGGTGATATATAATTTTAATGAATTGATCTTCCATTTGCACACAGAAAAATTAAAAAACGATCAACAACAACAACTAGAACTAGTGTGCTTAATATACATATAAGTTGTTATGAGACAACACCAGACCAAATTAATACACAAAAACCAAATTTAGAACATCCACAGATGAAATGGGAATAAAAAAAAGAACGATGTACAAGAATAAATACTAATATCTTACCCAGAAAGGTAAAAAACTAAGAGGGCAATTCTATGATGTGTTGTATTATCTCTTACAGGAAAAATATAATCATTCTAGGTTCTCAAAAAAATAAGATCAAACTAAAAAGTGATGTTTCCAATAAATTCAGTAAAAGATAAAAACACAATTTAAAATTAAGCAGCAAGTCCAGTCATTATTGGCATAAAAAAACAAATTTTATAATTTCATACAAAGTAAGCAACAACTCGAAACAACATTTCCATTTAAATTTAGAATATGAAAAGTATCTCATTCTCAAAAGTTCAAATTTTGAATTTAAGTTTTCATCATTTTATCTATATCAGCTTTATTCTAGTCTTGCATATAGATTGTCATAAGAATCCAAACACGGATACCCTGATGCTTTATTACATTATATGAGGTGCAGAAAATAACGAGTCATTTTGTGCATTATTGACAAATCCCAATTTGACGGTTTATTCTGTATTGAGTTTAGGGGATTTTATCACCTTTTACCCACATTTACTCAATGAAATAGCATGGTTTTGTATATTCTCCTTTAATTGTGCTTAAGAGTGAAAACATGCTTTTTAGATCTTAAAATAGCTAAATGTAATTTACCTTGATTCCATTAGATGCCTTGATATGTTTGTTAAGTGATTTCAGATTTAGGAGGCAAAGATTGGATCAAGGGAATGAAGAAAAAGCATGTCAAGTTGGAGAACTCATGAAGAAATGAAAGAACCGGAAAGCTGTCAAGCCGACCTCTCCGCACTTAATTGACCATAACTTGAGCTACAGAGGTCCAAATGATGCGGTTCCAGTTGGGTTGGAAAGCTAACATCCGGAGCTTCAAAATGATATAAATTTTGCCACATGTTGCTTCGCGTAGTGCGCGTGCGCGCCGATTCTGTCCTTGCCCACTTTAATGAAATCGTCCCCAGCGGTTTTAGGAGCCTTGTGGGCCCAATCCAACTCATTTCTGATGCTATTTAAGTCAAGTATTGAAGGGAAATCAATATACTTTAGATACTTTAGATACTTTTTGATCATTAGCTTAGTTTTAGGAGTTAGAGTTAGTTTTAGAGAGAGAAGCTCTCACTTCTCTCTAGGATTAGGAATTAGGGTTAGATTAGGATCTCACAGTTCTAGGTTCAATTCAAGTCTCCTTCTACTTCTACCTTCAATTGATGATTGCTACACTTTGGTTCTTCTTTCTATCCCTATCCTCTTGTTGTAATTTCTCTTATTTTGTTTCTAGGTTTTGTAATTGAGATATTCTTGTTCTTTTGTTTCTTTTAATAATGCAATTTGAGATAATTCATGTGAATGTGATGTTTTTGATTGTTGTTTTGTTAATTCTTTGTAATTGTTGGTTGTTGATTCCTTTTATTCTTACAAATAAAAATGCTTTCTTTCATTACCCTCCAAGTGTTTGATGAAATGCTTGAGAGGATGTTAGAGTAGGATTTTATGTTCTTGGTTTGAGAAGGTAACTTAGGATTTCTTGAGTCACTAGTGTCCAATTGATTGCTAGTTGATAGCCATTAACTCTAGCCTTCATTAATCCAATTAGTGGAAAGCTAGGACTTATGGACTAGGATTGATATAACTCACTTGACTTTCCTTTGTTAATTGATTTAAGGATGACTAAGTGGGATTAATCCTTGCAACTACCATACTTGTGGCTAGTGATAATGATGAAGACCCTTGACAACCAAATCTTGCCAAGACCATTTTGTTAATAAAGTTTTCTTACCATTTACTATTCATTTTCCTCATCTAAAACCCCAAAATAAATAAATCCATAACCAATAACAAGAACACTACCCTGCAAGTCCTTTGAGAGACGACCCGAGGTTTAAATACTTCGGTTTATAGATTTTAGGGGTTTGTACTTGTGACAAACAAATTTTTGTATGAGAGGATTATTGTTGGTTTAGAGACTATACTTCGACGAGATTTCATTTGTAAAATTCTAAACCGTCAAAAATCTAATCGTCAAAATGGCGCCGTTGCCGGGGATTTGCAATGGTGTTATGTTATTGGTTATTGTACATATGTGAGTATTGTAAATAGCTTGTCTTTTGCTAGTTTACTAGATTTTGTTAGTTTTCTTTTCTCTTTTTATAATGAATTCTCACTATGGCTATGAGTTTGGTTCTAATTGTGTTGTAGGAAATGTGGACTTTAATGGGACCATGTACCAGGGATGGAACCATCAAAGAGGGGAGGAGTCTCAAGGAATTGATCACTCCTATTGGCAACAACCTCCGGACACGTATAGGTATAATTTCCATCCTAATGCATGTCAATTTAACGGCTATGATGACTCTTCTTGTGACACTCAACAACCACCATCATATGCCTATGAATCTCATCCTCAACATGGACCTCAACCATACTCACAAGCCTTTCCATACCAAGCACCTTCCTATAATCCATATCCATCATATGACCAATCATCCATACCATATTTTTATGACCATTTTGAGCAAGAACCTATAGAACCACCACAACCTTATCATTATTCTAACCAAGAACCACCTCAATACTCACCATTTACATACCCTTACCAAGAAGAACCACCTTCCTACCATGAATCCTCTCTCCAAAATAATGAACCCCCCTATCCACCCCAAGCCCCAATAGACGATTCTCTCACTTTGTTACTTCAAGGACAAGAAGCCATGAAGCGGGATACACTTGAGTTTGTGACCAATTTGACCAAGGTGGTGCACACTTTAGCCCACCAATGTTTGAACACTCAAGGTACTTCCATGACCACATGTGAAAGGTCAAAAGAAGAGCAAAGTATGAAGGAGAAATCGGAAAATTCGGTGGAAAAGGAAGAGTCAAATTTTGTGCTAGAACAATTGGAGGAGCCTATGATCATTGAAGAAAAGGGAGAAGTGGTTGAAGATTTAGGAGATATTGAAAGTCCATGGGAATATAGCATCATGGAGAACTCCTCCAAGAAGCTTAATATTGATGTTGAAGAGGGTGCGCAACCTCTAAGACATGTCATAGTTGAAGACTTGGAAGAGGCCTATCAAAAGATGGATTCCATCATGGATGAATTTCTATCTACAATCGAATCCTCTCCCATTGGACATGAAGTTGAAGTTATAGAAGAGTGTGTACAACCTCCCAAGGAAAACGAAAATGGCATGGTGTATATCGAAATTGAAGAATATGAAGAGGTTGATCAAGAGATGGATTCATTCATCAATGAATTCCTATCCAAAATTGAATCACCTCCCATTGGGCAAGATGAAGTTCTTGAAGACAACACCAAGCCATGTGGAAAAAGGGAAAAGGTTGAATTTGAAGAAGCTTGTGAAGAGGTGGAAGCAACCCAAGAAGAGCCTAAAGAAGTAGACCTTGCATTGTCTAAGTGTGGGGAAATCTCCCTTCCCAAGTCTCCATCCAAAACAACATTCAAGTGGGTAAAATTCTTATCCCTAAGCTTTACTTTCTCACTTGAATATGGTTTAATTGAAAATGATGGTCAACTTAGAGCTCTTTGTGGAGTCAAAAGTATAAGAGAGTTGTGTAGTGGTTGGAAACATCATTCTAAGCTCATGACGGTTGTAAGCTCAAAATTCAAGAGCAATGGTTGGTGTGAAACCAAATGGCATGGGTCTAGGAAGTTATTTGGAGGTTTCTTTGAGAATTCCAAGGCCATACCACCCGGACGGAATAATGACGATCAATCTAAGGACGGGTGTCAAAACAAAGTATGGGATCCCGGATCGCACAATGAAAATCAAATTTGGGAGCTCATGGTTTGTGGAGAACTCCATCAAAGCTTGAAGATATTGAAATTGAAGAATGGAGCTTATTGGAGATTCAAGCATTGGTGGAAGTTCCAAGATGAGTACAAGCACAAGCCACCTTGAGAAGAGCTCCCCATAAGTCCAACTTAAGGACTTAAACTAAAAGTGCTAGGTGGGAGACACCCCACCATGGTAAACTCTTTCCATACTCTTTTAGTTTGTTAATAAGTGAATTGAGTTGCCATTATAGGTAGATTCTCATTTTCATTTTTATCTTTTGTAAATATTGGTAGAATTAGTTTAATTTCTTGTTTTTATTGTTTTATTGAGTTTAGTTAGTAGTATAGTATGTTGAATAAGGTTCTAGGGTGTTTTGGTAGCTGTTTGGAGGTTCGGAATGCTTGGATTGGTGCAAGAACTTAGAAAAAAAGATTTTTGAAAAACAGAACACCATCCACGCGTGCGCGCACATAACGCGTACGCGCACCTGAGCATTTTCCGACCACCCACGCGCACGCGCACTGTACGCGTACGCGTGGATGCAAAAATTCGACCCCAGCCAAAAACCCGAGAGTTAGGCCTGCACTGTGCAAACATTGGGCCTGAGGCACAAGTCTATGCACGCGTGCGCGCACCTGGCGCGTACGCGCGAATGATCTTAAATTCGCAATGCGCGCGCACGCGCACTGTGCGCGCGCGCGTCGATTGCACAATCTGCACCCCCGGTACTTTTACCCGAGAGTTGTGCCAGACTTGGGCCGACCCTATGCCTCCGGCCTAACTCGATGCACGCGTGCGCGCACTTGGCGCGTACGCGTCCTTCAACCAATATGCACATCGACGCGTAAGCACGCATGACGCGCACGCGTCGGTAAAAAAAAAAAAAAAAAAGAGTCTTTTTTTTTTCTCCCCTTCCATTTTCTTTTGCTTATCGCATTCGCATACTTCTCCTCTTTCCATTTTCATTTTGTTTCTATAGCATGTTTTCGTTTTTTTTTCTAAGTCATTTTAATAATGGTGTTGCATCTTCCCACTCAATTGTTGAGACTTTCTTACATTATTTTGGTGCTTCTTGACTTGTTGGATATTGTTGGGTGATGAAACTTTTAAATCAATGCCTCATCTTGTACGACTCTTGTGTCTTTGTGCATTGATATGACCTCATATTGTCTTTCATGACCCACTTCTTCTCATTTGAACTTGATGCTCAATACACTCTTCATGCTTTAATTTTACTCTTGCATCAAGTATTACTTGCTATGCCTTTTGCTTATATTGATTTCTCACTCACATGTTGTAGCTACCATGTCGTAGGGAATCATACTCTTATTTGGCATTAGCCCCCGCCCATGTTCTATTTGCCTTGATATCTTTGTTATCGGCTTAATTTTCTTTCCTTTTCTTTCCTTCCAGGTTGGCCACCGAGAAGGGAGGAAGGAGAAATTTCTAAATGGGGCAACAAACAAGTCATCCGCACAACTTTTTGAAGGAGCTCATCAATTGTAGCAACCCGTCCATATTGCTCTTCTTTGCATGCACCGAGGACGGTGCAATCTTCAAGTGTGGGGAGGTCGTCAACCGATCTCCATGGGTAACAATTTTCTTTCTCAACACCAATGTTAGTTAGTTATTGCATTTGCATGATAGGTTGCATGTTAGTTAGAATTTGTACATATTTTACTACCTTCTTCTTATTAGGACTACTTGGTTAGAGTGATGATTTCTTTCCCAAGAAACCATTTTAGGGCAACCTACCAATTTGAAAATTTTCTGTTGAGCTTGCTTGAAAGAATTTATTTTGGAACATGGTTTTTGAGCTAAGAACACAAGCAAGTGAGATTTGAGCCTAATAGTGTGGTTACATCTTATAACCACTTATTTTTCCTTCTTGTGTGTATTATTCTCTTCCTATGATTGTGATCTTTGCTTTGTTTGAGTCTATATGTCCATTATTCTTTGTATTCATGCATTTATATGATTGAGGCCATCATTTCATTAGCTCACTTACCCAAATAGCCTTACCTTTTATCTTCCTTTGTTAGCCAAATTTGAGCCTATGATTAACCCACTTTGTTCTTAATTTAGCACATTACAAGCCTTAAAGCGAAAAACAATAAAAGTCCTTATTTGGATCTTTGATTGGCTTAGGCTAGTGAGTGTGAGTGTCATCCAAGAGTGGGAAGACTTTGGGACATTGGTTGGGATAAAAGGGTGTTTGTGTTTTGTATTTTTATATTGGGGAATTGGGTACATACTCATGTATTGATTAAATGTATAGACCTTATGCATTGATGTTCTTGTATATAGTTTGAAAGAAAAAGAAAAAAATGAAAGGAAAAAGAGATAAAAGTGAAAAAGAAAAGAAAAGAAAAAAAATGTATATAGAAAAAGAAAGAAAAAAAGAAAAGCAATAAAGGGGACAAAATGCCCCAAAGTAAAGCTCAAATAAAAGTCAATGCATAAGTGTTGTGAAATGAAAAGGGATACATGAGTATGTGAAAAAGTGAAGAATGGGTAGTTAGGTTAGAATTTAATTGTATAGGATGTCATAGGTTAGGTGGGAAGTCTAAGCCTATCAAAGATTCAAACTTCAAGCTCACTTGACCAAATATGCATCCTACCTTAACCCTAGCCCCATTACAACCTAAAGAAAAGACCTCATGATAATTGTATGCATGCATGAAATAATTGTTGATTGTTAGATGAAAAACAAATCTTGGAAAGCATGGTTAGGGGAGAATTGAGAGAATCAACCCCAAACACCGAGCGACTAGAGTGCAAACACTCCCGGTGAGGGTTCGATGCTCAATTCCTTGATTCCCGGCTTTCATGAGCGTTCTTCTTGCAAGTCTACTTGAACTTCATTTCATACTTAAATTGGTAGGATTCATGAATCGTCATATGACCTTAGCCCTACCCGTTTATACATGCTCTTGGAGGATTGATTTATTTTTAACCAAGTAGGTAAAACCATTTTGCATTTTAGTTGCATATAGTTTAGGTTGCATATAGCTCATTTACATGGAATAAATGTTGATACCCTTTGTTTCTCTCTTGGCTTAAGCATGAGGACATGCTTGGTTTAAGTGTGGGGAGGTTGACAAACCCCAATTTGACGGTTTATTCTGTATTGAGTTTAGGGGATTTTATCACCTTTTACCCACATTTACTCAATGAAATAGCATGGTTTTGTATATTCTCCTTTAATTGTGCTTAAGAGTGAAAACATGTTTTTTAGATCTTAAAATAGCTAAATGTAATTTACCTTGATTCCATTAGATGCCTTGATATGTTTGTTAAGTGATTTCAGATTTAGGAGGCAAAGATTGGATCAAGGGAATGAAGAAAAAGCATGTCAAGTTGGAGAACTCATGAAGAAATGAAAGAACCGGAAAGCTGTCAAGCCGACCTCTTCGCACTTAATTGACCATAACTTGAGCTACAGAGGTCCAAATGATGCGGTTCCAGTTGGGTTGGAAAGCTAACATCCGAGGCTTCAAAATGATATAAATTTTGCCACATGTTGCTTCGCGTTCAGGGGCGCGCACGCGCACTTTGCGCGCGCGCTCCGATTCTGTCCTTGCCCACTTTAATGAAATCGTCCCCAGCGGTTTTAGGAGCCTTGTGGGCCCAATCCAACTCATTTCTGATGCTATTTAAGTCAAGTATTGAAGGGAAATCAATATACTTTAGATACTTTAGATACTTTTTGATCATTAGCTTAGTTTTAGGAGTTAGAGTTAGTTTTAGAGAGAGAAGCTCTCACTTATCTCTAGGATTAGGAATTAGGGTTAGATTAGGATCTCACAGTTCTAGGTTCAATTCAAGTCTCTTTCTACTTCTACCTTCAATTGATGATTGCTACACTTTGGTTCTTCTTTCTATCCCTATCCTCTTGTTGTAATTTCTCTTATTTTGTTTCTAGGTTTTGTAATTGAGATATTCTTGTTCTTTTGTTTTCTTTTAATAATGCAATTTGAGATAATTCATGTGAATGTGATGTTTTTGATTGTTGTTTTGTTAATTCTTTGTAATTGTTGGTTGTTGATTCCTTTTATTCTTACAAATAAAAATGCTTTCTTTCATTACCCTCCAAGTGTTTGATGAAATGCTTGAGAGGATGTTAGAGTAGGATTTTATGTTCTTGGTTTGAGAAGGTAACTTAGGATTTCTTGAGTCACTAGTGTCCAATTGATTGCTAGTTGATAGCCATTAACTCTAGCCTTCATTAATCCAATTAGTGGAAAGCTAGGACTTATGGACTAGGATTGATATAACTCACTTGACTTTCCTTTGTTAATTGATTTAAGGATGACTAAGTGGGATTAATCCTTGCAACTACCATACTTGTGGCTAGTGATAATGATGAAGACCCTTGACAACCAAATCTTGCCAAGACCATTTTGTTAATAAAGTTTTCTTACCATTTACTATTCATTTTCCTCATCTAAAACCCCAAAATAAATAAATCCATAACCAATAACAAGAACACTACCCTGCAAGTCCTTTGAGAGACGACCCGAGGTTTAAATACTTCGGTTTATAGATTTTAGGGGTTTGTACTTGTGACAAACAAATTTTTGTATGAGAGGATTATTGTTGGTTTAGAGACTATACTTCGACGAGATTTCATTTGTAAAATTCTAAACCGTCAAAAATCTAATCGTCAATTATCAAAAAATTTCTGAGTATAAAGTAAGGATGATAAGTATGAAGAACTATCAAAGGAATTTGATCAGATAAATGGTACATAATTCCAGGGAATGGGAATGAGTGTCTTAAACTATTTGTATCCAATGGAAAATAAACAAACAACACGCATATACGATCAATAATTAAATCTTCTAGATCAATCACTCCATGTTACAAGATGCAATAAGCAATTGACTTAATTAACTTGGCTATATATAAAGATTAACAGTTTGATGAAATTGCACCTCTCTTTTAAATAAAACAGAAGAATAATCAAATGTAACATATTGCATATGATAATCCGATTCCATTCTTTTTGTTCATACCCTGGGTCGAGCTGACCGACCCGGGATGTTTAGTGACAAGGCGACCGACCTCTTCAGGTCAGACTATCCGACCTCTTCTCAAAGAGCTCGACCAAATCGACAGGAAAGCCCAATAAAGGGTTCAAATAGAGGAACACGACCCAAATCCAGAGGCAATCCCAGTCTACAGAGATAAAGGCGGTTCCGTTGAAGATAAGCTGACCTCACCCAAAAGATAAGATAAGATAAGATAAGATAACTAACTTATCTTATCTAGAAAGGTCACTTCTCACCATTATAAATACACTGGAGCACCCAGGTATAACTCATACTCTGATTCTACTCAATACCTGCTTAATACCCTTGCTAACTTAAGCATCGGAGTCCCTTGCAGGTACCCCCCACCATCCGGGGACAAAGGAATCAGCACCACCACCAAGTCTAACAAGTCGGACACAACAGCTTCGGCCGTCTCCCACCAGCCGGACACGTTAGCACCGACCAGCACAGAAGATCTCATCCGAGATCGACCTCTAGTTTCAGGTAACCCTCGGAACATTGGCGCCGTTGCCGGGGACCTGGACGTCATCCCATCACCATGGCGGACGACCATGACAACGACCACGATTCAGGTCTGGAGGATCGGACACCGCACAAAAACGCGGATGTCACGCTACAAAACACTCCGGAAACCAACAAAGACAAAGACTCACCAAATTCAGGGGCAATGGAAGCGCTCCTGGATCGCCTAAAACAACTGGAAAAAGAAACCCAACAACAACGGGAAATTGGAAGAGATCTCCAAAGAGAGGTGCGGCAACATCGGGAGTTGGAAGAAAAACTACAGCAATTGGAAGCCAATCTCAAATCAAAAGCCCCCCGGGATAATTTCGAGGAAAATTCACACAAAGAGCAAGACCCGTTCACTAGGGAAATCATGAAAACCAAAATTTCCAAAGACTTCAAACTCCCGGATATGACCCTGTATGATGGCACCACAGACCCCAACCATCACCTCAGCAACTTCAGAAGCAGAATGTACCTTACCGACGCCCCAGATGTTGTTCGCTATAAAGCCTTTCCAACAACTCTCACAAAGACAGCAATCTGATGGTTCGACAATCTACCCTCGAACTCCATCTCAAGCTTCGATGACTTAGCCAAAAAATTCCTAGCCAGATTCTCCATTCAGAAAGATAAAGCCAAGCACCCCCCCAGTTTATTAGGGATCAAACAAGGAGATCGGGAGAGCCTCCGCAGCTACATGGAGAGATTCAAGAAAACATGCATGGACATACAAAGTTTACCAACGGAAGCCGCCATCATGGGACTCATCAATGGCCTATGAGAGGGACTTTTCAGCCAATCTATATCAAAAAAGTACCCGACCTCCTTAGACGAAGTGCAGGAGCGGGCAGAAAAGTATATCAACATGGAGGAAAATGCTTGGTTAGGAGAAACCTCAAAATCGGGGGCCTCCTACCGAGACAAAGACAAGGAATCCAAAAGAAAAGAAGATCGACAAGGGGAGAAAATAAAAAAATACCATAACTACACCCCTCTCAGGGCATCTCTAGTCGAGATATACAAAGAAGTCTGCCATACGGAAAAAATCCCCCCATCACGGCCACTCAAAGGCAAAAGGGGAGGAGGAAACCGAAAGGAATATTGTGAATACCATCGAGTCCGAGGACACTCCACAAACGAATGCTTCGACCTAAAAAACATCATAGAAAAATTGGTGAGAGAAGGAAAATTAGATCGATTCCTGGCCACCCGAGATGATGATCAAAGAAAGAGATGAAGGGATGAAGATACCGAACGAATAGAACGATCACCTCGGACACCAGAAAGACATGTCCACATGATACACGGCGAATTCACAGCAGGTGGGATCTCCAAATCCTCTCACAAAAGATATCTCAAAGAAGTATATCATGTCGAGGGAGAGAAGAAAGCACTCAACATTCCGGCAATTACATTCACTAAAGAGGACGCATCCGGCGTCATCACAGGACACGATGATCCCATGGTTATCACCATCATATTGGCAAACGCCAACCTACACCGCACCTTGATAGACCAAGGGAGTTCTGCCGACATCTTATTCAAAACAGCCTTTGATAAGCTCGGCTTGGAAGAAAAAGAACTTAAAGCATATCCAAACAGCCTGTTTGGGCTAGGAGATACCCCGGTTCAACCACTCGGATATATACCGCTACATACAACCTTTGGAAAAGGGGACCAATCCAAGACCCTCAAAATAGACTACAACGTAGTCGATGTAATTTCAGCTTACAACGCTCTCATAGGACGGACAACACTCAACCAACTCGGCGCAATAGTCTCGACCCCACACCTATGTATGAAGTTCCCAACCCCAAAAGGGATAGCCACGATAAAAGCAGACCAAAAGACGGCACGTCGCTGTTATAACAAAAGCCTAAACCTCAGAGGCAAAGGAGAAGCGTTCCACACAATCGAGCTGGGCGGAGTTCATCGACGAGAAGAACTTCGTCCCCAGCCAGAAGGCAAGATAGAAAAGATTCAGATCGGATACACCGCGGAAAAAACAACCAATATCGGCACAATCCTAAAAGGAGATTTAAAAGAAGTACTAATACAATTCTTGCGAGATAACGTCGATCTCTTCGCGTGGAAAGCCGCAGACATGCCAGGTATCGACCCGACACTAATGTGTCACAAGTTGGCGGTCTATCCAGGATCTCGACCGGTGCAGCAGAGACGAAGAAAACTCGGGGCAGAGCGATCCCAAGCTGTGGACGAGCAAGTACAAGAACTACTGGAAGCCGGATTCATAAGAGAAGTCAAATACCCGCTGTGGCTAGCCAACATTGTCTTGGTGAAAAATTAAATGGGAAGTGGCGAATGTGCACCGATTACACCGATCTCAACAAGGCTTGTCCAAAAAGATCCATACCCACTCCCAAGTATCGACGCTCTAGTAGATGCTTCCTCCGGATACAAATATCTCTCGTTTATGGACGCATACTCGGGGTACAATAATCAAATCTCCATGTATCCACCAGATCAAGAAAAGACCTCGTTCCTAACACCGAAAGCAAACTACTGCTACATTGTGATGCCTTTCGGTCTCAAGAACGCAGGAGCTACTTATCAAAGACTAATGAATAAAGTCTTCTCAGATCACATCGGAAAAATCATGGAAGTTTATGTGGATGACATGTTGATAAAGACACAAAGCGAAGATACGTTATTATCCGACTTGACTCAAGTGTTTTACACTATAAGGAAGCACAACATGCGGCTCAATCCCGCAAAATGCACCTTCGCAGTAGAAGCAGGCAAATTCTTAGGCTTCATGCTCACACAAAGGGGAATTGAAGCAAACCCAGACAAATGTCAAGCCATACTCAACATGAAGAGCCCAACTTTTGTCAAAGAAGTACAACAACCCAACGGGAGGTTGGCCGCCCTATCCCGATTCTTAGCAGGAGCTGCGATAAGATCTCTCCCCTTCTATGCTACTTTAAGAAAGGGAAAACAGTTCGAATGGATGACAGAATGTGAGCAAGCCTTTCAAGACTTCAAGGAGTTCTTAGGACGGCCACCTATCCTATCTCGACCACGAGAAGGAGAACCGCTCATATTATACCTTGCAGTAGGGAGCCGGGCAATAGCCTCAGCACTAGTCAGAGAAGACGAACATGGGCAACAACCCGTCTACTTCATTAGCAAAGCACTCTAGGGATCCGAGCTGAACTACCAGAAAATAGAAAAATTTGTATACCCTCATTCTAACATCTCGACGACTTTGCCCGTACTTCCAGACTCACACCATTAAGGTTCGAACTAATCAGCCCATAAAAGGAATATTACAGAAAACAGATCTTGCAGGCAGAATTCTACAATGGGCAGTCGAGTTGTCAGAATTTGACCTCCAATATGAAGCTCGGACGGCCATCAAATCACAGTATCTGGCCGACTTTATCGCAGAATTCACAGATGCCCTAGAAACCCCCACAGAATGGAATCTTTACGTGGACGGTTCTTCAAATAAAACCGGAAGCGGCGTAGGCGTGATAATAGAAAGCGACCAAGGAACCCAAGTTGAGCTCTCCCTCAAGTTTGGGTTCCCGGCCTCAAACAACCAGGCAGAATATGAAGCATTATTAGCTGGTTTGAAGCTGGCTACAGAGATCGGAGCTCAAAAACTCAACATTTACAGTGATTCACAAGTGG
The DNA here is from genome assembly GCF_003086295.3 of Arachis hypogaea. NCBI lineage: Eukaryota > Viridiplantae > Streptophyta > Magnoliopsida > Fabales > Fabaceae > Arachis > Arachis hypogaea. The sequence continues at coordinate 110,515,958 of NC_092045.1, read as the reverse complement.
TCACATCACAAATAACAGGGAGCTACCAAGCCAAAGATCCCACCATGAAAAAATATTTGGATAAAACCAAGGAATAGCTCGGACAAATCGGGGAGTATAAAATCTGCCACATACCCCGCGAGCAAAATGCCTGAGCTGATGCACTCTCAAAACTAGCTAGCACCAAACTAGGAGGCAATAATAGGAGCTTCATCCAGGAAATGTTGCAAAACCCGTCAATCTCGGAAGAAGAAAAAATCCTGACTATAACAAGTCAGGACCAAGGATGGATGACCCCCATAATCAACTACCTCAAAACAGGAACGCTCCCCGCAGAAGAAAAGGAGGCAAAGAGGTTAAAAAGGGAGGCACAGTACTACACCATCATAAACAACATCCTGTACAAAAGTGGAATCTCAACACCTTTACTAAAATGCGTGCCGACCTCCAACACAAGGGAAGTGCTAGAAGAAATACACGGCGGCATTTGTGGCAATCATCTCGGAGTACGAGCTCTCGCCAAAAAGTACTCCGGGCGGGACTTTGTTGGCCAACTCTACAGAAAGAAGCTACAGAATTTGTAAAGACATGTCCACCATGTCAGAAACATGCCAAAAGGCGGTTCTATTGAAGATAAGCTGACCTCACCCAAAAGATAAGATAACTAACTTATCTTATCTAGAAAGGTCACTTCTCACCATTATAAATACACTGGAGCATCCAGGTATAACTCATACTCTGATTCTACTCAATACCTGCTTAATACCCTTGCTAACTTAAGCATCGGAGTCCCTTTCAGGTACCCCCCACCCTCCGGGGACAAAGGAATCAGCACCACCACCAAGTCCAACAAGTCGGACACAACAGCTCCGGCCGTCTCCCACCAGCCGGACACGTTAGCACCGACCAACACAGAAGATCTCATCCGAGATCGACCTCCAGTTTCAGGTAACCCTTGGAACACTTTTATTTCTTAATTCATTAATTATCAGACAAGCACACCAATGTCGAAACCCTAACCCAAAAAAACTCCCCTAATATACTCACAATCACATTAACGGAACAGAAATAGGGAATGATCGAACATCTAACTAATAAGCCAAGAAATTAAATGATAGTCACTGAAAATATAAACCCTAACAGAGAATAAGTACAAAAAATAACATATACTAACATGCAAAGCAAAATGCAAGAATGCATAAAAAAAAAAGAAGAAAGGGAACCAAAAGTGAAGCAAAAAAACAAAGTATCATTATGGGTATAGAAATTTTTTTCTTCATTATTTTCCTTACCTCAAACTTAGTCAACGTAGGTGAAGAGAAGATGGTCGATGCAATTTCAAGTGGTTGAAGAGATGAGAATCGCGACTTCAACGAATCTGATAAGTCAGACTCATAACAGCGCCATTAAAGAGATGAGAAAGAAGAAGAACAGTTCTATTATGGGCAGAATATGGTGTAGTGGTTGTTTAACTAAAATATTTTCCGTCTCTTCAGCCTATACGACGTCGTTTTGGGCTATTTGAGCGCCATACCAAAACAACGTCGTTTTAGTGGAGTCCAGCATGGCATTCTGTTGTACACGTCATCTCTCCGATAATGATTTTGTGACGGAAATCCCTGCAGGGGCTAACATGGTTAAAATTTAAAAAGTTTAGGGACTAAATAGAGGCAATTGAAACTTCAAGAACTAAATTAAGGCTCGAGTGTAACTTCAGGGACCAAACTGAGTATTTTCTCAATGTGTAACTATGTAAGATGGAAATTATGGGGATAATGCCACATCTAAAATAAGGCAACAACTCAAAGTGCAGCCATTATATGTAGTTCACTATAAGAAAAACGTTGAGTACCATTAGAGTTACTGTCAGAAAAATGAAAAAAATTGAATTTACCGTCGAAAAGAATCAGACAGTATAAACCTCGCCGGTAAATGTTTACCACAAAAAATTTTCGTCCAACAGTAATTATCACCCGATTCTGCGACGGATTACCTGTTCAAAAAACTATTTGGTTATCGGTGGATTTTTTCGACGGTAATGTTGGCACCAAGATATGTTGTTTCCCATACTATTACCATCAGATTATTCCTTTGGTAAACCCGACGGTAATGTCAATTTAAAAAAAATTGAAATAAATGATCAATTTTAATTTTTTTTATTCAAATTTATTTTTTACACAATTCATAAATAATGAAAACCTATTATTTAAAATTAATAATACAATGTTCACATAAATTAAAAGTCAAGTATATCAAATAAATACAATGAACAATAAAATAAAAACACTAATAACAACAGATTCAGGTAGTCATCATCGTCGTCAGTCCCGTAGCCCTAAGTCGGTGGTGTAGAAGACGGTGATGTCCATGTGCCACCAGCACCAATGCTGCCACCAGCAAGTTTGATGCCAGCGGTGTTCATCTTGGTCTAGTACACCTCCATCTTAGCCTCCATACATTGAAGCAGCTCCAGCGATTCCCTCAACTCCAGCCTGAGCTCATCCGTCATGTGGGTGAGGATCTCCTGATACCTCTCTTAGTAAGTGTAAAACCTGAATAATTAATAAATAATTAACTCATAAATTAATATTTATTCAAAAAAATTAGAAAAATAGAATTTTAAAGTTTAATGTGATAGAGCTAATTAAAGTAAGAATTTTAACACTAATTTTAAAGAATTTGACCTAAGATTAGGTCGAACAAGCTGAACCAAACGAACCGGGTCCGTATTGGGCCCAAGGCCCAAGCCAATTCAACCCAAAACTAAACAACTCAGCACCCCCTCCCTTCTCCACACTCATTTCACGCTGAAACTCAGCAAGAGGGGGGGAGAGCTCTCTCAAAAACACAAACCCTCACTTGATCTTCAAATCCAAATAACTTTTGATCCAGAGCTCCGATCGCCGCATCATTTGCGGCCACGCAACCACAGTATCAAGCTCTACAATGCTCAGTCATTGATTAGGTATGGAATCTACTTTTCAGTTTCAGTTTTCTCCTCCCTAAATTCAAAATTTGATAAACAATGATGTTGAAAATGATTTAATTTCAGTATTTAGGTTCGAATTAGCTTGTGGATTTTGTTGGGTTTAGCTCACTTGAGCTGTGGGCAAGGTAAGAACCCTAACCCTTTTATGGATTTTTGATATTTTGAGTTTAGGAATTAATTATAGTGATATATATGGATTAGATTGAATATTGTTGGTGTAAAATCAAATTGGAGGTCAAAATTGTGAAATTGGAACTCTTTTGAAGAGAATGGAAGCTTGAGATCAATTTTGAAAGCTAGGATTTGTTGGTGAGAGGCTGTGGTTGATAGCTTATGGTACGGGAAATGCTTGAGGTGTTCTGGGTTTTTCGGAAAATCGGCTAAGGTATGGTTTCGGTTTCTCGTATCTAAAATATAATGTGACGTAAAAATTTAGGCTAGTGACCTTAAGATAGGAATTGAATTGTGATGTTGTTGTTGGTTGAGATTGATTACTATGTATGTGGTTAATGGTTTGGAGGTTGTGATGGAGGATTATATGAATGATGTGTGAACTTGGTATATGTATAATGGCTATTGAATTTGATGTTGTTGTTGGTACTATATTGGTGGGGGAGAGTTGATATTATATTTGATATAATAATTGATGATGTATATTGTACATTTTTTAAACTTAAATTATTGAGTTGAGATTGATGAAGGTGGATAATTGGTAGGTTGTGAGGGTGAATAAGGAGGTTGAAAATGTGATTTGGGAATGTTTGATGCTAGTATGGTAAGGTTTGGTTGGTTTTTGAAATGTTTGAAATTGTATGTTTTGAAAGTTGAGGTTTGCAAATGTTAATGAAAACTATGATTTTTGACCAACTTTGATGGAGTATAACTTGGCCTTCGAATCTCCAAATTTTATTAGCTTTGTTTAGAAAGAGAATTTGGTCCGAGAGGTTTACATCATTTGAAGAACGGAGGAAAAACGTTTTAAAACGAGAAAGTTATGCGTGATCAAAGTTTGGAGTGCAAAATTGAGATTTTGGACTTAGTAGCTTTTTGGGACTTCTGCTAAGCCCGCGTACGCGAGAAACACGTGCGACACGACCATTTGTTACTGCCTCAAGGACTCGCGTGCGCGAGATGTGTGTCGCGTACGCGAACATGTTGCTTTCTTTGGTTGTGTACGCGACCACATGACACGCGACACGAGCAATGATCTCGGGTTGAGGAGCTCCCGTACGCGAACCAGTGACGCGTACGCGAGAGGTTAAATTTTTCAAGGCCGCATATGAGAAAGGTTACACACGACACGAGCATACGCTACGGGTTGCACTCCTCGCATACGCGAGCAGGGGTCGCGTACGCGAATCCCTGTTTTTCCAAAACTTTAATTTTTTATTCTAAATGCATTCCTCCAGCTTTCAAAACCCTTTTTACTCTTGTTTAAAGTCTGGTAGGTGAATTTTGAATAATAAAGTATAATGAGGGCTATGAGGAAGATAACTTGTTGATGAAGAAAGATGTGAACTAATGATGAACCATGACTGATAATGAGTACATGAGTTTAATGATGATGATGGCAAAAGTGTTGTTTATGTTATGAGCTAGATGGCTATATTGATAATGAATTATGACTGATTATGATTGTATGATTATTGATTGATTATGTGGTTGTTACACTTCCAAATATCTGAGATACGAGTTTTCTTGGGTGAAAGTGGTGGTTTGCCACCACGTGGTCCAGGTTAAGACTCGATACTCTACTGATCCTATGTCGTAAGTGTGGCCGGACACTTAGACCGTTTCGGATGAGCTCGCCCCATGGATATACACCGGTTTGTGTGTATATGATTATGAATGTTTATGATTTGAGATTTGGGGATGCACGACAGAGGGACAGTCCAATGGTTAGCTACCAAGACTTGTCAGGTTGGCTATATAACCGACAAATGAGACTCATCAGCCGTAAGACAGGCATGCATCATATGCATCTATGTGTTTATTTAGTCTGCTTTGTTTGGAATGCCTAACTGATTGCATAACCTACTTGCTACTTGTTTATCTACTGTATCTGAATCCTAGTTGTGGTTTCCTTGCATGTATTATCTGTGTTTGAAACAAATGATTCCAGTGGTAGTTGGGAGGTTCGGAGTTGGAAAGGTGAGTATTAGATAGTATGAAGATCCTTTGTTAGTTGCCTAATCTACTTTTGGTTTAGTTATGTTTTATAAGATTAAATCATATGTCAGAAGTTCTAAGATCACCTTCGGCTTTCCCGGAACATTATATGTTAGATATGTGGGCACTGTTACCATGTTGAAAACCTCTGGTTCTCACCCCATACATATTTTGTAGTTTTCAGATGTAGAACGTAAGGCATCTCACTGAGGCATTCTAGGAGCTTCTCACAGCGAAGATTTTTTGCATTTTGGGACTTTATTTTGGTTATGTTGTTTATAACTAGATACTTTTATCTCCACTACTTTTGTATATGATATTTTATCACTCTTAGAGGTGATTTAGAAGAAACATGTTCTGTAAACTCTATATTTTGGGCTTATTTTGGGTTATCTTGTATATATATATATACATCTATATGCTCTGACCAGTTTATCTTCGCGAGTCGAGTTAGAAGCTTTGTTTTCTGTATCTTGGAACTCTCTTGTGTACATATATTCCTATGCTTACTTTATCATTATCCTTCTCGGTTTACGTTTACTGCTAATATTAATGTGAGTGTTGCACTTTTCTGTTTTAACACTTTTGTTTTAACTTTATTCAAAGGCTCCTAGATATGAATCTTTTTCGACTACATTATATATAATTTTACTTTTAGAGGTCGTAATACCTCACCACCTCTGTTTTATGACTTAAGCATAAGACTTTGTGTAGTAGGATGTTACAGTAAGCGTTCAGCTCCTGAGCCGACTGGTGAAGGCTGCACTGGAGCTCCTGTACCTGCAGCCTCAAATCAACGTCTACCTCGAGTACGACGGCTCGACTAGTGGCAGATCCTGACGATGGACTCAACGTGGAAGTGCAAAAGCTACTGGCAAAGAACGATCCCAGCCTGTATACGCAGTTTTTGTATGGCGCTAAGGCGGTTTCGCGCCAAACTGCATCGGGATCGACGACTAAAGCTGCTGAGCAGTATAAGGCGGCGTCATCGCGTAGACGGAGGCACGTAGTTGGGGTTAGGGACCATGATGAACGGCTGGTCCGCTAAACCCACAACCTGTGACGTCACCAGAGTGGTCAGAGTAGAAGGAGAGGATCCAAAAGTCCCCGGGGTACCGGAAGAAACCCTCCCTCTACCCCAACCATGGCTATGACTTATCAGCAGCCTAATCCAGCAGACTTCTACCTGTCATCATGTCTAAAAATAGCATACTAATTGACAGAAATTCAGAACAACAAATCAATGCTATTCGATTGTAAGTTCAACATTAAATCAATACTATTCAAACAAATTTAAGCAAATTCAACACAAATTCAGCATATTCAACACAAAATCAGCAACATTATTCATCAATTCAGTCAATTTCCAACACTTTCAACAGTATAACACAAACTAATAATCTTAAAATTAACATATCTTAACCACCTAAAATCAATATACTTAGCAAAAATTTTACGTGTATAAATTACAAAAATATTAGCAAACAACTACCAAATAGCTACCAAAGACAAACTACTAAAATCTTATTGCATGACCAGCCAAAGGCATAAGCACATGCTTATCAAAGCATCAATATCATCATCATAGAACATATACACCCATCCTAAATTTTTAATTCAACGATAAATTCAATATATTTGGCAAAAGAATAAAAAATTTACAGCAATAAAAGATTTAACTAAGTAATTTTTAAGCAACACAGCAACAATTCAACTAAATTTCAACAATTGTTCAACAAAATAAATTGTCTTTTAACATTAATTTACACAAATTCAACATATTCAATACAAAATCAGTAGTATTATCCATCAACACAATTAATTTCCAATACTTTTAACAATATAACACAGACTAATAATCCTAAAATTAACTTATCTTAACCACCTAAAAATGCACTAAAATAAAAAATTAATTAAAACTAAATTAACTAACTAAAATTAGAATATTGAAACCTAATCAAAATATAATTTGAAAAAAAAAAGTTTAAAAAAGCTTGGAATGCAAAACTACGAATTGGTTTAATTAATTTGTATAAGAAAGAGTCATAAATACGCACAAATTGTGGATGTTAACTTATTCAATATTTTGAAATATTATGTATAAGATAAGAATTTAATATTGATGGTTGTTTTTGTTGATGGCTTTCTACTGTGCTCTACTGCTCATGGTTGTTTTGTGATGTTCTAAGACTGACGTAGCATACACATATCAACATAGCAATTGTATTGAATTATTGAATTTCTTTTATGTTCTGAAATTATGTACTGAATTGTCTTTGGTGCTATGGTTTATGCATATATTGAGTGTACACAAAAATTAGCAAACAAAATAGAATATATATTAAAATATAAAATATATATATAGAATTATAAAAATAAATTAAAGGGTTAAGTTCGATTTTGGTCTCTAACATAGAGATTAAAAATTGGAATCGTTCTTAACTTTTTTCACTACAAAATGATCCCCAAAATTTCAGTTTGTTTTAAAATCGTCATTTTTACCAATTTTATTTTTTTATTACAAAATTATCCCTCAATAAAAAAATTATAAAATAAAATAAATATAAAATAAATAAAAAAAGAAAGAAAGGGATACAGAAGTGGGGGTGAGGAGAGAGAGAAAGGGGGGCGTGAAAAAAGGGGGAGGGGAGGGGGAGGGGAGGGGAGGGGGAGGAGGGAGGAGAGAAGGGGGACCGCAGCACTGCACCACCGCACTGCCGCTCAGCTGCATTGCCGTTCTGCCGTTTGCCGCACCGTACCTCACTACTAGTTTCTTCTTCTTCTTTTTCTTCGCCGTCCTGCCGCCTGCTGCACTGCAGTGCACCACCACCAGCTTCTTCTTCTTCTACTTCGCCGCCCTGCTGTCCTGCCGTCCTGCCGCACCGCACCACCACCAGTTTCTTCTTCTTTGTGAAATAGATTTTTTGTGAAATTTTGGATTTTTTTGTGAAATTTGTTGTGGAATATTGTTGTTGCTAAAATTTGAATTTGGAATATTTTTGTTGCTGAATTTGTTGATTATTGTTTGAAATTTTTGATGATGATGATGATGAGGCCATGATGATAATGATGGTGGTGGTGGTGGTGGGTTCTTGTTCAGCTTGCGCTTTTGGTTGATTTTGAAAAAATTTTTGATGAAGATGATGATAACCATGATGATACTGGTGGTGGTAGTGGTGGTGGTTCTGGTTGAGCCTGCTGGTGGTGGTGATGATGGTGGTTGATTTTGGGGTGAAGGGAGAAGGGTATTTTCGTCTGAGAGACGATTTTAAAACAAATCGAAACTTTGTGGACCATTTCGTATTAAAAAAAAAAAGTTGGAGACGATTTCAATTTTTGACCTCTACGTTCGGGACCAAAATCGAATTTAACCCTAAATTAAATTATACATATATTTATACACAAATATATAATGACTAATTTTGGTTATTGATATTTTAGTGTGCAAATTGTATTTTTAATTTTCCAATATATAAATTAGAATTGGAATGAGGCATGCCACGAATTGAAGCTAAGGCTGGTGAAAATCCAGGTACCAATTAAAGTTCTCAATCTGGAAGTACCACTGGAATCGTTAGTGTTTTCGAAAAAAATTAAAATTGCCAGGAATGCTCTTGGAAGTAGAAATAACTTAGGATGCTGAGAGCATGAGATTTCTGTAGAAGGAGATGTGAAAAAAATACGATGCAAACACTATCATAAGATTTTTTAGGTGGAGTTTATACATTCAAACACCACTTTGCGAGACCTTGTTCCTTGTAGAGCTATTACTAGTGAAATTGATAAGCAAAGGTGTGATACTGTGAGTGGGTTGCAAATGAATTTGATAACCAAACAAGCATGGCTGCATGGATAAGGCTGCTGAGGAAGATGACATTCATGGTGAAAAGAACGAAAGGGAATAAAAAAAAAGACTGAAAAGCAACATATTCAAGAAAAATCGCATTATGAAGTTATTTATTCCAATTCATCCGTAATATCCAAATATGCATGTAACTAAAGAATAGAAAGAAGAATAATTAACTAAAAAGTAAGGAATACTATTCATGCACCACCACCATTAAACTAAATTTTGGAGTTGAATTAAATTTACTGAGTTTTAAAAGTTTTGATTAGTTTTTTTACTCTCTCCCTTGCTGAAATTTCCTGACTAAAACATCGACCGCGTAAGGTCTCAATCAAGCATAGCATTCATAGTGTTCTTCACCACCCTTCCCTATACGCCAGTTTAATTTTCTAGACGTTGATATTACGGTTCCTAGCTTCCAAGCAAGAACCAAACGAACGAGACAGAGCTTTCAGTTTCAATAATCTTACTTGACTAAAAATAGTGTGTTTAATGCCTCTTGAATCTTGATATATGTGTCTTCTTCTTACCCAAAACAAAGTACTAAGAATATTCTTTCTCTGAATTAAACACTACGTACTACTCCTCCATCAAATCAAACATGAGCTGCGTTCCCACCATGCTTTATCCTGCATTTTAATATTTTACTACGAATCCACGTCCATGAAGCTTATGAGCCAATCGTTGCACATACACATTTTCAAAGTGTTTGTATATATTTTTTATGTACATTTTCTTTTTTTTTCAAGTGATAAACATTTTTTTTTCATATTTCATTAATCATTTTAATATAACCAATAAGAGTGTATCTAAAAGCAAAACATGTACCAACATTAATCTTTCAAAAGTTGAACAAGTCAAATAACGGAACTAGGGGGTCACTAGGGTCACAATCACATACATTTTACTCCTTGCCCGGTACTTTCAAGCTTTCTTTCTGCCTAGTAATATAACTACCGGCAATCGGAACAATGGCCTCACCTCATGAATTCTTCATAATTTCACTGATTCGTTTTGTTCCTAACCACATCTGCAATTAAACACTCAACTCTCCTTTTCAACCATGAACTTGAGGAGTTATAGCATAACCTCTGCCATATCCACTATCATTTACCTTTCTTTCTTGTTCCTCTCGGACTTAGCCATATCCATTGAAGCTTATGTTCCAGTTGATAGCCACAGCATCAATTGTGGCTCAAGTGGCAAATCCTCCGACGGTGAAAGGTCATGGAACGGAGACATACACTCAAATCTCTTAACTCTTTTACACACAAAAACCATCGTTGCTCAACCAGCCACACAACCTTCTTCGAACAAAGTTCCATAGCAGGCCAGTTAGCTGAGGACCATGCCACTGTTCTAGAATGGAGCAAGGAAAAGGGAATTGCTGTACAGAGAGACTACGCAGTTATGATCCAAGGCCAAGGGATTACTAAGGAAAAGTTTAACCTTTCACTCCAATTCCATCCGGCATCAGGCACGTGGTACAGCGACGCTTTCTTGAACGGCCTTGAAATCTTCAAAATTAGTGACCCTGCGTCTAATAACCTGGCAGGACCCAACCCTGACCTTCTTTCTCATCCATTTGCCCCACCACACTTCTCTGTCTATGTTCAAATCTCAATCAAGAGGATCATAATAATCATAATAATCTCTGTTGTCCCTGCTGGATTCATTTTTCATTTCATTCTAGTGTTCTTCATCCTTAGAAAACAGAAGAAAAAGACCAGGAAGACATCTTCCAAAGAAGCCAACACTCAAACCTTACCATTGCCATCCGCTCTTTGTCGTCGATTTTCCTTGGTTGAGATAAAAACAGCCACCAACAACTTCGATGAGCTCCTCCTTATCGGAGTGGGAGGGTTTGGCAACGTGTACAAAGGCTACATCGACGAAGGTTCAACACCAGCCGCGATCAAACGGTTAAAACCGGGTTCACAACACGGGGTTCAGGAATTCATGACCGAAATTCAGATGCTCTCTCAACTGCGCCATCTCCACCTTGTTTCCCTCATTGGTTATTGCTGTGAGAGCAACGAGATGCTCTTGGTCTATGATTTCATGGATCGAGGAACCTTACAAGATCATCTCTACAACAATAGTAGTAACCCTTCCCTTTCGTGGAAGCAACGGTTGCATATCTGCATAGGAGCAGCGAAGGGGTTGCATTATCTCCATGCAGGTGCGGTCCACAATATCATTCACCGCGATGTAAAGAGCACCAACATCTTATTGGATGACAAATGGGTGGCCAAGGTTTCAGATTTTGGCTTGTCCAAAATAGGACCCTCTGGCATTTCAATAACCCACATTAGCACTGTGGTGAAGGGCAGTCTTGGATATTTAGACCCAGAATACTATAAACGACAGCGTTTAACTGTGAAGTCTGACGTGTACTCCTTTGGAGTAGTGCTGTTTGAGGTGCTGTGTGGGAGGCCGCCTTTGATGAGGACAGTGGAAAAACAACAGATGTCACTTGCTCATTGGGCTGTATCTTGTTACGAAGATGGCACGTTGGATCAGATTGTGGACAAAGCATTGAAGGGTCAGATTGCACCGGAATGCTTGACGAAGTTTGGTGAGATTGGTGTGAGATGTTTGCATGAAGATGGTTCCCAACGACCTTCCATGGATGAAATTGTTTGGTGTTTGGAGTTTGCATTGATACTGCAAGAGAGTGCTGAGACGCATCAAGAACATCTTGTTACTGCAATTGAAATGCTTGAAATTAGCAATGTGTAACTCTGTAACATGGAAATGATGGGGATAATGCCACAACTCAAAGTGTAGTTGAAATTCGTTAAATAATAATTTTGTGATGTTAAATTATTTAATAATTTTTAATTAATAATTTTATATAAAAATATTTGTATATAAATTTTTATCTTGAAATAATACATAATAGTATGAAAAAGTTTAGAGGGTCAATTATAACTTTTTTATAATAAATCTTTTATATTTTAACTAATTGGATCTAGTTGATTATCTCCTAGTTGGTTCCTTAGCATAACTGGAATAATATTGTTTAATAGATCTAATTCACTAATTGTTAATTATAAGAACATTTTATATAAATAATTAAAATAAAAAATAATTATTTTTATAATTTTATATTTTAATTTAAAATCTTTAGTTTTAAATTTTCAAAACACAAAATGTTAATTTTAAATTCTAAATTTTTCATAAAAATTAAAATTAAAAAGTATAATAAATAATTAATTACTATGGGCTATAAGAAAATTAATTTTTTTTCATATTTAAAATAGCAGTAATAGATAGTTAACTTTTCTAACATTTTATCATATTATTATAGTGATATTCTAAATTTATTTTCAATAATTTTTTTAACAAAATAGTTTTTAATATTTTAAAATATTAAATAAATAAAAATTTTGCTATACATTTAAATATTTTTGTCAATTAAGTCAAATAAAGTTGGCTCAAACTTAATAAAATATTTCACATAATTATGCGTGAATCATGTACTTTTTTTCCTTTGCGTGTTCTTTTTTCTTTATTGTTTTTCTACTGTTGATGTTTTGGCTTTTTACTATTTTTTTTATTTCTTCTCCTATTATATTTTTAAAATATTTTTGTTTTTTTATTTGATTTTTTATTTTTTATTTTTATTCTTTTAAAAAGAATAAAAACAAAAAAAAAGAAAAAGTAAAAAAAAAAGATGATGTTAATGATAAAGAAGAGAAAGAAAATTTTAATTGTACATCATTTATTAAAAAAATAAGATTGACATTTTTTAAATTTGACAAAAGAAATTTTTTAATTGTGACACCAAAATTTTTAATAGTGACACAAAAATTTGTTAACTAATTAGAAGTTATTAAAAATAAAAATAGCACCGAAATCTTTTAAAAATATTATTGAAATTTCTCAATCATGACACCAAAATTGCTCATAATATAGTTTATTGATCTACTTTTTTTCATATTTTATCTTCTTTTTCTTTTTTTCAATATCTTCCTTTTCTTCTGTTTTGTTATTCATACAAAATTTTTTCTATATCTTCTCATTATTTTAAAAATGGAAGATTTTATCTAAACAAAATTATTTTAAAGTTAAATTGTATATTTTTAAGTCTTAAATAACAACCTGTCTTGTAATATAACAAACAACAACAACAACAAAGTCTTGTCTCACCAAATGTGGTCGGCTACATGAATCAAACGACGTCATTATACTCTATCATGTATCATGTTTACAGAGAGACCGTTTACATGTAGATCTCGTTTGACCACCTTATAAATGCTCTTCTTAGGTCTTCCTCTGCTTTTCGTCCCTTGTTCATCTATCTTCCATTTCATCCACCCTCCTGACTGGATGTTCTTTCGGTCTTCTTCTCACATGTCCAAACCACCTGAGACGCGATTCAACCATCTTTTCCACAATAGGTGCTACGTACTCCAACTCTTTCCCTTATATCTTCGTTCCTTATTTTATCCAATCGCGTATGACCACTCATCTATCTCAACATCTTCATCTCTGCCACACTCAACTTATGTTCGTGCTCCCCTTTAGCCGCCCAACACTATGTACCATAAAGAATAGCCAGTCTTATAGCTGTGCGATAGAGTTTACCTTTAAGTTTTAAATGCACTTTTTATCTTATAATATAACGTGGAGATAAATTTAAATTTTGTGTTATCATAGTAAAATTTTTATGTTTTATATAACAAATTTCAATACCATTTTTATTTCATTTATGCGTTTTATATAAAAAATTTTGAGGTTATTCATCATCATCATTATCATTATCATCATTTTTTGTATTTTGTTTGTCTTTATTATTTTTTTCTTTTATAAAATTTTTAGAAATACACAAATAAATAAATAAACAAAGAAGATAAATTAAAAAAATATAAGAAGAATATAAAAACCATGTTAATGATGATTACGATAACAATAATAAAAAGGGAGAAAAAAAAGAAAAATAAGAAAGAGAAAAGATAAACTCAAAAAAAAATAAAAAATGAGAAACAGAATGGAAAAAAAATGAATGAAAAAAAAAGTATGTATGTATTATAAATTAATTGAATTTAATTATATAAAATGGTTAATTGTCTAGAATTATTGATAAACTAATTTCTATAAATTTTTATCTCTTTAAATTATAGATAATTTAATTATCTCCATACTATTTTATAGAAAAATTTAGGATTAGTTTATCATGTTAATGCGTTGCTTTACTTTGTCAGGAACTAATTTGTGTTGTGATAAGTACTGATGTGATGTCCATTTTCTATGGAACTCTATTTACTAAAAATGACCCTATGAAATGTAGTTTGAAAATGTTTCATTATAAATAGAGGTTTAAGCCTCTGAATGAAAGTACACTACACATCAATAAACAACTCTCTCTCTTTTTTGCATTACAATACTTCTTTCACACTCTTTATATTTTTATATTATATTTGTTATATCTTTCTTATTTATTTATTTAGTTATTTTATAACACGTTATCAGCACGAGACTCTTATCAAATTTTAAGAAGACTCCAGGTAACAAATTTTTATTATGTCAAAACTCTTTCATTTTGAATATAATGCTCTTGATATATTTAGAAATAATTATTTATCATGGATATAGATGTTGAAATCCATCTTGATTCAATGGATCTTGAAGATACCATTGAGGCTGAAAATAATACATCCCAAAAGGATAAAAGTCAAGGCCATGATTTTCCTTCATCGTCATCTTGACGAATGATTGAAAAATGAATATCTCACATTAAAAGATCTTGCAGATCTGTGGAAAGACTTTGAAGAAAGGTACAATCATGTATTACTTCCTCAAGCCCGATATATTAGAAAAAACTTTCTTGACCTTCCATGTCTCGAATGTGCTCCAGTAATAGCAGTATCAAGAAAAAGAATTTAAAAATATTCTAAGTTAATTTCTTGCTTTCTTGTTGTTGAACACAACAATGAGTTACTTTTAAGAAATCATGAAGCGCGTCCAGCTGGCGCCGCCCCATTTCCTGAAGTAAATGCGGTAAACTACCCAAAAGAGGTAAATGGAAAGATTTTAGTAACAAGAAAAATTATGGAAGGAAAAGAAATTATGTTCACAAGAAAGGATCTCACCAGAAGTGGAATAAAGAAAGAAACAATGGGTAAAGTATATCAATTGAGGATAAATGCTTCCGTTGTGGTGGAAAGGGCCATTGGTCACGTACCTGTCGTACCCCAAGGCACCTAGTTGATCTTTATCAAGCATCTTTGAAAAAGGATGACAAAGAAAAGGAAAAAAATTTGTTTCAAATGATGAAAATTCCACCACTCATTATGATGTATCTAATTTTTTTAAGGATTCTGAAGGAAATATTGGCTACTTAATCAATGATGGAATAGTTTGATATGTGTATGTGTTTGTTAAGTATTTATGTGAATAATTTGACTGTGCATGTACTTCTACTCATTTTATAATTATCATTTGTCTTTGAAGAAAAATGGCAAGGACATATTCTAAAGATATTTGCCTTGCGGATAGTGCAAGTTCGCACACTATTCTTAAAAGTAATATATATTTTACCCATCTTGTACCAAAAGAAGAGTATGTTAATATCATTATTGGCTCAGGCAATGTTGAATTTGCATCGATTTCGGCCTCTCTTTTTTCTTGAATTTCTGTTGATGCTGCTGCGAGTCTTGTTCTGTTGATAGCTGAGATTCGGTTGCTTCTTGATCGATTTATGGTTGTTGCTGTTGTTGCCTTAGTCTAGCTTTAATCTCTTCCCACTCAATTTTCCATTCTGCAACTTCATTCCAGCAAATTTTTGGCAAGCTTGGAGGCATATCCGGTTGGTAGCAAGTTGGTAGCAATGATAGAACGCAATTTTCAATGTTTCCAAATTGGCAAATGAATTGAGCGCCTTCCTTAACTGAAACTATCTTAGAGCTTTCCCTTTTAAATTTGGATGATATTTTAAAGTTTATATTAAATTATAATTATGTTTTAATGTGTTTATTTATAATTTATTTATTATTTTATTATAAAATGGTTTTTCGCTTCAACCATTATTGAATCGGTTAAACCTATAAACCAGTGAACCAGTAACTAGAGCGGTTTGATAACCGGTTTGGTTTTCAAAACCTTGCTTGCATACATATGGTACAATAAAATTACATTCTGATTTTTTTTGTTAACTTTAATTATAAATAAGTTTTGCAATTGCTAATCCAGTTAAATTAGCTATTGGAATAGTCAAGCTGTTTGATGAACTTCGTTTGGACTAGTGGATTAGTTATTTGAAAGAGAATGTAAATTATAATGGTTTGATTCATCAAGATTGAAGTGAGTGTCTAGAGAACTGCTATCCTTAATTACATCAAAATAATGTTCTTGATTTCACACTTTCTCAACATAGCTGGATCTTATTTCTTGATGTGACATCAATAATGTTTATTCCTTTCTTATTAGTGGACAATAATTGATTATTCTATCCTTTCACATTTCTAATATATTACTAGCAGTGATGTCTGATTTCAAACAATGGCTGTGATCAATGAAATTTTTTTTAAATGGCAGATGGGTGATCCGTTGATAACCATTATATTTCACCATGGAGGGTCGTTTATCACAGAGGCTAATGGAAGTATGTCTTACAATGGTGGAGAGATTTATGAGTTGCCACATTGATACAGACACACTGGATGTATTTTCGTCCGAGACTATCACAAGAAAATTGGGTATGACAAGGTTAGCCAAACTTGGTGGCTGGTGCCTAATAGGCCTTTGCAAACTAGTTTAAGAGTAATAGCAGATGATAAGGAGCTCATAGAGATGTGTTACCTCGCTCAGCAGCTAGGGTTATTCATGTATACTATGAACATGGAGTATCTGAACCTGTATATATTGAGGAAGCAGAACCAGTGGCATCTAAAGGCAAGGAGCTGATGCTGATACCAACCATTTTTCTCACCGCAAAACCCACCACCAATGCCACAACAGAACCAATTCCCACCACAACATCATGCACGCTAACTTCTGAGCCAAAAAAGCCAATTGATATTTCAAAACCAAAGGAGCCACCTGCTTCAGTTTCTGCTGGTAACCGAAATATGCCAAAAAAAAATTTTCCCAACCCACTGCAAGTCTTGGACCTAAGCCCAATCCACCACCAAAAACAATGGCCCAACCCAGTAAAACCAAGCCCAAAATCCCACCAAAAAATGGCCCAACCCACTGCAATTCCTAAACCTTGGTCCAAAGAAAAAGAAACCAAGAATCCTAAACCAAAGAGAAGCTGTAAGAATGTAAAAATAGCAGCAGCATGTGGAAGGAGGCCACTGACAAGAGCTGCTGCTACTGGAAATATTGCAAGAACAATTTGTAAGGGAAAATAGGCCAAAACAGCCTATGTTGCTTTGTCTAGTTCAGAAGAATCCTCAGACAGCCATGACAGTGATGATAGTATAGAGGATGAACCATATAGGCCTGATGGTGATGAGGTGTCCAGTGAAGAAGAGTTACCTCTGGATAGATCAGCAGCAAAGACTAATGTAAAGCTGAGAAGTAGGACAGACAAGAAACTTACAAAAGGAAAGAAGGCTGTTATGGTTGAAGACGATGGTCCTGTTTGTGTAGACTTAGATTCTGAGGATGATGAAATTATTTTTGGACCGATTCCTAAGTTTGGATCATCAGTTGCTCCTTATCATGATGTGCAAGATGATGCTTATAATGATTCTGATGGTGGAAACTCATGGCACTCAGAAGAAATGAAGACTCCTCAAAACTCTGAGGATGAGTTGGAGGAAGTTGATTCAGATGACGTCTTCCCTGCATTTAGAGAAGGAGAGAGGTTTGGAGAGCTTAGGCTAGAGGTTGGAATGACATTCACTACAAAAATGAAATTCAAAGAGGCTGTGCGTGAATATTGTATACAAGAGGGTAGAAGGATTTGGTTTAAGAAGAACGATAACGTGAGGATGAGAGCTGTGTGTAAGAATGAGAGTTGTGACTGGCTTGTGTATGCTTCTAATAATACCGAGAATAATTGTTGGCAGATCAAGATGTTTATGGATGACCACACCTGTGCAAGAGAGACTAAAAACAGACTAGCTAATAGGAAGTGGCTAGCCTGCAAATTGGTGAAGAAGCTAAGAAAATATCCGAATCTAAGACACTCTGAGACTGCACAATATTTTAAGACTAAATGTGATTTGGATCTAAACAAGTCTTTACTGACCAGGGTCTTAGGAGATGCTAGATCTATTGTGTACAGTGATGCAGCTTCCCAATATGGCATGGTGAGGGATTATGGGCTGACACTGCTGAAGAGCAATCCAGGCTCCACTGTGATAGTTGGTGTTATACCTCAGTCTAACCCTGATGATGATCCAATATTTGAGAAGATATATGTTTGTTTGGAGGGATGTAAAAAAGGATTTCTGGCTGGTTGCAGACCCCTCATAGGCTTGGATGGAGGTTTTCTGAAGACCCGGCATGGTGGTCAGATCCTGTCTGCTATTGGCCAAGATGCAAACAACCATATATATGTGATTTCCTATGCAATTGTCCCTGTTGAGAACACTGAAAACTGGAGATGGTTCTTGGAATTACTTCATCAAGACTTGGGGGATTATAAGAAGAACAAGTTGTGTTTTATCTCAGATATGTAGAAGGTATGCAATATTTGTTGTCTTTATTGATTGTTAATCTATTGTTACTTAGTTGTTACTTATTTGTTTATCTATTTTACTTATTAAGTGTGAATCTATTGTTACTTATTAGTTGTTAGCTATTGGGTGTGCTTCAACATGTTGTTTATAAACTGGGCTGCTATTTATACATGCTGAATTATTCCTGGGCTGATAACATGCTGCATAGTGTTGTGTTTGTATGTAACAGGGACTAGTATGATGTCACTTACATAAGTGTAGGAACTAGTTTGATGTCACTTACATAAGTTTAGGGACTAGTATGATGTCACTTATACAAGTGTAAAGACTAACTTGGTGTTCGAAAACAAGTATCTGACACCCTTTTTTCACCTGAAACAGGGCCTTATAAATACAGTTAAGGAGATTTTTCCAAATGTCCATCACAGATTCTATGTTTGGCATTTGTGAAGGAACTTCAATAAGCAATGTAAGGATTTCAAACTTAGAGGGCTACTATGGAATTATGCAAGGTGTACTAGCCAAGATGGCTTTCTTGAGATCATCAAAAAGATTGAAAGGGTTAATAAGGAAGCATGGGAGTATTTGAACAAGTGGCCTAGAGACTCTTGGAGCTGGGCATTCTTCAATAATGCACCTAAAATAGACAACCTCTGCAACAATGCCTATGAAGTGTTCAACTCCAGGATCAAAGATGCTAGAGCTAAGCCTATTATCACACTCTTGGAAGAAGGTGAAGCTGAATTCGAACACTGGAGTTTTACCTCCTATACAGTGCTGCAGGTTAGAAAAGATACGGAAGAAATCAAAAAGTTGGGTCCCGATATGGTCTGGTGACGCAGATTATGAGAAGTTCGAAGTTCATGGCTGGCCGACCAACATGGTTGTGGACTTGGGAAAGAGGCTCTGCACATGTGGTTTCTGGAAATTGAGTGGTAATATTTTTTAAATTCATTGTTTTATTATCATTACCAGCCTTTGTTGTAGGCTTACTGTTGTTGTCTTTGTTGTTGTGTGAATGCTGTTTAGGGATGCCATGTGTGCATGCGTGTGCTGCACTGGCAAGGGTTGGTAAGAGACCAGAGGAGTTTTGTCATTAGTGGTTGACCATGGAAGCATATAATAACACATATGTCTTCCATATCAATCCAATTCCAGGTCAAGCACTATGGGAAAAGTCACCATATAACAGACCATAAGCACCAAAATTTAGAAACAAGCCAGGACCACTTAAGAAAAAAAGAAGAAAAGATGCAGATGAGGAGCTAAGTGGGAGTAAGAAGTTGAAGACCAAGATAAAAAGAATTTATAAAAAAGGTCGATGTCGTTGTTGTGGCAAAGCAAGACACACCAAAAGGAACTGTCCAAAGAGAGCTGCTGCTAAAGAGGCTACTGCAGCTGTAGAGGCTGCCGCTACACAACCCACTGCTGCTAATGGTGGTGAAGGTCAGGCCAACTCTGCTGCCCCTGTTCCACAGGCTCCAACTGAAATCAATCTTGACCAAAGTGAACCACCCTTGGAAGCAACTGATGACTCTCAACATGTTCACAAATTTAGATGACTTTTAATTTGTTATATTCACATCCTTAACTAGTTTACTAACTATCTTACATGTTTTCGCTAATAGGTTTTACCCTCACCGGTTAGGCCGCCAAAGCTCCCTCTAAAAAGAAAGTTCGCCAAGCATCATGAAAAAACAGCTTCAGAGAGTAGCAATCCACCAGCAACCACCCCACCTGTTGCTACCCCACGAGGAAGTAGTCATACAGCAAGGAATCCCCCACCTAACCCTATGCAAGGTGCAACACAGGGGACTGCTACAAGGCTTGCAAACTTCATGAAGTTTGCACCCAACCCTGGATTCAAGGCACCCAGACACAAAAAATGAAGATTAAAATGATTATGTTTAGGGACACATGCTGTTTTTGTGTATCTATTTTGCTGAAGTTGTTTACCATGTATGCTTTCTTAAACGTTGTCCTGTTGCGGATTTTAGTATTTGAATTTTATCAGGTCAATATATTAACAACTTTGATATACTTGGTGTTTTGGCTCTATAATGCCTTTTTTGAATGAAATATTATCAATATGAATTATGACTTTATTGAATTGAGTTTTGTCAGCTTTTTGGGTTATATTTTGTCCTCTGTTACAGACTTAAGAGTAATTCAAATCTTGTCCATTTCCATTTCATTGAACAGAAGTGCAGGAACAGAAGTATGCATATAATCAAACACTTTAATTTGTATTTCTTTCAAACAAAAGGACAGGAACAAGTACATGAACAACATATGCATATACCATGCATGTCATTTGTTTTTTGCTAGATACAGTTGACCATGTTGTCTATCAAACTTTAATACAAGAACACCAACTACAATCAGCAGCATGAACACAAATATCAAAACCCCCCCTCAATTTTTAGAACCCTAATTTCAACCTCTAATTTACCAAATTTTCAAGCAATCTTCATCTTCCATTCTTCATCATCAACTGAATGTCTTGTTCTATCATCACATGCTATGACATCTTCTTCCAAAACTTTATCAACCCACAAAACAATCCACACCATTTCTTACCTACAGTCTGCACAGCCAAGAAAATTGAATCAGCAAAATTTATATCCATAAATACAGCAATCAACAAAAATAGTACTTATATTGTAGTTTGGGCAACCTAGAAATGGTCTCCTTGGATTTGAATCTGTCCCTGACCACTGCAGCACTAGTCTCGACCCGCAGGCACACTATTCTGGCAAACGAGCTTCTCTATTTCTGTTCATTCTCCTCATGATGCTTCTAAATGATCGTGGGTTGTTTGAGCTCCCAGCTGCATTGCTCGCGCTTGCCATAACCTTCGGGCTTCAAGGATGGAGAGGACAAGAACACAGAACCGAAGAGAAGAGAATAGAGTGAGCACTGTGGCCTTCAAATTTGGGGATTAGGGTTTTAACTTCAATTGAGGGACCAAATTGATTCGAGAGAGTTTACTCTGCCACATCAGCTAGCCGTTGTAATGCCCACATGTCACGAAGGCTGCCAGCTCTGCTTTCCGGTTGCGCCAGGTGGCTAGAAATTGCCGGAAGGACAAGTTTGGGTCCCGAAGTGCAAGTTCGGGGACGAATTTGGGGAACTTTTAAGTTCAGGACTACTATGAGGCTTGAGTGCAACTTCAGGGACTACTTTGATGCTTATCTCGTTAACATACTATTAAAAGTTATTAGATAAATTAAATTTATTTATTATTATTATTATTTTCCTTTTTATTGTCATGAGCTGAACAAACAAATTGACATATACACAAAAAACTAATCCCCTCTTTCAAACACCAAAAAAGTACTCAGAAACTTGATGGAACTCCTCCATTACTTTGTTATTAGCGATTTGATCAAACATCTTCACTGCTGGCGGTGCTTCCATTATCGTTTTAGCTGGCAATAGATTTAAACGTTCTCGAACCCACTCCATTCTTCTTCTACCATGAATGACCTTTCAAGCCCAAAAAATCGCTGCCATGAAAGAGGGAGATGACTGTCTATCGCCGCTGTTGGTTGGCTAATTCCAAACGTCAAAACCGATTATAGAGAAGAACCCTGTCTCCCTGAAAGCGCCATGACTTCATTAGACCTACACTGGCGACAAAGAGACAACTGGATTCGCTAGGTACCTTTCTCTACCCTCCCCAAATTGGAATGGTTACTAAGAAACCTATTTTGATGTGTCTGAGTTTCTCTTTAGCTCCACTATGATTTTTAATGGAAGGCTCATACTCCAAATCTTCTCCAATCCTCTTCCATTTATTATTAATTACACGGGTTATTACAAAAAAAATCATTAAAAATTAAAAATATTAATTTAATATTAAAATAAAATTCATCTTTAAAAAAATTAAAATACCCTTTTAGAATAAAAATTAAAATACTCTTTGAGAATAAATATTTTTTAATTATATTAAAAATTATAAATTTAAACTTAAAAATACTAAAGTCCCCTTGTAATTAATTTTTATAAGAACACAATAAGGTCTGAATGTTACTAAAAATATTAAAGTGATTTTATAAGAACTAATTCGTATTATTTAATTGTATTAGGAATTAAAAATTTAAAATAATTTTAAAAACATTAAAATACTCTTTTATTTAATTTTTAAGATATTAGAATAGTCTTTTAAAATTAATCTTGGCAATAATGAAATACTCATTTAAGATTAAAGTTATTTAATTATGATTAAAATTTTATATTATAATTTTAAAATATTAAAATATTTCTTTATAAAAAAATATATTTAACTATTTTTGTTTGTTTCATTCTTTATATTTATCTTAAATAAAAGAGATATTAACACATAATTCAATTTTATACACATTTTACACTAAATATAATACAAGTCGTCTTTTTTTTTTTATCTTTCAGTCTTTTTCTCAATATTAGTCTATCATCTAGAGACGTAGTGTAATAATTTTATATATATATTTAAGAAGCTACATTTAGCTTTAGATAGATAAATAACTAATGAAATTATTATTATTATTATTATTATTATTATTATTATTATTATTATTATTATTATTATATGTTTGTTTGCTTTTTACGTAAGTATATTTATTTTTTTAATCAAATTTATATAATACAAATTTTTTTATCATTGTGTTTATATTTAGGATAAAATACATAATTAAATTAAACCCAAAATAATATTACATAATTCACCAAAAAAAAAAACGTTACATGGATCACCCAAGTGCATATTTCTATATAAATCGAACGAGTTTCATTTGATTTATAAATTCCTATAGTAAATTCGAATTATCAAAACGAATGCAAATCGAATTAGTTAGATTCGCTCGATTCGTGCATGCATGTCAGCTATCCAGTAAATCGAATCAGTTACAATAGAAATTTACAAATTGAATGTATCTCATTCGATTTATATAGAAATATGCACTTGGGTGATATGTGTAACGTTTTTTTTTTTGGGTGAATTGTGTAATATTGTTTTAAATTTGGTTTAATTATGTATTTTATCTTTATATTTTATAATATAATTTTGTTTCATACAAAATAAAATTATTATATGTTTGTTTGCTTTTTAAATGAGTATATATATTATTTTAATTAAATTTATATAATATAAAAAATTTTATCATTGTCTTCATATTTAATGTTATAATTTTGTTTCGCACAAAACAAAATTATTATATATTTGTTTGTTTTTTACGTCATATAATATATATATATATATTAAATTTATATAACATAAATTTTTTTATCATTGTGTTCATATTTAATATTATAATTTTTTTACACAAAATAAAATTTATTTAAATTTTAATATTATATACATAATATATATTTATATTATTTTTTCTGAAATTCTAATATATCTTTTTTTTTCTAAATTTGGTGTATAAATTTTTAACTTACTTTTTATGTATTATTTATTTTAATTCTAAAGCGATAAAGTTTAATAATTTTTTTGTGTACAAATATGTTATAATTAATATTTATATGCTAAGTTTAATATCTAAAATTTACAAAAAAATTTAAATTTTATAAAAAAATAATTAACTTAATTAACAGATTTTTTTTTTAAATGTATACTATTTAAATAAAATATAATAAATAAAAAATTTAAATTTAACAAATTGATAAAATATGCAGCTCTCCATACGTAACAATATGCAGCTCTTCATATTTAACAAGGAGGGTGCGCCTAAAACATACATAAATAACTTCTGTCCGACATAATTCGTTACAGTGCAGCATTTACATTTTACAGTCTCCAAAAAGTCCAAATAATAATTATGCACTAAAATCCTAAACTTAATTTAAGACAAAAACTCAGCAAAAAGCGGAAGAAAAAAAAAAAGAAATAAAGAGAATAATTATTTTTCGGTGCGTGGGTAGCGGTGGTTTGCTTGCTTGGCTGCAAGAAGTGAGCAGAGGTGGCATATTCTCCCATATAAAAGGGTGTGCAGTCCACGGTTCATGCTCTTTCAGTCTTTCTTATTCTTACACTTCTTCTTTGCCTTCGTTGCGGGATATTCTAATTCAGCTCCAACAAGCGATCAAACACAAGAACTCTTCTTCTTGCTCTCTTGGCCTCACTCTTCTCACCAATGGCCGCTTCCAACGCTCGCGGCTCCACGAACTCCTTCGGTCACACTGAGATTAACTGGGACAAGTATTTTTCTTCTCCCTTTCTTCTGTTTTCTACTTTCCATTTCCTCTGTTCCTTTCATTTCGGATTTAGGTTTTCTCTTTTTCTTTTACTTCGATTTCTTGCTTCTATACTTTGTGCTATTTTGTGTAACCTTTTCTATTCTGTGGTTCCGTGAACTGTTTGGCGTAGTCCTTCAAGGAACTGTTTCTTTAAGCATTAGCATTTGGCAAAGTTATAGGGAGTGTAGTAGTAACTCTTGAAAACTCTGGTAATGCTTAGAAGCTGAAAGCCTGAATGTTCTTTTCCGTACGCTTGATTTTAAGCAGTGAGGATAATTCCTTGCATTGATTGGATTCAAGATTCAAGAATAGATGTTTCATCCTGGCTGTTTATATAATTTCTCGTTTCTCTATTGGGGATTTTCCATTTCTTTTGTAAATTCTCTCAATGTTAACAATTTTGGAACCTAGATTCTCGTGAAGAGTGGTGATATATTTCATTTGAGTCTTAACTCTTAACTGATAATATATTTTGTGGATGATGATTGAATTTACATATAGAATCTCTGTATCCTTATTTTATGTTCATTTAATGCTGTAGGCTAGATAAAACGAAGTTCTATGTTGTTGGTGCTGGCCTCTTTACGGGTGTTACG